>NC_085843.1:166384627-166709315 GCF_035594765.1 Anolis carolinensis | reverse complement strand
TCACATGCAATGAGATTTAATATTCAACAGCTGACAGTTTATGAGATTGCAGATTTATTAAAATGTAGGTGTTAGTAAAGACATTGATTCACAAGGGCTAACTATATTGAATATTGTACTCATTATTTTTCTATTGCCAGCTCTCCATATTCACTATATTTGTGGCTGCTCTTTTCTTGCCACTCTCAGCTACTTGAAATCTTATCTTGCAACCGCTATCAGATACATGTTATTTCTTAATGATATTCAGTGTACACTTCTTGGTGATGAGATTGCACACTTACTAATAAAGAATGCAATGATTTGGAAAGCATTCTGACTGTTAATCACGACTACTGCCAAAAGCTGTATTTCACATTATTATTATTATTAGATCTACAGTTTGCATGTTGTAGTTTAAAGAGGAGCATAAGTACACATTAAAACCAAATCCCTGTCCCCAAAGAGATTTTAGTTTAAATATTGACTGTAAGAGTATCAAAGGGCAGAAAGATGGAGACAAGCATCATGAAAGATGAATGTGTTTACATGGAGACTCATTTAGGAAGGCTTTGTTCTGGTTATTGATAAGAACCAAGGGGTTAAAGGAACATTTTAAGGCTATAAGGGCAAACACGCATGGGAACCCCTGCTATCTCACACAGCTACTATATCTGTCTTTTCACCTGCATTTTAAGCACCCCGGTAGATATACAGGAACGAGCTCTGCACAACCTTTCAGCTTGCTTTTGATTAACTGGCAACTACTGCTCTCATCTCTGACAAAGACAAACAAGCCTAATAGAAATGTAGCAACACTTTCCTTGGAAGATCCCAGTGAATTAATTCCTTTATCATTGGCAGGCAGCCTGCTGCAATGTATAGGCCAAATTAAATGGTATGGTTGACTCTACTTAGACAGGGGTTGCTATTCAATAACTTTTGATGGCTTTCTGCAGACAGTCAAGGGAAGGGCGAGAATTGATCTTCCTGTCATGCAGAAATGGCACCAAAAGCAAAGACAACACACTAAATGCTGTTGCTGAATCATAGACATCTCCACATACGAGACTGCAATAGAATAGGTGTTTTGGACCAGGACTTTGGGAAATCAGAGGAGAGCAAAGGCAAGCCTCCATTAAACATACCTTGCTGAGAAAACCCTGTGATAGATTTGCCTTAGGGTTGGCAAAAGTCAGAAATACCCAAAGGCACACAACAACAATAAAAAATTAGTATTTCAGGTCAGCTAAAATGAGATGTTAGGATGCAGGTTGATAATGAAATATCCTTGAGAAGCTGTGCTACTTTCATTATCGTGAGATGAGAATGGGGCTGTGGTTGAATGAAAATGGGAGCTCTTGGTAGAGTGGTCAAAAGGAAGTGGTTTTACATGTTTCTCAGAACCCTGAGACAGAATAGTTTGCTTAAGACGATGCTCAGGCCTATAGGCCAGTGGATTTAGGGCATGATGGATAGCTCACCCAAGATCTCTCTAAGGGAGAAGAAACAGGATGAGAACACTTTATAAGTCCTCAAACTATCCAAGAATAGGCACGTTAGACATCACAAATTCAGTTATGCAATAAGATACAACTCTAAGCCAGAGCTTAGGAATTGCCATAGTTTCAGAATCAGACTGAGAAATGTTGTTCCACTATTAGAAGCTTCTTCAGTATGCTGAAGAATCTGGAACATCACCTTATTCCCCGCAACCTGTTCTTCTAGTTGACTGTGAATGACGTCTGTTCCCTGTCAGACTTCACTTTGCAGCCCATGGAGTAAAGGGTTCCATCTAAATGAGATATGGAGACTTTGGTGGCTTCTATGTCATCAGAATCATGATCCCACTTCTAGGTTTAGTCAATACCTTAAAGGCACTATCCAAGGTGCTGACCCAATTTCAGGGATAGGCTTCTTTAAAGTTCAGACTATTACTCTTTTCCCTCAGTGAGAGCCGATAAATTTTCTAATGTCAAATACTTATTTGTGCAATTCAGTTGTAAATAAAGTTGCAATAACAACAAGAACATGCCCTAAGGTGCCATCTGAGAATCAGTGTGGTGTAGTGGTTTAACCATGGAATTTCACTGGACAACTTTGGCAAATCATACTCTCTCAGTCTCAGAGGAAAGCAAAGTCAAATCTTCAAAGAGATTTGACTTTGGTTCATCTTAGGGTCACCATAAATCAGAACCAACATGAAGGCACACAAGATTGCATCTGTCAATTTTAAGCAAGTTGTCTGTTTCCCGTAAGTTCCCTTTCCCTACTGCCACAGCATGTAATGGTTCTGTTACTCTACTGAAAAAAAGTCAGAAAAGATAAGCCTCTGAATCACTGACATCAATAATCCATTTAGAGTTGAAGATCTTACAATGATGTGAACACCTGGCAAACGATGAATATTTCATGCGTGGGTGTTTTTCCAGAAAAAGAAACAACAGGAATGACACCACCAATTATATTGTTTGGATTTCTTCAGAGCTCTGGTACCATGCCAGATTTATACATACACCAGAGCCAAAGGGCTTATTGTCCACCTCATTTACATTCACACTCTCCCTCTTTTCAAGGACACAGGGACATGAAAGTCTGTCCTTCCAGACACATGCAATGCAAAAGCCCCATTTGTGTTTGAATATTCTTTGCAGATACAACAACCATGCTTATAATTGTAAACTGGTAGTTTGATAGATTGTTTTCAGATATGATCAATGATCAAAGGTATGGAGATCATGCCCTATGAGGAGCGGCTGAAAGAACTGGATATGTTTAGCCTGCAGAAGAGAAGACTGAGTTGAGACATGGCAGCGATGTATACATTTTTGAAAAAATATCAAAAGGAAGAGAGAGCAGGTTTGTTTTCTGCTGCAATGGAGAGCAAGGGGTTCAAGTTACAGGAAAGGAGATTTCACGTGAACTTTAGGAACAACATCCTGACCGTGAGAGCTGCTCAGCAGTGGAACGCTCTGCTTTGGAGTGTGGTGGAGGATCCTTCTTTAGAGGATTTTAAACAGAGGCTGGATGGCTATTTGTTAGGGTGCTTTTATTGTCCTTTTCTTGCATGGCAGGGGGTTGGACTGGATGGCCCATGTGGTCTCTTCCAACTCTATGTTTCTATGATTTTATGCTCTATGCATAAACAGCTAAGTATTTGTAATGAGAAGGCAAACAAATGGGTAAGCGTGAACATGTTTGCAATGATTCCTTGTTTCACTCCCCTTTCCTTTTTTTGCAATGTCATTTCAATGTTTTAACTTAGCTCAGACAAAGTAATCTCAAGGCAAAAGGAGAGGAGAGACAGAATTGTCATTGTTGTCTCCTCATCTAGGAGCTGCAGGGACTACTCCAGCCACTCCTGTTGACTAGTTATGCTTGTCAGAGCATAGGGCAACTGCTGGTCTCTTCCACTAAGGAAAAAGCTCTGGTGAAGTGAGCCCTATTTGCATGCAAAGGGGTTCAGGTTCAATCCTGTTGATCTCCAAAGAGACCCTGCTAATCAGTTCAGATGCTACAGAACTCGATGGACTAGTGATCTGACTCAGTCTAAGGCCATTTCCTATGTTCCTATGTTCCCTAGCAACATGATCTCTCAAGCGTGGGCCTGCCAGAAAATATATCTGACAATCGCAGCTTCTACGGAAACTCTGTCTAGCAAGCGTAGGTTCCCAAGGAATTCAAATTGACAGCTATTTTCAAAGAAATGCAGTTTACCAGACAATAGTCGTCTGTGGTGTCACAGTCTATGGTTTCCCTCAATCTTTTACTTCCCCCTCACCACTAAATGCTGAAGTTATAAAAACAGAAAGCAGTAAGAAATCTGTGTCATCATATAACAATTCCTGCAGTAAATCAATCAAGATGATGGTGAAATACCTACATAATTTATTCTGAATACAATTCCCAATACCTTCTTCAAAATTTGACCTTTAAGCACCATGAAACCCCAAACTGACAGAAAAGATAAAATCAGTTGTTTATTCTTATCTTAGTCTGAAAATAGCAAATGACCTGCTACTGATATCTCTGAACATTTTTTTCCCAGTAAAAGAAGGAGTATGAACTGTGATATAGTAATTTCCATCCATCACAGCAAACTCCCATTTATATCATGTTAGAACATTTGGCAGAATTAAAATCATTACATGTATGATTATTAACTGCAATGAATGATGACCTGCAACTAGCAACAGGCATATCTTTTGTGCCAGGAACGGAGCCTAGTAGTAGACAGAGAACTTCTTTACATTGGCACACAATATCAATATCCAATATCACCTTCATAGACTATGTGAGCTAACCAGATCATACTCTTATCAATATTCCTTACTTCCTGGTGCCTTTATCTATTTTCTTACCTAAGAGATAAATCCTGGAGGAGTAATCACGTTGGCAGAATTCAAAACAAAATACAGTAGAGTCTCACTTATCCAACATTCGCTTATCCAAAGTTCTGGATTATCCAACGCATTTTTGTAGTCAATGTTTTCAATACATTGTGATATTTTGGTGCTAAATTCGTAAATACAGTAATTACTACATAGCATTACTGCGTTTTGAACTACTTTTTCTGTCTAATTTGTTGTATAACATGATGTTTTGGTGCTTAATTTGTAAAATCATAACCTAATTTGATGTTTCATAGACTTTTCCTTGATCCCTCCTTATTATCCAACGTATTCTGCCGGCCCGTTTATGTTGGATAAGTGAGACTCTACTGTAAAACCAAATGTTGGTACTGCACCATTTTTGCTGAGGAAAAAATTGCTGATATTTCTTCTCTGTCACTCGACTTTGACTCTCCAAACCTCCAAACTGATACCAACCATGATCTCTATCACACATGATCTCTATCAATGTTTAATCAGAAGGCCTGCACTGGGGAGAAGATCTATGGAGAGACACCAAGAGCATTGTTCATCCCAACCCTTTCCCTCAGAAGAAAGGACAATGTATGCAAGCAGGAGATCTTTGTCTCCTATTCTAGATATTCAAACCATCACCTGTCCCAAGTGTGACATCAAATGTCCTAGACTGATGCTTTGCTATAAAAAAACCTACAGTAAGAAACAATCCATGAAACACAGTTAATTTCATACTACATATATTCATTCATACAGACTGGGTGAATGGGAAGAAAGTATGTAAAAAGGGAAACCCAAGCTAATAACACACTTCACTGTACTTTGGGGAAGAGGATCACCCAGAAATCTACCAGAAATCTTTTTGAGATAGTTCTAAACTTCAAACTGTGTTGTGAATATTCTGCTTTTCACTATCTATATAGTCAGGATTGCAAAACAAAATTGTTCTTTTTTAGCTCCTGTCCTGGTATGTGACATGTTGCACAAATTCAAGTACCTGGACTAGCCACTAGAGATTGCTTAAATAGGAATGGGAAAACCTGGATTCAAACCCCCATGCATTTCCTGACTTCTCTGTGTGATCTTGGACAGAGATCAGCTTATAGCCTAACCTACTTTGCAAGGCTGTTATGAAAGTAAAATGGGGGACACAAACAGCACATGTGTTTAAGTTCCCTGGCAGAAAGGTGGGAAAACATTTCACACAACGAAGTCTCAGGGTCCTGCTACTGCACACCAACAAGTCCAAGGCTGTGTAAGTAGAGAAAGAAAGCCATTTTTCACAAGTACTTAGCACAATGTATATACTTCATTAGTTTGCTGATTTGCTGAACAAAGAAGCCGTATCATCATCATCATCATCATCATCATCATCATCATCATCATTTCAACCCCACCCTTCTTCCCTGGGGGATACAAGGTGGCTACACTTTGGTCAATTTAAAACAAAGCAAATACAAAAATTAAAAATCAATTAAACAGTATTGTGTCTGTTAAGTTAAAAATATAGTGAACACACAATAAATAAAATTAAAATGCATTTTAAAACACCTAATACCCCACAAAATCCCACCCATCCTGGTCTGTCTTGGGAAGGAGTTAGTTCCCACCAAACTTGCTTGAGCATTTGGTGAGACAGAATAATAAGGTTATGATATGTTGTTCATACTATAGTTCATACTAGAGGTGATGAAACATTGGCTTTCAAATGTTTGGGACTTCAATGCTGATAAACCCTACCCAGTAGCAAGATATGATGGGATTTGAATCCCAAAACATCTGGAGAGCTGATGGCCTGGCATTCATTGCCCTGATATAATACAACAGGACTAGATAAACAGTATTTTGTATTTTGTATGTCTAAACATTGCCTTAAAAAAATAGAGCAAGCATTTGTTTTGTTTACTACTTTAGACATGGACGTATGACAGCACATCCTCCCTGTCATTACAGCTCATGTCTACCTCCCTAGACACCCTTTTCCTTTCCTTTGCCCTTTTCTTTCTGCTGAATTCCTCCTGGCTGATTTAATACTTTCCAGCTGCCCTGCAGCTTTTTGTGCAGTGACATCACTATTAACACCAACCATGCAGGCCATTTTCTGACTTGCTTTCATTCAACCAGTCAGCCATTTTTAGAGATTACATGAACAAGAACTACGAGAAGAAACAAACACAGTATTTCCTGCTCCTCCCCATGAAAAAAGTGAAATCTTTTCCTTTTGATCTTTTTGAAGCATTGGGGGGGGGGGGTGTCATATTGTACTTCTACATTTGGAAGGGAGTGGGGGAAGTATGGCTTTGTACAGCCAAGAAGGTCTGTGATGTCTGCCAGTTTTGCTGGCACCTAGTTGGAAACAGAGCGTATTACATGAATAACAATGCCCTGGATCAAACAAATTGAAGAGAAATCTGTCACTCAAATTGATGGGATGTAATTAAGAATGTCTATGAACATTTTACTCTTGGCTATTAACCGACAGTGTCCTCCAAAAAGGATCTGCCATTCCTATTCTCATATTATTGTTTATCAAAGGCTAACCATTTCTAAAACAAACAAACAAACAAAGCAATTAATATTTCTTGGTCACAGTTACTGTCTAGGCTTTGTTTCTATTAATATTTTATGTGCAACAGATTCTTGTTTGCTCAAGAAACCAGAAAAAGCATTCAAATGCATTAAATTGACCTCAAGCAAATCAGGCTGGATCTACACTGCCCTATATCCCAGGATCTGATCCCAGATTGTCTGTTTATCTCAGACTCATATACTCCAGTTTAAAGTAGAAAATCTGGGATCAGATCCTGGGATATAGAGCAGTGTAGGGGCCTTCTACGCTGTCATATAAATCCAGATTATCTGTTTTGAACTGGATTATATAGTAGTGTAGACTCATATAATCCAGTTCAAAGCAGATATAATGTGGATTAGCTGCTTTCATACTCTGGATTATATGGCAGTGTAGAAGGAGCCAGAGATCCATCCTCAGGGAGATCCCACTTCTTTTCTATCTTCATGCTCCACCAAGAATCACAAATGGAAACCAAGACTAGGCTCTAAAGATGGAGTAGAACTATGAAAAGGGCTGCCAACTAAGGATCTCTAAATGTTTCTGTTTTACAATATTAATCTGTCTGAGCTAATATGGCCAACGTGAGGAACTATAAAATAGGTAGTCCAAAAACCACTAGAAGGTCATAGATTATCAACCATGGTCCATGCTAAAATAATTTAAATTCTTCCCACTACTTCTAACAGGGAAGAATGAAGAGGTTGCCATTCACTTGCCAGGATATATTTGAAATGATAGTAAAGCTCTTTCCTAGCCCCTCTGACATACTGTTCTGCACCCCCTGTATACTAAGGATATAATATGCATGTGCATGCAAGAAAGTATGCACATGTTGAGCATCCCTTATCCAGAATTCGGAAATATAAAATATTCCAAAATCCAAAATTCTACAAGTGGGTGACTCAGATAGCGATACCTTTGCTTTCTGATATTTCAACGTACATACATTTTGTTTCATCCACAAATTAAACATATTGTATAAAATTATTTTCAGGCTATATGTATAAGGTGTAGCGAAGCATGCATGTTTAGACATGGTTCCCATCTCGAAGATATTTCACTATGTACGTATATGCAAGGACAACTGTACAAAAATCTCCAAAACTAAAAAATCCAAAACAATTATGCTCCCAAGCATTTTGGATGTGGCATACTCAGCCTGTATATATCCATAATTATTCTTTCAGGTCAACTCAGGACCTTATCACATTAGGAAATACTTCATTTTGGAGACTGATTTTGAATGGGTCCCATCACATGATGTTTGGCCCATCCCATCGGTATCCCATCTGAGGCCATCTGCAAAGTGTCGCAGAAACTGATTATTTGCAGATGAAATTCTAATCAAGTTTTTTGAAATACTATAGATTCTTCCATTGCTGAAGTGCTGATTTTGCATGTGATAGAAAAATCTGTATGCATCCCCTCAGCAACAATACTTTTTAAAAGGTCATAGAATGACGTAGGGGGTGTTTTGAATGGATAGGGAGGAGCCAGCCTTCTATGGTGTGATGAATCAAAGCACAGTATTTTCAAAAACATAAGACATAATGATCAGGTGTGATGAGGAGAGTATGCATCCCATCTCAATACCATATGTATCCAGTCCTAAAAAAAAAAAATGGGATCCATACTGATATAAACAGATTCTATCCCAATGTGATAAGGTGCATAGACTAATGGTTTGCTTTGTCTTCACAATTGGGTCACAATTAGTCTTACCTGATATACCCATCACAAGTCCTACAATAAAGGCTTTGACTGATTTGTTGCATTCGTATCCTGCTTTCCCATCAAATAGCTCCCAAGGCAGGTAATATTCAATGCAAATCAAAACCAAAGCATAAGAAAAATAGGTAAAACTATTAAAAACAACTGTCAACGGAACAAATAGCACATTTACAGTGGTCACCAAAAGTCCAATGAATATGAATGCCTACTAGAGAAACTAGGGTTGTCAAGTATTCCTTATATAGTATTCCTTATTTGAGGACCAGAAGCATATTATTTAGTAGAGTGGCAGGTATTTTTTTATCTTAAGGAATGCTTCAATTTGAAGGTTGGGAAGTTTTCTTTTCCTTTTACATACACCGAACAAGGTGCCAAAATATCCTATATTTTTTAGGTATGAGAGTTCATGAAAACAGAAATGTGTACATCATGCAAATGTGAATAATATGTTAATTTTGCAGGGAAATACATGGCTAGGTTAATTGAAATCAATGCTTTCATTTTACATTCAGGTAGAACACAGACTTGTTTTATCAGTGACTTCCTGATTGTCAGCTTTCTGTGAATTTCAACTATCAGTTACTGCTATTTTGAAAACCTGGAAACAGTGCAAGAATCAGACATCAACATGCTTTATTTATTATAGAGAGTGGGAGGGAGGCAGCCAGCAAGACACAGCAACATTTATGGAATAATTACTGACCTTATGTACATTGAAAGCCTGAGGGCAAATTAACATTTTGTAAGCCACTCCGAGCACTTTTGTAGCTAAGGAGCGGGGTAAAAATTCTCCAATTTTAAAAATCATGCTTTTAAGTCTGAACTTTAAAATTCAAAGTTGGACTCTGGTTCAAATCTATTCCTAATTTGGCTAAACAGTGACCTGTTTCTACATACTTTCTCCCCTAATGTAATTACAAAATCTACCCCCCCCCCCCAAAAAAAGAGCAAAACTGGGAATCTTTTTAGCCTTTTAACACTCTAGCACACTTCTATGAAAAGCCCTCATCCTTTCCACTTTACTTTTCTTCAAGCAGGAGTCACTTTGGAAATTTATTTTTATTTGTTTTGTATCAAAAGCATTGCCTAAATAGATGTTTAAAACTGATAAAATAAAGGGATCACAAGCTGCGAATAATTTTAGATCCAAAACGGGCAACAGCAACTGCATTGTCTGTAGCTTTAAACAGTTCTTCTGTCTGCCCAGACATAACAGCAGTATTAGTATTCTATACATCCAATCACTGCTCTCTCCTGTGTTTAAAAATCAAATTATCCCCAACATTAAAAATGTGTGCACACACCATTTCAATTGATTGACTATCTACGAAAAGAGAACTAGTATTGGGTATGACACATTTCTTCCTCAACGTTAATTTCCCCCCCCAGAGGACTTTGGGTTTTTTCTCCTCCCTTCATTCCCCTTTTCCCTATGAACACTGTCTCATCATTGCCAGACAAATGGAATCTATCAAGAAGTATATCTTAAAGCTTTACCGTTTTTTCATTTTCAAAGGGCAGAACCGTCACTGAGAATGAAGGGAAAAGGAGAAACCTGACAACAGGAAAGAATTGCCTGAGGTGCTTGTATTATTACAGTTCCCAGACATGGAAGTAGGCACTGTTATGCAACCAAGAGATTCCCCCCTCACCCAGTTTTGACATCCTGAAGATGAATAAAGGAAGGAAGAAAATGAAGAGATATTATAAAATGATGTTATGTATGTCACTATTTTAAATGTCTTGGTTTTCGTCATGGGATAGGAAGGTAGAACCTGATAGACACGTGCAAATACAATCAAAATTGACATATAACCAGAGCTTTGTTTACATTAATTATCAAGGGTTTGAGCAAATAACAGACTAAGCAAAATAAATTAACCAAGATTAATAGCAACTTTGTAAGCTAGACCTGCCACAATACCTTCTTAATGAAGGCTTTTTGACAAAAAAGGATCAAAACAAAATGTGCTCTGTTTTCAAGAACCCCAAGTCAAACCAGTTTTAAGAATAACCAGACAGCCAAGGATGTAGGACCCATCTAGACTTCCAGTTCAAAGCCACGAGTCAGGTTGAGCTCCCGACTGTCAGCCCTAGCTTCTGCCAATCTAGCTGTTCGAAAGTAATGCAATGAAAATACATCGATAGGTACTGCCTCCATGTAGATATGCAAAACACGCTGGCAACAGATTGGAGATATTTATGGATGACAGGCTCCTAGGCATGGAAAAATGAAAGAAGAGGGCCTCCTTGTGCCCAGAAATTGAACATCACCTCCAGACTCCAGAGATGAAAAAGGGAGGGGAACCTTTACCTTTGTCTGTGCATTGTATCTCCTTGTGTAAAGAGCATTGAATATTTGCCTTATATGTGTTCTGTAACCCACTCTGAGTCCCTCCAGGGAGATAGAGCAGAATATAAATAAAGTGTATTATTATTATTCCATAGAAAATCCAAATTAACAGCTTTGAACTGGATTATATTAGTATACACTGTCATATATTTCAGTTCAAAGCAGATAATCTGGATTTTATATGGCAGTGTAGATGGGGCCATAGAACTGGGCTCCTCCTAATAGGTCACACAAATGCAAAGCAAATTACATGGATGCATATTCATGTAACAAAAATAAAATAAAATTGGAGCATTTGGAAAACCCAATGTGAAAATTGCCCAATGTGAAATTATTACATTTCAAAAGCTATGAATGTATATATGCTTTAAATGTCTAGAGATATTTTGAATGATAGGTTATATGGCCGCTGTTCTTAATTTGTGATAGGATTTCTATCAATAACTTCAGCAGCTCATGCCCATTATATAAAGCAGAGGTGTCAGCAATGTTATTCAGACTATCCCACACCAGGTCAGCATCTCTGTTTCTGGCCACTGATGATGAACCTCCGTCTACGAAAGCTTATGTTACCAACTTTCACTTGGTTTCTAGATCCCTTTGCCTACTGTTATTCCTGACTAACATAGCTGTGTTTTTGAACTGTACTCACAAATATTATTTTGCACACTCTGAGTACCATGCACCTTGTGAAACATCTTAAACATGCCTAGGAATACTGGAGCCCATTAATGTAATCACAGTCCCTCTCCCAGAAATTGCAAGAGATTACATAGGGACCTGTAAGGAAATGCTATTGATAGCAGCCTTTTAACAGACTATGTAGGAATGTAAACATCTTTGACAATGAGTTTCCCAATGAAAAATGGAGGGGGAACAGTCAGAGAGAAAGAAGGAATCATGAATGTAATTAAACTACACAAAATAAATGTTATCCTAGCCTAAAGGGTCACATTTTAGAGTCATTTTTTGTCTTAACTTCCTTGATATGGGATGAAGGGAAATGGTGACATCAATAAAATAAAATATTAGATTTTCCACAAATAATTGCAACCTATATTAATAAAACCTTCCTTTCCCCTCTTTCCAGTTTTCAGGTATTCAGGCTCAAGAGAGTAAAAAAATGGAGCAGTGGCCATGTCAACATGGTCCAAATAAAGAGGACTCACTGGGCAAAAGCAACAGAAAAGCCCCACCGGGTTGGATTTAGAGCAGAAGGACTGAATTTAGCCCCTTATCTGGGACAAGGGATGGGATCATCCCAGAATTTTGGAAATGTGAACAACTGGATAGGACAAAATCTGGTCTAATCCAATGTCCACAGGTCGATCAGCCACGCCACTGTCTTGCCAGCCAGAAGCAACAGTTAAACAGTTGCTTCTGATGAGAAAACCTAGTGACCAGTAGAATCTTCCTATTGAATCTTCCTTCTATTTTAGAACTGAAGTGCAGAACATTCCAGGCGTTTTGCCTACAGTCTCCACATTAGCTAGCTGTTGTTATGCTGGGTTACAAATTATTGTGGACTAAAATATCTGGGCCAGAATTTAAATATGTCATTGGATTAGCACAGTGGCTGGACTCAAGTAGCCTTCTAGATGTTGTTTGACTGCAGTTCCCATCACGCCTGGTTATCACAGTGACTGGCAAAGACAGCTGGGATCTTCAGTCTAACAACTGAAGATGCCAGCTGTCTTTGTCATTCACTGTGGGGAGATCATACGGTTCCTCTTGAGAAAAAACAATGGCTTTCCAGAGTTTGCAAAATGGAAAGGTGCAGGACAGTTTTCCATCGCATAACCAGATATACAGTATATCCTGCATATGTCATCTCTTGTTATCATTGTGTAAGAGATAGTCACAGCAAAACAGAGTTTTTCACCCCAGTGCTATCATTGGGTTTAAGCCCCATAGTACCAAAGGTTTCCCCTTTTTTCTGCAGAATATGGAGACACTAAGGTTCTAAGGTAAAGGTTTTCTACTGATATTAAGTCCAGTTGTGTCCGACTCTGGAGGTTGGTGCTCATCTCTATTTCTAAGATAAAGACCTGGCATTGTCCGTAGATGCCTCCAAGGTCATGTGACTGGCATGACTGGATGGAGTTACCTTCCCACTGGAGCAGTACTTATTGATCTATTCACATTCGCATGTTTTCGAACTGCTAGGTGGCAGAAGCTGGAGCTAACAGCTTGAGCTCACTCAGCTTCCCGGATTCGAACCGGTGACCTTTCGGTCAGCAAGTTCAACAGCTCAGCAGTTCAAGTGGGGGGGGGGGAATGCTACCAAGGTTCTGTGTAGATGTGAAATTCAATTCAAAGCTTTCCTAGCTGTATTTCATTGTTATGCTAAAGTAATGATTATGGATGGTGAAATCAAGATCTGATGTGAATTTGCAAAACCGTAGCATGCAAATAACCATCATTAGGCTTTAGTACCTGTGTCAGAAAATAAAAGGATTGTTACAAAGTTTCAAAATTCCTGTTTCCATCAAGGTACAATTTAGTGTTTTGAAACTATCCAAACAGCTAAAACTTTTAACTTTCAAGAGAAAGTGTTTTTTTTTTTACACTAAAGCTGTTAGATTGAACAAGATTTTAAACTTCAATATTATGTTATTTAGATAACAGATGTTTACTTATTAGGTAGAATAGACCATTTAGACAAACCTCTGAGGCTTGCATTTCCCTGACAGCTCCTACAGCAAGAGTAGGCCCCCTTCTACACTGCCATATAAAATCCAGATTATCTGCGTTGAACTGGATTATATGGCAGCGTAAACTCAAATAATCCAGTTCAAAGCAGATAATGTGAATTATCAGCTTTGATAATCTGGATTATATAGCAGTATAAAAGCGGCCAAGGTTGCATTATTTGCGAGACCCGTTTGGGATGAATCAGGAAATTGATTATTGCATTTAATTATAGGTTATATGATTATATAATCATATAGGTTGGATTATCTTTGAAGACCACCTTTTCCTCATTACAGTGTGGCTGATATTCTGTGATTTATTGTGACTCGTTGCCAGAATGCTCTGACATATTTAAGGACAGACAAGAATGCAACTGCAGTGGGAAACTGCCACAATCTTTTTTCACCTCCACCATATTTCCTAGAGTTTAGAAACCAATTTCTGGGGCAAAGAAATGGAACATGTGACCCACCACATTAGGAATGGGCATCTGAAGATGGGTCAGGGGCCATGGTTCACCCCAGTGCCCTCCAACTGCTACACAATTTTCCTGCTGTGATGTCGTGTTACTTCTGGTTTTATCTGCGGGTGGTTTGGAAGCAATTTTATGAAATGATGCCAGAAATATCTAAGGCCCCTTTCATACTGCCATATAACTCAGATTATCAAAGCAGATAATCCACATTATCTGCTTTGAATTGGATTATATCAATCTACACTGCTATGTAATCCAGTTCAAAGCAGATAATCTGAATTTTTATGGCAGTGTAGAAGGGGCCCATGTCCCCTTCACTGTTAGACAGCAAACACATGGAAACCACTGCTGGATTGCATAATTAATTTTGTTATTTAAATTTGAATGCTCAAATCTGAGCTTTTGAAATCAAACAGTGCTTGATGTGCTGTAGTTCAAAACATACCCTTCAACTGACATCTAAGTCAGGGAGAAAAGGACTAATTAGGAGTCCTTGATTAGAGAGTGCACTCTAGCAGGTTGCTGACACCAGTGAAGCTAATGGGACATTATCAACATGTATCGAAAGATGTGCTTTACACTACTTTAAAGGACTTCATCTCTGTGTTATCCTAATCACAATTTTAATGCGTTATTTTTATCTTCATATCACTAAGCTAAAATGTAAACTGTAGCATCTAGTCAATTTTAATCATGATCAATGACAACGCAAGTTAGCGAAAAGTGTATCTTAAGGCAACTCCATGCAAGCAAAAAAATAAGTAATAATAAACCGTGTGGTCATTCTCACCCTAAGGACTATATAACAAGTAATGTTTCATCAAAATATGGCATCTCTGAGCTAAGCTGGAAAGAGTTTGAGTCCTGTAACAATGTCTGCAGTCAAGTTACATCTCTATCATAATACGTAGAAAGACACATCTCTGAATAATCTAACAGCAATACCAATGGTTTGATGACACATTCAAGTCAAGTTTTATTTTTCCTTCTATGGTTTCAAACATGGTCAGCCGAAATAGCTCTTACGATAACATTCACACATCTTAAAAAATGTACATTTCCCCCACAAATCTCCTTCAGTTCCTTTTCTAAGGTCCACTGATATGAATGTATGCCAGAAAAGAGTACAGCATTGCTGTTGCCAGTTTATTATACTGAAACATGCACACAAGACCCTCGCTGTGAGTTGTATCTTTAACACGATTCTGTGCTCTGAACTCAGGACCAACACCATTTGTCTTTTAGTAAGTATAGTAAGCAATATGGCAGAAGCAGCAAGCACATACAGAAATTCCAGCTTATCCTTTGTTTATGTCTGGAAAATATAAAGCTCTATGACGGGTTTCGTTATCAGGTTACATTTATTGTAGTTTATTCATTCAGTCGCTTCCGACTCTTCGTGACCTCATGGACCAGCCCACGCTAGACCTGTCTGTTGGGCGTCACCACCTCCATCTCCTTCAAGGCTGAACATCATGTAGTAAAATGCTAAAATTGGGCTTAGCTAATGCTCTTCTATCCTTTTCCTGATTCCAATCATTGTCATTTAGCTGATTTTGTAGATGACAACAGTAGAGGGTGGAGTATGCAGGATTTAGATTTATTACTGAGGATAGTTGTTGCACTATCTGATTTTTAATGTACAATTTTAAAGTTTCTTTATTCAGTCATATCTGTGTATTTGGCTGAGCAATAAGCCACCATGTTTCTTTGCCCATAATATGGATTGTAAAAGGAGAGAGCTAGTATAGATTGGTGGTTTGAGTATTGGACTACGATTCTGGATTTTTTGTTGTTTATTCATTCAGTCACTTCTGACTCTTTGTGACCTCATAGACCAGCCCACACCAGAACTCCCTGTTGGCCGTTGCCATCCCCCGCTCCTTTAAGGTCAAGTCAGTCACTTCAAGGATACCATCCCTCTTACCCTTGGTCGGTCCCTCTTCCTTTTCCCTTCCATTTTCCCCAGCATCATTCTCTTCTCCAAGCTTTCCTGTCTTCTCATTTATATGGCCAAAGTACTTCATCTTTGCCTCTAATATCCTTCCTTCCAGTGAGAAGTCGGGCAATATTTCCTGGAGTATGGATTGGTTTGATCTTCTTGCGGTTCAAGGCACGCTCAGACTTTTCCTCCAACATCACAGATCAAAAGCATCTATCTTCCATCGCTCAGCCTTCCTTATGGTCCAGCTCTCACATCAATAGGTTACTATGGTGAATAACACTGCTTTAACTAGGCAGATCTTCAATGCCTGTGTGATGTCTCTACACTATTTTATCGAGGTTAGTCATTGCTCTCCTCCCAAGAAGTAAACGTCTTATGATTTCCTGGCTGCAGTCTGTGTCTGCAGTAATCTTTGCATCTAGAAATACAAAGTATGTCACTACCTCCACGTTTTTTCCCTCTATTTGCCAGTTATCACTTAGTCTGGTTGCCATAGTCTGTTTTTTTAATGTTTAACTGCAACCCAGCTTTTGCAATTTCTTTCACCTTGTTATAAGGCTCCTTAGCTCCTCCTCACTTTCAGCCATCAAAGTGGTATGATTCTGGATAATATGGTCCAAATCTTCACTCAGCTATGGAAACCCACTGGGGCCCCTTCTACACTGCCATACACAATCCAGATTATCTGCTTTGTAGAAGGGGCCCCAGTGGGTTTCCATAGCTCAGTGAAGATCTAAAGTGTAGACTCATATAATCCAGTTCAAAGCAGATAAAATGGATCATCTGCTCTGAAAATCTGGATTATATGGCAGTATAGAAAGGACCTTAGACTTTCTTCCAAAAATGAAACTGATGTCATTTTCATACATTTCTAGTAATACGCACATTGAACTAGAGCATTTATTATTATAATATTTATTTATACCTCGCTTTATCTTCCCAAAGGGAATTCAAATTTCAACTAATTTATTTAAGGTTTTATCTCTGAATAAATATTTTTTCAATTATGCATATTTATTAATTTATTCCTAAATAGAAACATGGCTTTGTGTGCAATATGTTTTTTTGGAAATGTCCTTCATACCTTGCTAGTGTGCAAATACTCGATACATGGGGTGTATTTTCTCGCATCAAGGCTGAGATGCAGAAATATCGTTTTCACCAAACGTGCAAATCACAACAGAATCTCTTTCTATCACTAATATAAATGCAAACTCACTTGTTTTGTTCCTTATTTATCATCTCCAAGCATGGAGGAGTAAATACTGTGTTTGAAAGGGCTCTGCTTCCGTAAGCCATAATCGAACTAATTATTATACGAGCTTTGCCATGCAATGTTAGACTAGTAATGCATTTAGTTCTGAGATTTCTAAATGTGCCGGTCTGTGCATTTCCCTCCAGAAGGCTGCATTCGAAGTCTGCCAATGATGACTCACACTTGTTTTAACCTTCTTGTATAAAGTATTATTTTTCCCCTCGACATCTGATCATTTGTGTGGATGGGGAAATGTAACCCAACCAATGCCTGCAAATGTTTGTCGCAGCTGCAAATCTTCCTATTTGCAATGGGAGTCAATCTCCAGTCCACCTTATCCAAAAGAATAGATGCAGAGATTAAACTGTTGATGCCATTGGCTTTCCCCAAAAAATGGACAATTGGTGGGAGAGTCTAGCATCTGCTCATATTTATGCAGAACATAAAATCAAGAGGGTGGACGTCCCACTCATTTCTGATTTCTGGCAGTGCAGAAAATTCAATGTTTAGCCATTCTAATGCAGCGCGACAGGTCTGCTAAGTAGTGTAGCTTATTTGCATAATATGTAAATTCCGTTGCTGGGATTGTAGGGTCTCGAATCCCCAGATGTCACAAAACTCAGTGAAATTCCTTTTGAAGCATGAAATTGTCCCATTAAGGAAAGCCACTCCAGTGATTGATTCTGCTTAATGGAATAACGTCAAGGGGGAAATTAAGCACTGCTACGTCGACATCAACCACCATAGTTCTGCAAACAAGAAGATACAAATGAAATACAGAAGCTATCTCCATCTCACCCAAAAAAATCCCAAATCTTAGAGAGATCACACATTTTCAACTGCATAGTCAAAAAAAAAAAAGAATTGGTAAAATGTAGGAAAATATTTCAAAATACAGAGACACACTGAAAAAGGACAATGTTGGATTGCTTCTTGTTTCTGAAAACCTCTTATTGAGAAGAGATTTCCAGTATTTTAGTGTATCCATTTGCTTCCATTTGCTTTCAGGCTACATGTTCAAGCTTTAAGCCTTGCCGGTCTGGTAGCCATATTGTTTTCTTCACATTTGGGCTCAGGCAGCCATTTTAGGCTTTCCTTAACATTTACAGTAGGGTATCCATATTGTCTCCTACACGTCTTCTTAGGCAGCCATTTTAGGTTCTGCTTAAAACTTGCTGTTGGGCAGCCATATTGTCTCCAACATGTGTTCTTAGGCGGCCATTTTAGGATCTTCTTGACACTTATAGAATCATAGAATCATGGAGTTGGAAGAGACTTCGTGGGCCATCCAATCCAACCCCCTGCCATGCAGGAAGAGCACAATCAAAGCCCTCCTGACAGATGATCACCCAGCCTTTCTTTTGAAGTCAGTTCTTGATAGTAATCCTGAACATATATAGAATCATAGAGCTGGAAGAGATCTTGTGGGCCATCCAGTCCAACCCCTTGCCAAGAAGCAGGAAAATTGTATTCAAAGCACCCCCGACAGATGGTCATATAGCCTCTGTTTAAAAGCCTCCAAAGCATGAGCTTCCACCATACTCCGAGGCAGAGAGTTCCACTGCGGAACAGTTCTCACAGTGAGGAAGTTCTTTCTCATGTTCAGATGGAATCTCCTTTCTTGTAATTTGAAGCCATTGTTCTATTGTGTCCTAGTCTCCATGGTAGCAGAAAACAAGTTTACTCCCTCCTCCCTGTGACTTCTCACATATTTATACATGTCCCTCATCATGTCTCCTCTCAGCCTTCTCTTCTGCAGGCTAAACATGCCCAGCTCTCTAAGCCGTCCTCATAGGGCTTGTCCTCCAGACCCTTGATCATTTTCGTCATGCTCCTCTGGACACATTCCAGCTTGTCAACATCTCCCTTCAACTTGATGTAGAGCAGCCATATTGTCTCCTACACTTTTGTTCTTAGCTGGTCATTGTAGATTCTCCTTAACACTTCCTGTTGGGCAGCCATATTGTCTCCAATACGTGTTTTTAGGCGGTCATTTTAGAATATTCTTAACACCTGATGTAGAGCAGCCATACTGTCTCTGACACGTGTTCTTAGGCAGCCATTTTAGATTCTCCTTAACACTTGCTGTTGGGCAGCTAATCCTACACAAGTTCTTAGGTAGCCATTTATGGTTCTTAACACTTGCTGTTGGAAAGCTAATTGTCTCCTACACAAGTTCTTAGGTGGCCATTTACGGTTCTTAACACTTGTTGTTGGGCAGCTATATTGTCTCCTATACTTGTTCTTAGGCAGCCATTTTAGGCTCTCTTCAACACTTGTTGGTCAACCATGTTGCCTCCTACAATAGTTCTTAGGCAGCCATTGTAGATTCTCTGTAACACTTGCTGTTGGGCAGCCATATCATCTCCTACACTTGTTCTTAGGCAACCATTTTGGATTCTTATCAGTACTTGCTGTGGCATACTATTTGGAGGCTTTCATTAGGTTTCAGGCTTCATATTAAGCCGTAGGACTTTGCCAGTTATTTAGAATCAGCTATTTGGTTTCAGGTCTCATGGTAGGTTGAGGTCTTTCCCAATTATTGACTTTCTCTGACACTGAGAGAATGTGACTTGACTTATTTCTGAGGCCGAGACTGTATAATCTTAATTTATTGGTGGTTGAGAGCATTACTTTAAATCTTCTGAGGCTGAGAAGAGCGTGACTTGACACCTTCTGAGCCTGGTGGTGGATAACTTGACTTTCTCTGAGGCTGAGAGAGTATGACTTGCCATGCTTTGTTTGTCTGGTCTCTTTATTTCGTGATGCGGAGACCATTCCTGGGGAAACCAGACTGACTCCCTGACACCAGATGGATACACCTTGTTTCCACAGAGAACTGTTATTTCTACAGATGGAGTTTTAACCTTTGTCAGTTTTCTCATGGTGTTAATTTTTATCTGTATCTGTTTTAACTTTTATAAAACACTTTTGTGAATCCTAGGGCTTGGAAAAGAGGGGAAATAATTGCAGTAAGAAGAACAACTAGAACTGCCATTCCAACATATCCGCTATTCCCTCCTGATGCTTTGGACTACAGCCCCCATCATCTCCAACTAGCATAGCCATTGCTGGCTAGACAAAGTGGGAACTGCAGTCCAAATCATTTGAAAGTCACTAGGCTGCAATACCAAGGAGAAGAGTTAGCCTCAGCTTCTGCAAACCTAGCAGTTTGAAAACATACAAATGTGAGTAGATCAATAGGTACCGCTCCAGAGGAAAGGTAACGGCGTTCCATGCAGTAATGCCGGTCACGTGACCTTGGAGGAGTCTACTGACAATGCTGGCTCTTCGGCCTAGAAATGGAGATGAGCACCACCCCCAACTAGACTTAATGTCAGGAGAAAACTTTTAACTTTACCTAGGCTGCAATATGTCTCTATTCTTCTTATTTTTAAGGGCTAGCATAAAAACATGTACTTTCTGTAAGAACGCTGTGTCTGAAACAATTCAACCATAATTTAACTGGAGTGTGCTAAGCAATTATTGTTTTAGAATAATATCAGAATGTGTCTCAGTAGCCAACGTTTGCCAAGATGTCTTCATCAGTTTTTCCACATGTCAGATTTGTGCTGAGCAATAACAAGACTCTGTATTATTTCATGAAATGAAAACTCTTTCTCTTTCAGAGAGATGGAAGTTATATTCTCAAAAGAACTATTAGCACAGTTTTTTTTCTGTTCCACTTAGCCTAGAGATGAGAGAATGCACATTCCTTTATTTTGGAAGGCTTTAAGCTATTAATTGCCTAAAACCTTATAAATGCAAAGCAGGCTAATTATTACAAGATTTACTTAGAGAAAATAGTCTAGGTATTGGATATTTTGCAAATGCACTAGAATGTGCACATTATTATATATGTATATTGAGAGAAAGGCTTTATATCACCCAACAACAAAGAGTACCGTAAGATAGAAGAGTCTTTCTTAGATGTCTTTGGATTTCTAAGCCTACGGATGGAACAATCTGAAAAATAACAATTTTGTAGCCATCCCAAAGGAAGACAACATGACATACATGCAATCTTAACAGTCACCAATTAAAGCCAATTAGCTACCATTTGGCTTTGCATCGTGTTCAATTATGACAGTAGGGGGACTGGGGAGCTTGTAGTCTAAATACATAACATTTCCAAGCCCTAATGCAGAGACAATGTCCTACCAAAAGCCCCATGCAAACTATCACAGAATTTGCTTCTAGAGGTTATACAGAAGCAATGGAGCATACAATGCAAGGCAAAACTATGCCCGTCTCCCAAGGTTTTGGCATGAGATCTGATTTATTGCAGCTCAGTTGAGAGTTGATCTTGCTACACAAAGGCTTGGAAGCTCTCCATGGTGCTGCAAACACTGTCTGATAAATAACCTCAGACGTAAATCTGTAGAAAGATCTTGGAGCTGTCCTTAGTCCTGTAGGTATGTATTACCTCTATCTGATACCCCGCCCCCCCCCCCATTTCAACATTCTGCTATGAAAGAAAAGTTTGTAGCAGTTGCTGACCTGATTTTTAAAAAACTCAATACAGATTCTGGGACAAGATAAAACTAATCCTCCCACTGTTTGTATTTGTGTGCCCTGCTCTTAGATTAAAGGCCTTAGGTGGCATGTAAAACTGAATTTTACAAAATAAAACATAGATAATGAGGTTATTTCACAAATCAAGAGTGATCAAAGTAACCTGGTTCTGTCCAAAACAGAATGCCATCTTCCAATGTTTACTAGTAATAAAACCAAACTTCACTATTGCCTCTGATGCTAGCTAATTAGACATAAATCTATCTATACCCTAACAAACATAAACATCCAAACAAAAAGTTAGGGTTTAATCAGAGGAGGTACTTGCATATGCTGTGAATAGGGAAGCATATTTATACATGCTAAAGCAATATCTGAACTCAAGGTGGGAATCTTGTGACCATGCAAATTTGTTGCCCTATAACTCCAGCTAATCCTAGCTAATATGGTCAATGGTGAGTTCCAATCTAACCACATTTGGAAAGCTTCATCTTATCATCCCCATGCTAAATGAATAGCAGATCTTCCATCTGTTGTTTGTTGACCATGATGTTTGAACCTAGCAGACTGAGATATTTACTTAATATTTCTACCCTGCTCTTTTCACCCTGACGGGGACTCAGTGTGGCTTACGGGTTTTGCCAAAAATTCAGTGCCACAGTTATATAATAAAAACAATATATCATTAAAATATCTTCTAGTCGTTAAAATCTGATATTTCTTCCTACAAGACAAGAAGAAACTTAAAAAATGAAACTTGATTAAAAGGAGACATGGAATCGTGGACAACTTCAGAAAAATTAGGGTTTCCCCCCTGAAAACCCTTCATATGAAGTCTCATTGAAACAAACTACAATCATAAGGCAATACTAAGGGGAAATGATGGCATATCAAGAAAAAGGTAAGCCAGACTGCTGGTTTCAGTCATGATAAGAAACAAGGCACAGGCAGAAAATTGGAGGTTTTGCCCAGGTAAGTACTATTGGACAGCATACAGTAGCACATTCCTCATAAACTCTCATCTGTATTTCCCAGCATGTGAGCTGGGCCAGTAAGTAGTTAACTAAACGAGACTACTGATTTCTTTGTGCATCTCAAAGCATGTCTCCAATCTATCCACATGCACACAGTTATCCAGAAATTGCAGTGAGTTTTCTGAGAAGTTACAATGGAATTAAAACTTGTTATAGAAGCAAACCCCCTCGATGGATTGTCACCTTGCCGTGGTGAGGGGGCTTGCGTGTTCTGATGAACCTGTGGGCACAACCACTGGAGTGATGCACTCCCAGGAGTGGCCGCAGGGGAGGTTCCAGACCAAGCACAATCCGAAGACCCAAAGACCTCAACGGCGGAGCAGGCGGAGGATAACATGGTACATGTTACAACGGCTGTGAAGGCGGAAGAAGGCTGCAACAGACTGAGAAGCCACTGTCGTTGTGTTAACCACACCACTGCTGGAACCTCACTATGATACTTCACCTTGTTGATGGGAAGCTTCCCACCGGAGTGGAAATCATCTATCGGACAGATGGCAAGCTATTTAACCTCAGCAGACTGAGAGCCAAAACCAAGGTCACCACAAAATCTGTTATAGAACTCCAATATGCTGATGACAACGTAGTCTGTGCGCATTCAGAAGAAGACCTACAAGCCACTCTAAACAGAAGCATACGAGAAGCTCGGCCACTCACTGAACATCGAGAAAACCAAAGTGCTCTTCCAACAGGCACCAGCTAATCCCTCTGCAAAGCCAGGAATACAGCTTAACGGTGTAACATTAGAAAATGTTGACCATTTCCGCTACCTCGGTAGCCACCTCTCCACAAAAGTCAACATCGACACTGAAATACAACACCGCCTGAGCTCTGCGAGTGCAGCATTTTTCCGTATGAAGCAGAGAGTGTTTGATGACCGGGACATCCGTAGAGAGACCAAGGTGCTTGTTTATAAAGCCATTGTCCTCCCAACCCTGCTCTACGCCTGCGAAACGTGGACTGTGTACAGACGTCACACCAAACTCCTGGAGCGTTTCCATCAGCGTTGCCTCAGGAAAATCCTGCAAATCTCTTGGGAAGACAGGTGGACAAATGTCAGCGTGCTTGAGGAAGCAAAGACCACCAGCATTGAAGCGATGCTCTTACGCCATCAACTCCACTGGACTGGCCACGTTGTCCGAATGCCCGATCACCGTCTCCCAAAGCAGCTCCTCTACTCCGAACTCAAGAATGGGAAACGGAATGTTGGTGGGCAGGAAAAGAGATTTAAAGATGGGCTCAAAGCCAACCTTAAAAACTGTGGCATAGACACTGAGAACTGGGAAGCCCTGGCCCTTGAGTGCTCTAATTGGAGGTCAGCTGTGACCAGCAATGCTGCGGAGTTCAAAGAGGCACGAACGGAGGGCTTAAGGGAGAAACGTGCCAAGAGGAAGGAGCGTCAAGCTAACCCCGACCGGGACCGCCTTCCACCTGGAAACCGATGTCCTCACTGCGGGAGAATATGCGGGTCAAGAATCGGTCTCTTCAGTCACCTAAGAACACACGCCCAAGATACCAAGGTGGGAAGACTATCGTCCTCGAACGACGAGGGATCGCCTAACTAACTAATAGAAGCAAAGAAGCTTGAAACAACTATAATTATAATAACCCTTGAAATACTGTTGCATTTGATGACTTCCATCTCAGTAAGGTAGTGAATCCACTTTGCCTAAGGAGATATCCAACGTGCTAAACCTATTTGGGAGACACAGTTCAGCACCTCAGATAGCTCCTTTACATCCAGATTAACAGAGTTAATTCACTACTTTCTTGATATGAACATAACCAGTTATCACGATCAAGGATATGAAAATCAACAGAGTACGCAAAAAGAAAAAAGGAATGTTAAGGATGAGTGTACAGGAAAGCACTCCAGGAATGAACAGTGAGATGTTTTTAGCTGACTGGTCAATTATGTAATAATTCAAATATACAACATAGTAATCCTATGTGTTTTTACTTGGATCTAAGTTCCATTGCATCTACTGTCTGCAAGCCTTTTGAATTGTAGTTTAGCTCACTGGCAGTTCTAGTTGAAGTGACAATCTAACTTTAAATGATGGACTTATCAGATAGACTTGTCTGTTAACTAGGACTGCAAAATTCAGGAGTTACAACATGCATATACACACTCATCTCTGTAGCAGAATAATGGGTATGTCCCTGCTCTACAACTCTAATTCCTCCTTCCAAATAAAGCACTTGGCCAAGCTCAGGATGAGGAACATTATGGCCTTCAGATGTCGTTGGACTCCAGCTCTTACCAACCCTAGCTACCATGACTAGGAGGAGATTCTCCACTGCTGGTGTGACTTCTGTTACTGGTGATGTGCAAACATCTCTGAGTGAAAATCCAAATGCAAGGTGAGAAAAGCACTGCAGACATTTTAAAAGAAGTGATGGATTAAAAAGGTGATAATCTTGTCATATAAAAATACACAACAAACACTCCAACTGTGTTTATTTATTTTACAACACTGTTTGCTCCCTCACAATATCTTTTCCACCTGACGTTAAATCTGCCAGATCCTATCTTAAGCAAGGAAATTAATTGGCACATAACCATAATATCCAGCACCTTTCCATTCTTCTGCATTTTAAACATTAAAATACTAGTTCAAATTCTATGCTACATCATTTTAGTAACAGCCAATAAATTACCTACTTCTATTTCTGCATCTCTTTTAATGCTGGAACCTGTGGAGAGGGACAAAGTATATCACCCACAACATTTTAACTATTCTGAATAATTTGAACAAAAAAGTATGCATGATTTTACATTAATGCTAAATATGAAAAAACCCTCAACAGTTTAACATGCAGCCCATTTCAAATGTCTCTCTGAAATGGCACAATATGTTTTCTTTATTCTTACTGACAGGTTTTTGATCAAGTATTTATAAGAAATTTCTCTTACTGCCACTTTAACAATTATTGCTGGATATGCCCAATAAATAATTCAATTGCCTAATAAAAACTTCCACTGACAAGTAATAGTTTGGTTTTCTTAAGTTCTTATCTTCAGCACATACATTAATAGGAACTCCCAAAAGCAGTCTTACATCTGTTGAAGTAGGCTGAAATTATAAATACATATTCGACCTACTTCTTTCTCTTAGTTTTTTGCTCAAAGATGCTACAATATCCTTTCGTATGCAAACTTTGTCAATTATTTTGTTTTACAGTTTTTATTTTCCTGTTTTAATATTATGTTTCTCTCTCTTTAGAGGTGTTTTACTTGCAAAACTATTAAGGGTCTGTAAGAGAAAGGCTTTCAACGCAAAGTATATCCATGGATTTTTAAAAATCTATGGTTCATACCTCCATAGACTTTAAAATATAAATAGCAAAAGCCAATATTGTTTTAGGATCTCTTTATGAGCTTTTCATTTTTTGCTTGATATATTTTTCTATTTTTCTCACATATTACCCAGGTGTCCCATTTTTAGGGAGAATTCAGGGTTTTAATGATGACAGTAGCATCAGCAATGCATTTCTGTACATGTTTTTAGAAAGTATTCCTATAGCACTGACAAGGACTTTGTTGAATTGATTTAGTGTTGTCGAGTTTGCACCTTTATTTTTCCATTAAGGTTATGTTTTTGTGACGGGATACATCCTTTTATGTGCTCTGGCTCATACTTCTTTGTGGCAGCTTGATCTTTGGCATTTTCACACAGGGGCTGGGATGAACTCTTGCCAGAAATCATGGAAAGCAGCTGCCATCTAGTATAGGGAAAAGTCCAATAATCTGGCTCAGTTGTACGTAAGCTCCCTCTGATTTTAAGTAAGCTTTTATCGAATTTCCATGTTAAAAAGAGGTCTCCCTGGCAACAGATATTACTGACACTTTCTCCACAGGACTCCTTACTCATAGTTTCTAAATGCATGCTCCTAGAAGGTCTTGCATTCCACCGCCTAATTTACTGAAGGTCATAAAATAATTTCCCAGATGCAAATCACAAAATCTAATTAGATTTGCTCTTCCCCAGTCATCAAAATTCATCATCATTTGGGCCACCACAAAAGCCTGATGAAACATAACCACACATATACGAAAATGTAGTAGGGCCTGATTCATCTCGTGTATTTCATATAATATGTTGTATTAAATTAAGTTTTAAATTGACCCTCTATTTGTCCAGCCCATTTGCCATCAGGCACTATTATGTTCGATAATCCAGCGTGAATTAGCAGCCTTTGTTTCCACCATTGGCACAGGGAATCGCAATATGTCTCTCCATTATTATTTAATACCATCTGAAAGTGCTAACCTTTTTCATTATTATGTTTTATTGCATAATTCATGATTTGATTCTAGTTTATTGTTGCAGGACATCCTGCAGCACATTTTGCTATAGCTTTTCAATGAATATCTCATTGAGTCTTAATCAATTCAACATAGCTTGTGGCAGCCCAAAAAACGTTTTTAGAGTAGAACAACTACTTCCAAAGTAGATCCCGCACAGGTAAATAGGAAATAATATTTTCAAACCAGGAACAGAATTATTTTCAAATATTGTTACATAGTGTGATTATTCCAATCATTACTAGAGATTTTGTACCATTCTGCTAATCTGTAGAATCTATTAACATTGCTAATATATCAATCATATTGTTGAAGGGATGAGGCACCACTTAAGAATCCATAGTACTCAAAGTCATTTAAAGCTTGAAAAATAAAAGAAAACAAATTAGCCAGCAACATGAATAATCTCAGAGTACTCTCATGTTGATACTCCATTTTTTCAAGCATAAGGTAAAGGTAAAGGTTTCCCCTGACGTTAAGTCCAGCCATGTCTGACTCTGGGGGTTGGTGCTCATCTCCATTTCTAAGCCGAAGAGCCGGCATTGTCAGTACACAGCTCCAAGGTCATGTGGCTGGCATGACTGCATGGAGCGCCGTTATCTTCCCACCGGAGTGGTACCTATTGATCTACTCACATTGGCATGTTTTTCAAACTGCTAGGTTGGCAAAAGCTGGAGCTAATAGCGGGCGCTGACTCTGCTCCCGGGATTTGAACCTGGGACCTTTCGGTCTGGAAGTTCAGTGCTTTAACACACTTCGCCGCCAGGGCTCCTTTTTTTCAAGCATAAACATATCAAAAACTTATTCATTTGTTTGCCCCTGATGAAATACTTTGCTAAAGGGCAAAACTGTGTTACTACTTGGTGCTTCTCAGTGGCATGCCAAGTTTCAGGACCAGCTTCACCTTGCAATGCAGAAGACAACCATCTTCAGTGATGTGCATGCGGGGAAGAGAGAGGCTGGAAAGATTGGTTTCTTGGACTACACATCAGCATGGCTAGAGAAGAGTGCAGCAAGTCTTCTTAGTACATTTTAACTTTAGTAGACATAAATACATGGTCTCAGTATCAGGCAGTAAAATATCTTGGCAAAGAAACCATTATTATTGGCAACCCCTGTACTACCAAGGAGAAAGAGGCACGTTGGTGGCCCTTCTTCACTCCCTCTGCCCAGCTGCAAGAATAGTCAGGCAGCGTATCACTAAGAACCAGGAGATGGCTGACACTTCAGTTCTCCTCTAGCAATCCACAGCAGTCCTCTGTTCATGCCTCCAGTAGTCAATCACACTCATACATGCCAGAACAAGGACTTCTCATCTCTAAATACAGTCTTCTTTCCACTCTCAAAGACATACTACTGCTACTGTCACTGCTGCTGCTCATCTTCTCCTGAATTTTGTTGGTATTTTTTCTCAAGAACTGGGAGGCAAGGCAACTCACAAAAAATAAAAAATGCACTTTCCTCTGCTTTAGATTTGTATTTGAGTGTTGTCGTTATTTGTCAAACAGGAGTGGTACTTGTGTGTTTTGCCTATGGCAGCCACTGAATGGCACTCCTCTTTCCGCTGCCTCCTTCTGTTGTTATTGCGCCATGTAACACAATTTTTGTTCCTGGGCTATCAATGTCAATTTATTATATCATAAAAACATGGAAAAGGTTTGTTAAACTCTGAAATATTGTTTTTGAGGGACATCGTGCAGCACATTTTGCTATAGTTTTTCAATGAATATCTTGTAGAGTCCCAACCAATTCAACATAAGTTTGTAACAGCCACAAAAACAAAGTTTCTGGAATATAAGGACTATTTTCAAAATAAATACTGCACAATTAAACAGAAAATAACACTTTCAAACCAGGAACATTTTTTTTTCAAATTGTGTTACATGGTGTTATTGTTATTGTTATGTACTTACAACTCTCCAACGTATTGTGACTCTAAGGAAACCTATCATGGGGTTTTCGGTAGGTGAGAGTGTATGGCTAACCCATGGCTGAGCATGGGTTTCCATGGCTCTACTGGTCTGAGTCATAGTCCAATATTCATATTATTACATCATGCTGGCTCTACTGTACAATGCCATAATTCAGTACACTTTGTGTCAAAATCAGTACATGAACCATTGCAGCCACTAAACGCTACAAATATACACACAAAGGAGAAATACAATATATCAAAGAGGAGTGAATGAATGATTGAAGCTTTATTTATACTCTGCCCCATCTCCCAAAGAGACTCAGAGCGGCTTATAATAAGACAACAGTATACATGATAATTAAAAAAACATAAAAAATCAAACAAAGTTAAATTATCCGAAATAAAAACAAGTCATAATAAATAGGATGGAGTATAACTCAAGAATGTCACACATCAATATAAACTATGTAATAATTAAACATATAAAACATAAAACATATAGATATTTAAACCACTAAACATCAAGTGACTGTTTTTGTTAGTAGAAACACTAGGGTCAGTTAAAATGTGCCAGTGACTAACATATTAATATCATTTTATTGTTTACCAAATGTGTATATACTTCCAAAAACATCTCTGAACCATGGGTAAAGATTAATTAAATAGGTCATGGAGCGAGATTAAATGCTAAAAATAGAATGGAAAGCAGAATATACATTTACAATGTAAATAAAACATTGCTTCATGTTTCTGCACATTTCTATTGCATAGTTTGATAACAGAGAACATGTCTTATATTATGCTATGCAACAAAATTTGAAAAAAAATATGTTCCTGGTTTGAACATGTTATTTTCTGTTTAAATTATGTGGTACTTACTTTGAAAGCAGCTGTTATACTCCAGAAACGTTGTTTTTTGTGGCTATCACAAACTATATTGAATTGGTTGAGACTCTATGAGATATTAATTTTAAAAAGATAGTAAAATATGCTGCAAATTTTCCTGCAAAAATGAAGTTTTGGCAGTGGAATAAACTTTTTCCATGTTTTTATGACAGAATCAATTAGGAAATGATATTTATAATCAAAGAACAAAAATCGTGTTACATAGTGTTATTAGTATATTGATAGTGCTTACCCTATAGTTTGAAATGCTTAAATGAAAATGACTTTTACTTTAGTGGCATGAAAAGTAAGGTGGGAAATAAATAGACCATTAGACAGTGCTGGACTGCGACTCACATCAGCCCTTACCAGTGTAGAACAAAATAAAAATAGAGGTTACATTTTAGAGTACAAAATTCAATTTTATATCAAAATAGTCACTTGTAACCAGATTCCATTCAAAATTATATTTTCGAAGTCGGAGTTTATAGAACACAAATCAACTTTCTCAGGGCAGGAGCAATTATATTTTGGCATTTTGCTATTTGATCAAAATGGAAATTGTGGCTTTGCTCCAAGTTACAAATTAATACCCTTCTATTCCGCTTTTGGTTCCAAGAAGCAACCAGCACTCAGGCCTTTGTGCTTGTAAAGTCCAGTCCAAAGGAAGTGCATTCAAGAGTGTAAGACAGGTTTCCAAGGCTGACACATGGACAGAACACATGAAGAAAATCTCTCTCTTTCCCTCCCTGCAAGATCTTCTCATGGCTCACATTCTGGGGAAGAGTCCAAGCAATCTGAAGCATGCCAGGAGAGGATACAGCAACTTCTGCACCTCCTTGGGCTAGATATAATTGGTGGCACATTTTGCAACATGGACACCATTAATCACCAGACATTTTAGTTTTAAAAGGTTCCACTGGTGCCAAAACAATGCAAGGAGAGAAGCGTGCTTCAGCACTGGCAGGCATTTGTAGACACTGAATTTTGTCAGTCTTCAAATAGACAAAGAGAAGCAGAGAGCAGGATATTAGAATATTAGTATATATATATTGCCACCACGAGCTATATTTCTTTTAGTTCAACACTTTATGTAAAAATCTTTACAGGTATCAAGAAGTAGCATCAGACATAGGCTGGGACAGGAAGCTTTACTCTTTCTGTAATGTTTCTGGGCTCTTGTTTTTTTCCAGGAGCAAATTGATTCAGATCTTCTGGAACTGGAGAGAACTTCATGTCTCATTGAAGAGGAGAACAGAAGAAACACTACTAAATGTGAAGCAGCATTAATTTACGCTAAAAGAAATTCCCTTATATAAAATTATCCCTTATGTTAGGCTGGAGAAGGTTTGGCTCATGCAACCCTGGGCTAATTTTTGAAGCCACTGTCTTCTCAATTTTTTTACTTTTCTTTTAAATTTTGCCTCATAATGCCTCCAAATGCTCCATGCCTAGAGAGCATGGAAGCAATGTTGTCATATTTCTTTCCCATTGAGCTTAGATCTAGACTAGAGGAAGTGTGTTTCCTAACAGAAAGTGAACAATACAATTCCCCATCACTTAACAATTCCCCATTTCTGTTCCCTATGTTGTTAATGTGTGCCTCCAAATTGTTTCTGGCTTATAGCAACCCTAAGATAAACCTATTATGGACTTTTAATACACTATGATATATACCAAGCTAGACCACTGATCATTCTAAAGTAAAGGTAAAGGTTTTCCTCTGACATTAAGTCTAGTCATGTCCGACTCTGGGGGTTGGTGCTCATCTCAATTTCTAAGCCAAAGAACCGGCATTGTCGATAGACGCCTCCAAGGCTAGCATGTCTGCATGGAGAACTGTTACCTTCCTGCCTGAGTGGTACCTATTGATTACTCACATTTGCATTTTTTTTAACTGCTAGGTTAGCAGAAGCTGGGGCTAACAGAGGAAGCTCACCCCGCTCCCTGGATTCAAACTGCCAGCCTTTTGGTCAGCAAGTTCAGCAGTTCAGTGGTTTAACCCACTGCACCACCGGGGGCTCCTGATCATTCTAACATAGCCTAAAATGGAATGATATAGGGATAAAGAAATCAAGCAGCACCTTTGAGGCTAACTGGTTTATTTTAGCATGAGCTTTTAAGAATACCAGTCTTATACTTCATAAGTACTTCTGATAGCCACAAAAGCTCATGCTAAAACCAATCAGATAGGATTCTTTTAAACTATCAATTCATATGTATAATTTTCCTTTAACACCCACAGTTCCATGTGTACATTCTGGAACATGTAGTTTAGAAAGGGCTGCTGAAAATTCTCTAGGAAAATGTTCTCACCAAACTATGAACCCCAAACTATGAACCCCAGAATTCCAGAGATTGTAGCCATGGCAATGAAAGTACAATCATATTGCTATCATGCCTCTGTATCTTTGGTATAATGCGCTGCATACAAGTGAATATATTGAACATCTAAGACACATAAATTAGAAACTGCGGGATTTCATAAAATGCCCCATGCAATGAAAGTAGAATTCTAGCATTACAACTGTGTAGTTTGAAAGGGCCCTTGGTCTCAAAAGTTCCTTCATCCCCCATTCCCATTTTATACTGAAACAGATGCTCTTTTTGAAGAAACTAAATAAAACTAAAGAACATGTACATCAGTCTCAGTGACATGTGATGCATATATAAATCTTGCTCCCTTTGATGTAGGAAGACATCAGAATTATTTCAGGATAAATTTTAAAGCACAATAAGTCTGGACTAATCCATAGTAGTTCTATGGATTTAACCCAGCCGTCAGGTATTTACAACATTTAATTCAATGTACAGTAGAGTCTCACTTATCCAACACTCGCTTATCCAATGTTCTGGATTATCCAACGCATTTTGGTGTTAAATTTGTAAATACAGTAATTACTACATAGCATTACTGTGTATTGAACTACCTTTTCTGTCATATTTGTTCTAAAACATGATGTTTTGGTGCTTAATTTGTAAAATCATAACCTAATTTGATGTTTAATAGGCTATTCCATAATCTCTCCTTATTATCCAACATATTCGCTTATCCAATGTTCTGCCAGCCCGTTTACATTGGATAAGCAAGACTCTACTGTATTTATATTCTGTCTTCCCAACAGGTAGCTTAAGACAGTGCAGTTAATCCTCCAAATTTGCTGGAGTTAGGGTCGCAGGACCCCACCCCAAAATGGAAAAAAGTAATTATTTTGTTCTCTAAGAATTCATACGTCCTTCGGTTCAATTATGAGATCAACGTCTGGTGGAAATTGACCACAGAGTCACACTGGAAAACCTAGGGAGAATAATATTAATCAAATCTGCAAATAAACAAATCCATAAAAATTAAACCTCCAAGTCTGGAGGGCCAACTGTATAAACAGCCTACTTCTTCCTCATATCACCCTTCACATCAACCTTGAGAGGTACATTAGTCCAAAACAGAGTTATCTCGAGTCTAGATTTTGGGGAAAAGAGTAGAATATAAATAAAGAAATGAAAGACGGCAAGAGGAAGTTGAGAGAATCACAGTTTGTCTTACTCAAGTGAGTTTCATTGCTCAGTAGGGACCTGAATGTGGATCACCCAAGTCCTAGTTCAGCACTATAAAAACTACACCACACCAGGTCTTTTTTTCCTCTATTCTTTCCCTTCTTTTAGATATAAACATATTCTCCAAAATAAGAGGGCTACTTGCAAAGAAAATAGCTTCACAGTGCATCTCCCCTTCCTCATACACACACACATCCTTTGAAACATGCAATTCAATGTGATCATTATTTTCCCATTCCTGGGCACCAATAATCTGAAGTGGAGACAAGAAACAAACAAACAAACACACTGTGAAATAACACAGGAACTAGCATGATGAGCTGTGCAATTTGCAGAGCGAGACTGATGGAAGGCTACCAATTTCAATGGCAGTCCTGTGTTCCTGATAACATATAATTACCCATATAAATATGCAAGATGGATCCACTTGATTGGGAGATTACACACACACACACACACCATCATTGATTGCATTTTAAGCAAAAGCTGTAGCATTTTTTCCATATAAGGGAGGGAAATTATACGGAGATTTAAATCTCTCCCTATTTAAAACAGCCAAATGTGCAACCTTGATAAGGATGACAGCCAATTAACATGGTTATCAGCCAAATACATATGGTTTGAGCTGAGACAAGGCCACTCTCTCCTGTACTTGTACATAATTCTCGGCTGAAAATAATCACATGGTAGCCATGGTTACACAGTGTAGATAAGAGCTGCAATTTTATGTCTAACAATGTGAGAAATGGGAATGGATTCAGCAGCGTTTGATTCGTCCCCAGATACACACATCTGCTCTGCATTTATGCTCCTTTTTGTGCCCTGTCATACAGAAACTCTAAAAATATCTAAATAAACAGATTTCTCTATGCTTAATTAAAACACAAACATAATTTATCATCAGTTGCAAAGCACAGGTGGCAAACAGTTTTCTAAAAAAGAAAAATCCAGTACCATTTTAGAGAAATGCATGTGCACTTGTGTTCTCTCTCTAACACACACACACACAAACACACTTTATTTCAAATAAAATCACCCAGACTATTATTCATCCACAGCCTATTTCTCAAAAGAACTACAAGTGGTAATACATCAACTGGCACAAATTCAGATTGCTGGCTTCTGGTATAGCTAATGGCGTAATCCTAATGCATGCCTCCTTGAAAGTCCAATGAACTCAATTAGACTTGTTTCTTTAAGTACCTTAAAGGCAGTATTTTTCCATAGATTAGATATACATTTACTTGAGAAATTACACTGTGCAGCAACCCCACCCACACCCATTTTTAGTGCATAACTATTAGCAATATCTTGAAATGCTGAAGCTGAGAAGCAGTGCCAAAGTGTAATACCAGTCTCATTGCACTCCCTGATTATAATGGGTGATTTTTAGGCAATTGAAAACTTGAATCTAGAGTCTCCACTTGGCAAGTTCCTCTATAAGAGGAGCTCAGCTGAGGAGACTCTAGCTACTAGGAAGCAAAGAATGAAGCAAGCTCCATTCCTTTAGCACCCCATGCTCAAAGGAGTCCCTCCATTTTTGTTTCTCCCTCCGATCAGATAGTAGAAATGCTTTGCTGGATTAAGTGATTTCTGTGAATGAAATAGTTCTTCCATTTGTGGAAAGGCAGATATTGATTTCTAGACTAGCAGTTCTCAAATGCTGGTCCTCCAAGTGTTTGGGACCTCAGTTTCCAGAATTCCCAGCCTAAACAATCAATGGTCATGGATACTAAGAGCTGAAGTACAAAATATCTGAAGGACCCACAGTTGAGCATCACAGCTCTAGATCAGTGATTTCCAAACTCTGGTTCACTAGGTACTTGGACAATTGGCCAAACTACCTGGGGCTTCTGGGTGTTGAAGTATCAAACACCTAGAGGACTAAAGGTTGAGAATTAATGCTTTAAACAGCCTCTTATACCAGAGGAGGGAATCATATTGCCCTTTAAATATTGCTGAAATGCAACTCCCATCAGCCCCAGTAGATATAGCCCATGGTGGGGAATACTAGACGATGCAGTGAAACAACATTTGGAAACCTGTATGATTCCCACCCTATCTTAGATTAAACCTGGCTATTTGAAGCTCCTTTGTCCTGAATCAGATGATGGAACATCTGCCCCTACACAGATAACTCCAATTCCCAATGGCCTTCCAGTACTAGAAGTCTTCCATGTGATGGTTAAATCTTGGGGTTTGCAAGAAAAGAAGGAATATTCAGGTGGACTTCATGCAATTACAATCAAGTAAATTTAGTCACAAGAAAAGGAAGTAGGGTAGGTCCTGTAGACTTTCCAGGATGTGACCAACCAGGTGGGCCTGTTCAACACTAGTCAAGCTTATGTAGGTCAAGCTATGGTATGGTTCAGTTTCACCACTGATATAGTCAGAGCAGTCAGGACCCCGGACAGCTCCTGTTAGCTAAGCTATAAGGAGATTTTGTCTCAGCAAAGGACCTCATCTTCAAGTGAGTCTCTATGGAAGAGATGACTGCAATCTTTATAGCTGCACTTTCCTATGTTTGCCAAGCAGCAGCACTGAGTACAAGGAAATCATGTTTACAGTCTAAAATAGTGATTCCCAAACTCTAGTCCTTCGGGTATTTTGGACTTCAACATTCAGAAGCTTCAGGGATTCTTGGAGTTGAAGTCCAAAATACTTGGGAAATTCTGGTCTAAAGGATGATGGGAGATTTGCATCCTGAAATTGGGAGCATAAGTTGTCAAAGCCCCCTCCCCAAAGGAGCGTTCTCCATTGGGGAGCTGATTGCATAGAAAAATGCAAGTTGTAGAGCAGTGGTTCTCAACCTGGGCTCCCCAGATGTTTTTGGCCTACAACTCCCAGAAATCCCAGCCAGTTCCCCAGCTGTTAGGATTTCTGGGAGTTGAAGGCCAAAAACATTTGGGGACCACAGGTTGAGAACTACTGATGTAGAGGAAAGATACCAAGGATGTGAAACTTTCATAACTAGAGATGTCTGGGGTTGAATCTTCTGCATGGAAAGGAGATGCTCTACAACTAAGCCCTAATGAAACAAAATAGGACAATTCCACTGAATCCATCCTAATATCCTTGAAGGAAATGTAATAAATGCATCCAGTAAACAATGAGAGGCTGTATTATCCTCAGCAAATATTTCATATCTTTCTAGACCAGTGGTTCTCAACCTGTGGGTCCCCAGGTGTTTTGGCCTACAACTCCCAGAAATCCCAGCTAGTTTATCAATTGTTAAGATTTCTGAGAGTTGAAGGCCAAAACATCCGGGGACCCACAGGTTGAGAACAACTGCCCTAGACAATCCAGAGGAAAAATATCTTAGCTCTCTAGTACAATTAATACACAAGAGGTAATTTTTAATCAACTGGAGAAAATGGCACCAGCAGATCGCAACCATTATTAATAATCCCAAAATGCTGTGAGGCCACTCAAACATTGAACCAAAGAACAGTTAATAAAAGAAGCTAGGACCTCTATATCAGATATTAAGATGCCAGCTTCCCCAAAATAAGAATGGCAGAATCTATATATTTTATTGATCACACACACTTGAAAATCCCATAAATCCATCAACTTGAACTGAATCAATGTACTCTGGCAGGGAGAGTCTTAAAATATGCACTTATTTAAATCTATGCATTTTAGAACTGTCAGATAGTTCATCTGCTTTTGAAGAGAATTAACTACTGAGTTTGGTTTCCACATTCTACTAAATTAGCAACATTTCAATTTGAAAACCAGGGTTCATTTCAATAACGATCAATATTTACCACTAGAAACAAGACAGTGACTAAGAAGCATTACGGGAACAACATCTATTTCCTCTTGCCTGCTTAAATCCATTTTTCTCTTCTACACAGCAGTTTTGAGTACTGAACTACTGAATCACTACTTAATGCACATGTTACAGGAAATGATGTTTTAACCCATATCAAAATTCAGATCATTAATGGTGGGGGCAAAGGGGAATTAAGCCTGACAAGGGAAACAAACTCAAAATTGAGTCATTTTTAGCTTAACATCAGTAACAGTATAAGAATGTGGAAATATGTGAGTCTGTGCATTCACTAATGCACAGAGAAGTAGTCTACTTCATTGGCCCTTTTAACAATATATAGGCTACCAAAAGCAAACACTTCTGAATACAAACCTACATGCAATTCCATACTAATATATAAAAACCACTTCATACAGCATTCATCCTACTATCTTCCAAGGCTCTCCAGAGAACATGCATGGTTCTACCTCCACTGTTATGATCAAAACAACCCTGTGTTGTCTAAAAATGTCCAATAATGGCTCAAAATGATCATAGCAGATAAGGGGAACTCCATGTTGCAAGAAACAAAGGGTTGCTCCTGAAAATTGCATCTTTGTATTGTACTCCATCCTCCTCTTCAGTGTTGGCAAGAATGTCTTCCTGTATCCTTTTCTCATCATATTATGTTACTCTTTCTAATCCACTTCATTGCAACAAGACATGGTAAAAAATGGGATCTTCCAGAACTACAAAGGGGACTTTGCTTCATCTATAGCTGTTATATTCAGTAGCATTACCTTTTTTAAAAAATCAGTTACGTTTGAAATTGTTCTTGCTGAAGTCAGGGATGAGGGAAGTTTTTTGCGAGGTGCCACTAAAAGCAACTTTTTGTTTGATATTTTACATACGTGCTGTTCATTCTACAGCAAAGGAACAGGTAGACCAGCAGGTGAAGTCTGCAACGCAGGTACATATGTGATGGTGACCGAAGCAATGAGCTCAGGAAAGGCTCAAGAAAAGCTTTGTGGTTTCAGACGACACTGACTGCACCGAATAACTTCCTTGACCTCATTTGTTGCTGGGGAGAGGACTAACCAAACAGTTCAAATGAGAGATGTCAGTGATATGAACAGGGAAAGGAGGGGAGCACAAGACAGGGAACACAATATGGATTTGTTTGTCCACATGAAGGATGGAGGGAGGGGGAGACAAAAGTATGTGAACCTGGAATAATTATGTCAATAACAGTACAGCAAATATGTTTTGGAAACATGATCTGTCTAACACTTCTAAAATTATCCATCCACAATGAGACATCTGAAAAGATAGAGGAGTCAGGGGCATTATAAAAGGGACACAGCCCAGCAGTGTAAGGACTAATTCTTTCACTGCCAGACTACAAATGATTAAAATGTCTTTTTCAAAAAGTCTCAAAGAGTCATGGCTTTACATAGAGTAATTTGTGGCCATTTACATTTCAGGGCACAACTGTACAATGTCCCACCCACCCCTTTTCACCTGGCTTGGCAGGTCACGCTGGCTTTTCTCAGCAAGAGTCCAATGGAAATGAAAACCCATTATACGGGTCAAATCAATTACCCCTAAAGCATAAGCTAGTCACCCAAGAAGCTCATAGCTGCTGAAGAGAAGTGCTCTACTTTCTGATCCTTTAGTACTATGGTCAGCACAACATGACAAATGCTTCACAGTCACGGCAAAGCATGAAATGGAGTGCTCCAAGTCGACTGCTGAAGTGGAGGATTGTCTCTGCATGCCTACGAAATTCCTCTCATAAGGAACTGATCCCAAGATCTCTCTTTCAATATGTACCCAAACACAGAGAGATAAGGGAAGATAGTTTTAGACAAATTTGTTTATATTTATATTGTCTTATTTTTCAAAGAAGATCTCACATCTGCTGACCTTCTATGGACTGAGAACTTCTCACATGTAGCCCCAATCATGTGGAAGCAAAACATGCTGAAATGCTTCTTTGTCTATTCATGAAGCAGACAGATCTCCGAAGATTTGAACTGAATGTGTCTTATCCTGGTCTCCAAAACAACAAAAGTTTAAGATTAACGACAGGAAAATACCCAGGCTTCAAATGGACTTATCTTCACTATCATAGAGAAAATTGTTTTCTACTTCCACCTGTCTGGCAACTAATTTTGCTAATTATTTTTCATGCAATGGCCCATGTGGATGATGCACAATAAAATGGGAATGGTGGAGAAGCCTGCATTTGTTCAGGTCACAAATACAATAGGATCCAGCTGGCAGATCTTGCTAGAACATTCATCCTATGGTATTCAAAACGATCTCGTGATGTTTTCTAAAATCAATAGTAACTAGTTGCTGAATTGCAACACATAAATAAACACTGTCCCCTTTAACAGCATGTGTTTCAAAGCACATAGTTAAGCCATTATTTTTAAAAAGTTAATTGAAAGTCAGTATCCAAATGCATGAAAGTATCCCAGAAGTCTGGGTTCCTTGCACAGGGCTACCAGGAGCTTTTCATATGAACAAGTCTCTAAACTTGTAAGACACACTGTGGAGAAATATTTGGATAAGATACATGATTCCCTCCACTATCAACAAGATTATGGCAAAAAGTTTGCACTACAATCACGGGACAATTCAATTCAATAATGTGACTATCATCCACATGAGTATCATTAATTTCATATTAATGTTTCATTCAAGTAACACTTTCTGCACTGCATGGACAAGCTTCCTATTTAAATTTGGCTATTGTCAAACAAACATCCAGTCTTAGTTACTGGATAGAGTTATTATGAGATGAAATGTAGAGCCTCCTTGTACAGGGAAACAGGAGATCCATTGTTGCAAACTATAATTTTGCTGATTAGATGCATGTATGACAAATATGCTATTACAAAAAAAGATGAACAAGATGTTAGTTATATAGACTATTTGAACTGTAAAACTGAGAAGTTTCTAGTTGTGATGTTGCCTCTGGAACTTCCTAAGAGAAAGAGATATTTGATAGTAAAGACAGGTTGGTTCTGGAGGTGATAGCCTATTCTTTCCTAGAATTAATAAAGTAGAGGATAGGTGAGCATTACTCAGAGTAGCTGTATTTCAGATTCCTACTTTGCAGATTCACCACTGACCAGTAGCTTGGACCATATGATCCTGGAGATAAAATTCTATGGTTGCACCAAGGCAAAAGGAGGTAAAATGTCCAGAATAATGCCCTTTTCTCCTCTGTTGTCCACACAACTCTGCTCAGTATTGTAAAACGCTCAAATGTTGTAGTAGCAGTGAAATTTCTGACAGGAATGGGAACAGAGCAAGCATAAGTCTGGTAGTATCTTGAACTTGGAAAAGTTCCTTTCTTATAGCTCCTAGAAACTCCCAGTCGTATCACTATTAGGAGATGTAGTTGAAGGGTAACTTTCTCAAGCTCTACTATGGCTGAACGCACACACTCTGGAATGGGGAGGACTACAAAATATGAACAGTTACCTAATTCATTGCCCTTACATCATTGTACTATGTGTTCTGATTAAGTAACCAGAAAACGTTACTCATTCCATCACTGAAGCAACCCATGATGTTACTTTTGAAGTACAGCTGATTTCCCAAAAGGTTTGCAAGGAGTGGTAACTAGCTATAAGTTATTTCCTATCTAGAGAAAGCCATGTGAGCCACATAATAAAATATAACAGCACCCCAAATCCACAAAAGAGCCATGCTTTTACTGAACCAACCAAGCATACACAAAATACATCATACAAGCTTTTGAAGTTCCATTGGCTTCCTCTTCAGGCAATGGTATTAAAAATCATAAGGAGAATGAAAAAAATGAAAATGTTAGAATTACAGGCCTAGATTTTGTCAAGACGTTATTTTTGTTGTTGTCAAGTTAAAATGGCTATAACATTGCTTTTAAATGACTACGTCCAAGTTCTGGTGGGCTGACAAAAGGGCCATGGGAAAGACATAGGGACGTAGAGCAAGCCCTAAGATGGTAGTAAGCTATGATATGTAGGAGTTGGATGGAACATAAAAGAAAATGGATGAATTCTAAAGAAATGAAGTAAAAAAGAAAAAGCCAGGGGAAGGGATCTGAAAGAAAAGGAGAAGGAAGGAGTGAGGAGAGTCCACACATTGATTTGACATAAGTACCAAACTCTTTGGCTGCAGGCCAGGGATCTTTGGAGGACACTGCTACCAAGTCAGAAAAAGCCTTGCAAGAAAAAACAGGCACCACAGCTGAAAAGCTATGCTCTGCTAGATATCAGATAAGTCCACAACTTATAAAATGCATTTACTACTCTCTGTCTTTCAGGCAATTTCCTTTTGCTCCATTGCTATCTAATGCACTGAGGAAGTTCTAAGATCGAGGTCTCAGACTGGAGATAAGCATTAGCATACAAACAGTCTTCCAGTCAGGAAATGCGATGCTTTTGTGTCTTGGTAGTGTTTTAGAAACAAAGATTCACACACCTTTCAACTTAATGCATTGCAATGCTTCCAGTAATTGCATCTTGTTCTTTTCAACACTTGTTGTTGTTTTTGTTGTTGCTGCTCCTGTTGCTGAGTACCTTCAAATCATTTCTCATTTATGGCATTTAACTTAGTCTCACTTCATTTTGAAATGCAATTGTGCATGACTAAGTTCAAAACAATCTAAATATCAACTGCAGTTTATTCAATGCCAAATGAACTTGTTCCATTAAAAAATGTAGGATTTATCCCAAGTAAAGAGCTGGAAAACTAATTTTGGCAGCTGACTCCAAAGTTAGTATTCTAAACTGCCTGACAATGCATGCATGAAAAACGAAGGGGAGGAAGCTGTCACAATGGGATTGCTGTGTACCATTTCTGATGGGAAATCATGTGGACTGCTCCAATTAGCCACAGACTTATTTGGAAAATAAAATGAAAGGGTAATCCCATTTTTCTCTCTTTCTTTCAAACCTTCTCTCTTGTTTCCGTAAATTGATACAAAAAGCATACAGCAAGCACACACCTTTCTTTTACTCATTACCAAAATATAAGGGTTTGGGCTGTAATAATAGAAACACAGAATAATTGACTCACATGGGAGAGATCTACAGCATATATAAGCACGGGAACTTCCGCAGGATACACTCATATAAAAACAGTAACTTATTGGAGAGCAATACAAGTATTTTAGTCCTTTTATAGGGAGGTTTAGAGAGCCCAAACCAGGGCTAATTTTCTTCCTCTGGAATGTCTGGCAACCAAAGAGAAAGAAAAATAACAACAAAGGGAAGGAACCAGAAAGTTATGGGGATTTTTTGTGTGTGGGGAGAGATAATTTAAACAAAGCAGGAGAGATGGAGGTGTAACATTTTTGAAAGATCAGTGAACCTGGAGTTGAACCCTGGGATTTGAACTTGAAAGATTAGCTTTATTTCCATGGAAATACATTCCCTGGGAGAGGGAGACCATGCTAACTTTCAGAGGCTTCCAAAAGTCAACACCAACATTCCAAATGAGAGACTCTGAATTATTTGAGATCATTTCAGAAGGGAGGGAGATTCAACTCTTTATAACATGAATTGGAACCAAATTCTACAAATTCATACACAACTCCCAACCAAAACCACTGGCGTCCAACTCCCTGGACCTTCCACAGCTATATAAACCTCCCTTGCTTAGCTTCCAATATACCTCACAACTTCTGAGGACGCCTGCCATAGATGTGGGCAAAACGTCAGGAAAGAATGCTTCTGGAACATGGCCACACAGCCCGGAAAACTCACAACAACCTAAGTAAGTTTTTATTTTTCAAAAGAATCCTCCAAGCACCCTTCCAAACTTATTTTCAGTAGAGAAGGTTCAACTTATTTTCAGCAGAGAAGGTTTAAAACTGCATCAAACTAGAACACCCAGGTTTCTATAGCCTTGAACCAAGGCAATTAAAGTGAATTCATTCTACAGCATAGATACACCCCAAGAGTTTTTTTTCCCCCATTGATGGAAGCTTTGATGTCCTAAATTACAAAGAGTGTACTTTTGCCAGTGTGTATTACATTCAGCAGCACATACTTTTTTTTGGTTTCAAGCTTTTGAAAATCAAGGTGTGCATTAGATTTGATGGCACATTAGACTCAAGTAAATACGGGTATTGTTTGTTCTCTGTTCTCTGCTTCCTGGGGAAGCAGTAGGGCAGATATTTCAGTCCTATCTAGCACCAGTTTCCATCTTGAATTAACTTGTTAATTAACTTGTTTAGTTACTAATTTGCTAGATTTTAATAGGGATGTTGTCTAACACATACAGTAAAACAGGAAGGCCTTTTGCCTCAAGGATTAAGACTGGAGAAAATACATGACATAATTGCTAGGAAAGTGAGAAAAGTTTCTAGAGAACAAAATCTTATTTTGCTTGTCTAGTGTTATGCATTTACGTAATTCAATTAAAATGACATTTTATTTTATAATGAAATGTTTCCCTGACCTCCCCCACACATTTCTTCTCTCTTGGCTGTTCTGGCCCTGTCTGTGTCTCTCTTCCCAACCTTCCTTTCTCTTTTTACCACCTTTTAATTACATAGTTAATTAAACACTTCATTTAAATGAATTCAAGATTCTTGCCTGCAAAATGTGTGCTCCACCATTGGTATTTTCAGAGCACAATCCTTGACTGGGAGTTTTGAGACAGAAACTTAAAGAAGTATAGTTATGAGTTGAAGATTTTAGAAAATGGCATTTATAACCTTTTGGAAAAACACTTTTTGGAAATCATAACGTTTTTAGAAAAGCATGGCTTTTTGGAGAAGAGCCAAAATCCTTTAGAGGAGAATCTTCTCTTGTGGTATACAACCAGATATAATTATGCAAGGCAATGGTTTCAGTTGTTAGATTGAATAACCTGTTATCTCTGATGTGTTAGGAAAACAGAGATTTGTCACTGCCTAAAATCAGCAAAGCTTTAGAAGTGTTTTTCAGTTACACACACACACACACACACACAGAGACAGACACACTCCCATAAAAAACTTGTTTTATATCATGTACTCAAGAGACAAAAATGAAGTAGATTTTGATAAAAAATAACATATTTGATTTACTCAAAACCTTCATGTGTTCATCATACACAGGAATAAAACTTATTAGCCTAGTTTCAGATACATTTGAGATAATTCTCTGTCCCATCTAGCCAGGACATCTCTTACAACAAAACACCAAGCAAGTGTGTGATCTGAGGTCTGAAGTAGTCTGAAGTGATTATGTGGTCTGTAGCCCCTTTTATAACTTCTCAGGAACCACAGAGTAAAGGAAGCTGCATACCAGAACATACTTACAGGAACAGTAAGCAACAGCATCATAGATAAACATTACTAGGGAACTCTTGAAGAAAGTTGTCATTTCCAATAGAAGAAGTTGAAGGATAAGATCCCATGATTTAGGATAGCCTTTCCCAACTTGGAAAATCCCAAACATATAGAACTCTCTCATACGCAACAATTACACTATGTAACAAAATATGAAACATTTTCTGCTCCTGGTTTGAAAGTGTTATTTCCCATTTAAATTACATGGTCCTTACGTTGAACGTAGTTGTTATATTCCAGAAACTGAGTTTTTGTGGTTGCCACAAAGTATATTGAATTGGTTGAGACTCTACGAGATATTCACTGAAAAACTATAGCAAAATGTGCTGCAGGATGTCCCACAAAAACAACATTTTTTGCATTTCAATAACCTTTTTCCATGTTTTTATGGTAGAACAAATAAGGAAATGAGATTTATATTCCGGGAACAAAAATCATGTCACATAGGGGCCGGGCTGTGGCACAGCTGGTTAGTAGCCAGCTGCAATAAATCACTATGACCAAGAGGTCATGAGTCCGAAGCCAGCCTGTGTCAGAGTGAGCACCCGACCATTAAAAAATAGCCCTGCTTCTTGTTGACCTAAGCAACCCGAAAGATAGTTGCATCGATTAAGTAGGAAATTTAGGTACCACGTATGCAGGGAGGCTAATTTAAGTAATTTACGACACCATAAAAATTGTCCAGCAATGTTTGAAATGAGGAAGTGTCCATCAAGGACTCAGTGTTACAGTGGATGATGAAGCAGCTGCTCCCCCTGTGGCCTGAATCGAACATACCCTCAGTAAGGTGGAAGCTGGAGAATGTTAAATTGCTTCTGCGTCTCTGTCTCTATGTTCATTTGGCATTGAATGTTTGCCATGTATGTGTACATTGTGATCTGCCCTGAGTCCCCTTTGGGGTTGAAAATGGCAGAATATAAATACTGTAAATAAATAAATATAGTGTTATATTAGATGTGTTGTAGTCCAGATAGGAAAAAATGGGTTGGAATGATACAAAATAGCACATCTGGAGGGGTCCATAACAAAATGTGTCTCCAGAGCCAACAGTGAGAACCTCCATGACCTTTTCCTGTAAATCCCAAGGAATGTCTCCAACCTAATTTTTAAATAGTGAGTTAAGCAATGATAACTTAACCAACTAATTAATAGTATTAGCCTTGATGCTAATGAATTAATTTTCCCATTTCTACCCTTTAGCACTATCAAATTGATTTACAAAACACATTCCATGCATTGGCAGTTTACTCTCCCTGCCAACATTGACTGGGAACCTTTCCAGCATTAAGATACAGAGGAAGTTTCTGGGACTGTTACTCAAGCCCACATCCTCTCATGCCAGGCCCTCTTCAAAGGTCCAAAAAGACATTCCAAACCAGTCATGCCTGTGGATGAACTGGAAGGTTTTTTGCTTCGCATTCCAGGGGTCCACTTGCACACAAAATCTGGTGGCAGCTGCTTTCCTGCAATGCATGAAATGTTCTCATGACTGAGGCTCTGGTGGCATGAAAGCAGAATGAGATGGTTCTGTGTCAGATCAAAACCATTGCAGGTTCAAGGAGAATAAACTGTGTGTATAATGGGGGAATGATTGCAAGTCTGCTGGCACTCTAGTTTCAGTGTGAATTCCTTCATCTTGAACTACCCTGGATGACTTTATCTGGAAAGCTAAATGGGATGACACACTGATCGCCAGAGTCGGCCCTAGGTATTTTTCAAGTGTAGGTGAACAAAATTTTGGCGCCCCCCCCCCCCAAAACAATCACTGAAAAATAAAAGTGTTGGATAAGCGAAAATGTTGGATAATAAGGAGGGATTAAGGAAAAGCCTATTAAACATCAAATTACATTAAGATTTTACAAATTAAGCACCAAAACATCAAGTTTTATAACAAATCAACAGAAAAAGCAGTCTCGACTGCGCCCCCGTATGTTTGGCGCCCAAAGCGACCGCTTAATTCACCTCATTGTTGGACCGGCTCTGCTGATCGCAGTGAAATGACCAGCATTCAAAGAAGTGACAGTACTCATTCATATTCAACACAATGACACTGAACTTGCATTTTTTGAATAGCATACCTGTGTGACAGTCCCAACCACAATTGAAACCAATGGGATTTTAAAAAGGTACAGTGATCTGGAATATTGACGTAAATGTATTTATTTAAATCCCAATTAATATTATTAGACACCATAACAGTATCTTGTATCATTCTTAGGTGTGGGTTCTGGCTTATACTTCTTTAACTTGATCTTCCTTTTCCAACCACACACTCCATATGTGCTTGACTTCAGCCCCCAAACAGAAGCACTAGTACTGGCTTGGAATGATGGGAGTTGTTATCCATCCAATCCAAGAAATTTGTCTTTTCATCATAGCCATTTTGTATGTACCTAAGCTATTTCTTCAGCTGAAGTATCATTGTCAAAGTAAACATGATGCATATTCTCTTTTTTCTCCCACACAAGATTTGTTTTTTTACTGAAATTATGGAGTTTAAATGGACGACTGATAAAGGCAAAGGGACTCCTTGTTCATTTTTGCCTCCCACCATTTTTCATGGAAGACTCAGAAACCTACAATTTCTCACTCAGCAAAAGAACAGATAGGGAGATGAGTATCTCCTTTTCAGTTATAAAAAGAAGAAAATACTATTGAGAAGAATGATTCTGAGTTAGGAACGGCTGAAGATAAATTAGTTGAATTGCCACTTCCTTCCAGAACAGAAAGATGGAGTAGCCATGGGAAGCCCTATTAGCCTGGTTATAGCAAATTTCTACATGGAACACTTTGAAAAATAAGCTCTGGAAGCACCAACAAAAAAATCACTTTATGGTTCAGATATGTGGATGACACCTTCACCATTTGGAGTCATGGAGAAGAAGAAATAAAAACATTCCTGGACTACCTCAGCAACATCCACCCAAACATCCAATTCACCATGGAAAAAGAAAATGAAAGAAAATTGCTATTTCTAGCTGTCCTAGTCATCCACAAATCCAATCAACAATTAGGCCACACGGTTTATAGAAAACCTACACGCATGCATAGATACCTACATAAAAACTCCAACCATCACCCAAATAAAAAAGTGTATTATTTCAGAACACAGAAATGCTGGATCACTCTAACAACCACCCTGTCAGACTACACAGAGAAGCAACTGAAATCCACAAGCATGTGGACAATTTCAACAGAAAGGAAGAAACCATGAAAATGAACAAAATCTGGCTAGCAGTATTTTAAAAAAAACAACAGTAAATAAAGAGCAACACTCAGAAAATGGGAATTCCAGACAGGAAACAATCAGGGCTAGCTAACACCTCCCAACACAGGATTCCCCCAGGCAGTAAGCAGCCAGGATTTGAAGCTGCAAGGTGGCCCATTCAATGCTAATCAAGGTGGCCAATTGCAACATTAGACTTGCCTCAAACAGACAAGAGCTCTTTCTCCCACCCTGGACATTATTCCACAGGTATATAAACAAACCCCACTAGCCTAGTTTCCAACAGATCTCACAACCCCTGAGGATGCCTGCCATAGATGTGGGCAAAATGTCAGGAGAGAACATGGCCAAACAGCCTGGAAAACTCACAGCAACTCAGTGATTCCGGTCATGAAAGCCTTTGACAACACATTAATCCACACACCTTTGTGGAAGGATAAAGCTGCATACCACTGTCAATTTGGAGTTTTCTAAGCGGTTAAGAAATAGTGTTCATATAGAAACCCACACCATTTTACAAATCTACTAAACAAACCATCTGTAAACCCCATTCTTTACTGTGATTAGTGAATTAGCCTTATCAGTAGCTCTTCTCCCTCCTTTCGTTTCCCTGCTCCTTTTCTGTTGATCAAGAGAATTAAACACCTTTGGCTAGGGATGATCCTATTTTTACAGGGCTTGGAGTAGGTTTAGATTCTGAATAAGTAACATGACATTAGAATCCTGCAGCCAATGGAAATGGCAGTTCTCCCAAACCACTTATGCCATTTATATCAGAACAAATAACAGAACCATCTTTGTGAACATTTACAGAAGGATGTCTCTAAGAGTTGTCCTGCCACAACTATCCCAACCTGGTAGTATCATTTGCAGCTTCCTAAGATTTGATTCTAATACAAAATTCTGAGCATGTACATCCTACCCCTTTCTGGACAATGCTACAGATTTCTATGAATTCCTAATTATATAGAAATAAACCAAATAATAAAATACAGATTAGATGAAAGGGAGGCAGACAATTTCAAGATCCTTGATTGTATTTATTCCAAGACAAATGTGATCTTGAATAAACTCACATGGTCCAAAAAATGGAGAAGACAGATGACTCCCTCTAATTCCACAAACAGCATCCTAGTCCTTGAAAGCTTGCTTGCATTTGCACTAATGCATCATATTGTTTTACTATGAAATATGGAAAATAATTTGTGAAAAATTTAAAACATGGTTGCACCTCAGGTTTACGCCAGTCACCATTTGTTTAGGATTATCACTTCACCTTGTGTTTCGTATAACCTTGCAAAAAGAAGACTAATGTCATAATCAAAGCAATTCCTCTGCATCCGCACCCTGAACCCTGAAGCATATGTGCACACTGCCACAAACGTACATTTCACATTCATGGGGTGCATGCTGCATCGTCATGACACAAGAGCATAAAGTCATGTATTTTTAAAATAAATATGTACCAAGATGCACCTAGGATTTGCACAATGTTTCCAAACATGTCCATACTTGTGTTTCCCCCCTCCTGCCCTGAAACCTTTAATGCTAGAAGGTCAAAATGCTAGTTTCGCTTCATATCCTGGAAATGTAATGATTAACATAAGCAGGCATTCATGGGAAAACACAACAGTTCTTACATTTACCTGGGCCATTAAAATGCAGAGTTTTACTACAGCTTGACTTAATATGAGAAATAACTACGTGTCACACTTTTAATTCATTGCTCCACAGAAACATTACTCCAGTCACACCGAGACTCATTTGCAGCCAAAAACAGCCTCCAGAGATGTCACAGGTGAACATCAATCATGTTCTCCATTCTCTATGACTAGAGCGACAGACTGGCTTCTACAAGCCAAGAAATGCATCAACAAAAATGCGCTGTATGTGTTGTTTGTTCCCTTAACGCAATGTTTTTGATAATGCTAATTCTCAAGCGACTTTATACTGCAAAAACCAGTAGACAATTCTCATTTTTCAAGATATAATCAAAAGCAATATATGTTCATTGTTACTGACAAACTTCCCCCTTTATTCTGGCTCTTTAAAATATAGAACACTGCTGTAGATCTCACAAGCTTTGAAGCATATTTCTTTATCTTGTACAGTAAGATCCCCATATCTGCAAAGAATAAGATCCTGGGATTCACATAGATATGAATGAATGAATTTTATTATTTCAATCACAGGCCAAGCACAAGATTGTGTGAAAACACAGATAATAGCAAACCCAATTATTTTCAATAAAACAAACAACAGAGGTACATATAAGAGGGGGTGATTTGTACAAGAGGACCCAGGACCATAGGCAGTAAAAAAAATCAGGGGTGGGGGGGTTGAAACTCTTTTTTTTTTTAGCGAATCATGAAGAGTAGTTCCATAATGCAAAATAATTTAGAAATCAGGCTCCTTCGATAAACTTCAGTGGACACTCATGGGGATTTGACTAATCAGTTAAAATTCATGAGTAAGCCAGTTTTTTTAATGAAAATTTCGGGGGGGGGGGGGGGTTGAACCCCTATACCTCCCCCTTGGCTATAGCCCTGGGAGGACCTAAGTGAACAACAGAATAAGTGAAAATATGGATAAGTAATATTGGTTCGGCAGATATAGGAATCGTACTGTATTACACACTTGTTCTGCACGCTTCATTAACACCATCATATAAGACAGGGTCTTAAATGATCTTGAAACCCAAAGAGCTACTTCACACATTTTAATTTGTATGGGTTTTGAGACTACTGTTAGTCTCACTGTGGATGGCTATCAGACAACTGCTCTAAGTCTAAGTTGTCTTCTGAAGATATTTCACCAACTTTTGCCTTGGGATTGAAATTAATGTGGCACTGACTCAGATCAGACCTTTCTAAAGTCTTAACACCCAAAGTGAAGAGGAAAACACTGTCCACTGGGAGTCAGAAAGTAGGTAAAGGATCTCTTTGAAGATAAGTAGGGCAAAGAAATGATGTCCTCAAAGCATCAGAGAAAAATATTAACACCACATATGAGAGACTAAATCAAGATGTTTGGTTTTCTCAACAGCTGTTTTACTAAAAGCCATAGATAGATACATTTAAATAGAGAGCACAGATCATGCTGCCTTTACAAATAATTAAAAATATACACATGATGATATAAACAACATAGGATGTTATTAGAAAGGAGAGCACAGCTCTTAGTCATTTAGGGATCACACTTATTAGAATGAATGCGGTAAACAACTCCTAGGTTGTAAGTGGCGTCTTGAAAATACAGTATCACTGACAAATAACATAGGGGAAAAAAACCCAAATTGTTCACTTCCTTAAATTATTTTTAACAAACCTGCCGAGCCTGCTATTTTATACCCATGAAATTCACTCTTATTTTGATTCTGGCCTACAGTTTTGAACCATTCCTACACTTTCCCTTCACTCCACTTCAAAATGCTTCCTTCAGCAGACCATGCTGAAATACTCTCAAATCTGAATCCTATATCCATAAATCTAAAGCAAAATGCTGACATGTATCTGTGGGCTCCTGGCCACCCCCTCACTCTTTGTAGTCTGGAAGAAATTTGTAGAAAAATCAATACACAACAATCTAGCAAAGCAGCTCTCTTGCTCGCCTTCCTTTCTGCAGTGACTAATTGAGCTTGTTACCAGGAGGGAATTGCTAGGCGCCAACAACACATTCAGACCCTCCAGAGAAGCCATGGGCCAGATAAGGTCACCATGGAAAACACAAATGTACTTACCATCTTCTTCAGAATACATGCACTCCAGGTGTATCCACAATACCTGCATGTCAAGTTGCCCTAACTGACTATGATTGTTTCTATTCCATAACTGGGCATCAGCAAATACGAGTCAAAGAAAGCGCTTGGGTGAAGTCAGGGATGGTCAATGCCACATTCACTTACCTAGAAAAAAAGAAGGAGGGGGAAAGGTTGAATGGGTTAATCACACAGCTCACTAAGCTCTTTACAATCATGGCAAATTAGCTTTGACTCAAAGAAGGATTGCAAAGCTGCTGAGAAGGAAATAAATAACCTTGTGGTTTTTTAATTGATCTTGATTCGGCCTAACCTTTGGAAAACAAAATCAGGAGTACTATATATTTACTGGGAGATCAAAATGAATGCATATTTCCGGTTCGGTGTGCTGAAGAGCAGATATTACAATGAAACAGGTGGCAGGAATATGAGCCTTCAACCCCCCCCCCCCCCACCCACCCACCCTGGGTGTTTTCTCAGGAAGCATCTAATGATTGCCACTAGATCTGCTGCTGGCCTCTCTTCAGAGCCGAACATGGTGCAAGGAGTTGCTGGGATTATGCCAGTCATCTCCTAGGCAACTGGTTGCTCACAGGAGCTACAAATAGTAGCCATAAACCCTGGCACACTCATTTCAGTTTCGTGTTGATATCTTCCCTGCTCCACCTAACATCCCAGCTGTGGAATAAAATGCATTCTGGACTCTTGCAATTATTAGGAAAAGAAGAATACCTTGTATTGGCCCTTCCCAGATCTCACTTCTGCTAAAGAAAAGCTGTGGACTTAGTATAAATTGCATATACAGCCCTGAGTATCCCTTATCCAAAATTCATGATTTTTATTTTTCTTAATTTGAAATGCCTGCATTTGCATATGTTGTTATCATTTGTATCCCACTTTATTTGTTTCTTTGTTTAGATTATTTATATTCTGCCCTTCTCACCCTGAAGGGGACTCAGGACAGATCACAGAACACATATACAGCAAACACTCAATGCCGTTATGTACTGACAGGAGAAACACAGTACATAGATAGAGGTATATAGGCTTTTCCCATCTTCAGCATCTTGGAGGCTGTGCTTGATTTTGGACATTGGGGGTTGCTGTCAACCTATCCACGATGCCAAAGAGCCCTGTTCACAGACTTCCTCTTTTTATCAAATTGCCAGCATTTGTCTGGTATTTCCTTATGAGTCCATTAAATATCTCCCCAATTAAGAGGTACCTATTTATCTACTCACAGCTGTTTTCGATCTGCTAGATGGGCAGTGAGCTGGGCTTAAGGTCGGGCACTCACGCCCAACCCGGGCTTCACTTTTCTCCTAGGACTGGGAACGAAGCCTATCTAAGTCAACCCTGCAATAAAATTTGCAGGGTTTTGGGACACCAAAATATGTAAAATAACTAAGCAAGGTAATGCTCACAATAGCAGCGATCCCTAACATTACTCTTGAAAATTAAAAACTTCAGGTTCTCATAGCCCCAATAGAGGAGGGAGGAAACAACTGCGACCTCTTCCTGAAACCTAATGAAAAAAACACTGAATGATGCGTTTTACCAAGAAGAAGAAAAAGATGTGCAACTGAAATCCCACTGAGACTCCTGATGGGATAGTCCAAGCCCTAATTGTTGTCAAGGTACAGTAGCAACAGCTCTTAGAGCAGTTGTTCTCAACCTATGGGTCCCCAGATGTTTTGGCCTTCAACTCCCAGAAATCCTAACAGCTGGTAAACTGGCTGAGATTTCTGGGAGTTGTAGGCCAAAACGCCTGGGGACCCACAGGTTGAGAACCACTGTCTTAGAACATCGTGCAGAAACTTTGATAACATCTAATTGCTCTTCTGGAGCCCCTGGTGGCGCAGCAGATTAAATCGCTGAGTTGCTGAACTTGCTGACCAAAAGGTCGGCAGTTCGAATCCGGGGAGCCCACTGTTAGCCCCAACTTCTGCCAACCTAGCAGTTTGAAAACATGCAAATGTGTGTAGATCAATAGGTACTGCTCCAGCAGGAAGATGGCGCTCTATGCTGGCCACATAACCTTGGAGGTGTCTACGGACAATGCCAGCTCTTCGGCTTAGAAATGGATATGAGCACCGACCCCCAGAATCGGACACAACTAGACAATGTCAGGGGAAAACCTTTACCTTTACCTTAATGGCTCTTCCAGTTCCTATGCATCAAAATGGGCTCTATGGGGAAAAATCTTTTCTACACACATTTGTGAACATTTTCCAGTTTTACAGAATGTCATTTCCTGCTTAATACTACATTAAGTAAAAAAACAAACAAAGCATAAGCCTATCACTGTAAAAGATGCATAGATGAATAATGGTAATGACTGAAGTCACAAGAGGTAAGTCAGCAAATTAATGTGTTTGTGAACCAATCTCTGTATTCACATCAATAGATTTTGATTTTGTCAATGAATCTCCTAATGCAGTGCCACAACTATTTCTTGATTCTTGTTTAATCAAGATAAAACAGTAAAGAAATCAAAAGATACTGATTTGGAAGCAGAGATGGCATCCAAGTAATACAATTCAGCACCTGGGATTATTTTTTTCTATCCACAATATGCACCTCGTGGTTTGTTCAGAATAAACAAGCAACTTGGACTTCTGTGCTACAAAAACCACTTGAAGAGCATATTTCAGGCAGTACTTTTCCTGCTATAATTCCAACCAAGACTGGGAATAGATTCCAAAGTGATGAACTGCCTTTCTTCACCTCTCTTTTCCTCTCCTTGCACTTTGGAGAGATGAATGGATGAACTGGAAGGATCCGCACTTCAATAAAGACTATTATTTAGAATTAATAAGTATGTGTTGCTCTGCAGCCAATATAGTTTTGAGTTTGCTACTCAGCAGGTAAATTATGTCCCCTTACATTACAAAGACACAATTAGAATTTTATTTCAGTTACATGTGAACTCCCCACTGTGGTGATTGTGCTTTTGGTCCATGTTCAAAGTAGTGATCTCTTCAACCATTTTTCAAAACACAGAATGTAGGACTGGTGATTTTGCCATAGAAAATGGAACTTGTTGCCATGGGGAATCTGAATAGTAGCCATCGCATGTGAAAAATAGTGGCTTTCCTCTGTATATTGTACGTTAAAATAATACCAGTACTTCAATCTAGATCTTCCATGAATAGTAGCTTCTCTTTGTAAAAATACGGGTAATCAGCCACTTTTTCTCCTGTACAACATTTACTTACAAGCTGGAAATCTTTTATTTCTGTATTATTTCTCACAGAGAATTCTACACAATCTCACTGTGACGACTTCAAAGTGCATCACTCAAGGAACACTATCATAGCTAAAAGCCAAAATCGCTCCCTTTTCCTTAGGGGAGGAAACGCTGCAAGGAAAAATTCAGAACGCAGACTGAACCAATTAGGAAATGTTAAGGCATATTCTCCTACGTATGCATCATAGTTCCAGTGCCTCTGCAAGTAAACTACATTGTGAAACAATATAAAATAAACTTAAAATGGAATATTATTGTTCTAACTGTTGACAAAAATCATCAGTGTTTCTGCAAGAGGTGGTTTGGGTACTTTTAAAGTTCTGATCTATCTCAAGTGAAATTGCCCATTCAAAATTATATTATGACAGAAAAATAGTCAATTTTGGGGGGGGGGGGGGCTTGGATAGCTCCTTAGAAATAACTTTTTGAGCTATGGCATGGACAGACCTCAGGGTCGGATTTATTGTTTTTAAAAACCAAACCTTTTTATATTTCTGGACTTCTGAATAAAAATTAATGTAGAAAAAAAAAACACTAAGAGATTGACTGACTGGAACCTGGCATATGAGATAAGGGTTTGGGGGGGAAAACTCTGGGCTCCCCAATGATTTTTCCATCTGCATATCTTGCAAGGTTTGAGCAGGGCTGCAGGCCAACCAGCTGTGGTTTGGGAACATTAGAGAGATCTGTGGGGAACTTAGGGGACTGACAAGAGTGTTTAAGGGTGATTCAGAGGATGATAAAGTGAAAAAGAGGATGGAGATACACATACACATGGAGAGTGTATACTCATACCTAGACAACGAGGGGTTCCCTAAGTAGTAGTAGTAGTAGTAGTAGTAGTAGTTTTGCTCAGGTGATTTCCAGCTGCAGAGCTTTCTGTTTGCAGACTTCTTCCACCTTGCACCGGGCATCCATTTCCTCCAGCTTCTTGGCAGCCACCAACAGGAAAAGACATTTAGAGATGGGCTTAAAGCGAACCTTAAAATTGTGACATAGACACCTAGAACTAGGAAGCCCTGGCCCTCAAGCGTTCTAACTAGAAGTCAGTTGTGACCAACAGTGCTGTGGAATTCCAAAAGGCACAAATTGATGGTGAAAGGGAGAAACATGTCAAGAGGAAGGTGCATCAAGCCAATCCTTGTCAGGACCGGCTTCCATCTGGAAATCAATGTCCTCACTGCAGAAGAACATGCGGATCCAGAATAGGTCTCTACAGTCACCTACAGACCCACTGCCAAGACCCTACACTTGGAAGGCAATCATACCCCACCACGAGTGATAGCCTATGATGACACATGGAGAAAAAAACTGCTGAGGCTAACCCTGGAAAAGTCAGATCTGTTAGTTTAATCAAATGATATTAGAGGTGTGTGTACGCACATGTGGGCACAGGATGTATCTACTTTGTATCAGCATCATGAGCATATTTTGTCATTTAGATTCGTCTGTTTGCCCCCCCCCCCCCCGCAAAATAAATATTTTCTGACAATGTCCATTCCACAGTGGCACCAGTTTCAAATGCGTACACCAGATTTGAAAGGCTGGTGAGTCATACCTTAACTAAAATAATGTTTTCCTTGGTGGAGTCTGAATTTTGTATGTAAATCACAGAGGATGTAATTACCAACATTCTACAAGATTAAGGCCACGACAAATACAGATAACACTATATAACACGATTTTTGTTCCTGGATTATAAATGTCATTTCCTAATTACTTCTATCATCAAAACATGGAAAAAGATTATTGAAATGCAAAAACTTTGTTTTTGCGGAACATCCTGCAGCACATTTTGCGATAGTTTTTCAAGGAATATCTCACCGAGTCTCAACCAATTCAATAGTTTGTGGTAGCCACTAAAATGAAGTTTCTAGAGTATAATGACTACTTTCAAAGTACATACTGCACAATTAAACAGAAAATAACACTTTCAAACCAGGAACAGATTTTTTTTCAAATTTTGTTACATTGTCTTACTGTTATTTGCTTTCAACTCTCCAATGTATTGTGACCCTAAGGAAACCTATCATGGGGTTTTGGGTAGGTGAGAGTGTATGGCTGAGTCTCAACCATTCGAGTCTCAACCAATTCAACATAGTTTGTGGTAGCCACTAAAATGAACTTTCTGGAGTACAACAACTACTTTCAAAGTACTGTAAGTACTGTGCAATTAATCAGGAAATAACACTTTCAAACCAGGAACACAATATTTTGTTACATAGTGCAATTTATCCTGGTACATATGCAATCTACTTAGCTGGCAGTTTCTCAAGTCATTCCTGACACACACATAAAAGCTGGCTGTATAGGAATGAGAATTTTAACACATCCTTTCTTCTTGGTGCTGAACTGTTTGTCAGAGAATGAAAAAGGAGTAAGTTACAAGCAGTTAATTAAGTTTTCTTGTGTGTTTTTAAATGATTTTGAACTTATAGTGATCTCAAAGAGATCCTTGGTGTAAGATTTGTTCAGGCAAAGGACAAGGTCACCCAGTGGGCTTCCATGGTTGAGCAGGGATTTGAATCTTGGGTTCCAGAATAGTAGTTTAACACTCAAACCATCACAGTAATATAGCATTCATACTTCACTTCCTTGTATATTATCTTGAATGGGATCAAAATTTTCCGCCATCTCCAGTTCTTGAACATATGCAAAGTTGCTTGATATGCACAAGAAAGGAAATATAACAAAAATTGTGTATTCTTTTGAAAACCGGAATTCAAGAATCACAACAAACGTCTGTGCTCACGAAGCTAGTGGGCTGCCAATTATTTTCCCTTTCATGACAAAGTGTTTCCTACTAACTGCACATTAGATAATACAGTCACAACAAAGAAGTTTTTCGGGTTTTGCAGTGTCCAGAGAAGGAAATCAGTCCCTCCCAAACACAGACTCAACTCAATGTTTTAAACTGCAGTTCTGGACACTTTGGGGGAAAGCTTTGGATCTATTTTCAGGCACATCAGCAGCACACTCCCGTTGAAAGCCGTGTCTCCTATTTCACAGCTGGTAACAGTGCTGATCACTTCCCTTCATCTGCAGGAGGAGCTGCCTGTGAGCCAAGATCCAGTCTCCTATTCTGCCAATATGCCGGAAAAAAGAGATGACGGAAGAAGAAGGTAAGCCTGAGTTTAACGTCCCCACTCTTGACTGCAAGGATCCACCTCTCAAACCTCCTCCTATCCTGCTTAGAAATAAAGACAATTTTATGGACAGCATGACCATTTCCATCCAATATGCATGGGTGGAAACTTAAAGGCAAATCATGAGGAAATAGCATCTTTATCAATGATTGTGTCCAGTCCTGTTTCCTGTTGGGTGACTCTTCTGGTCTTTATGCAGGTGAGGATGCCAGGAGAGTAGGCCAGGAGAAAGGAGTGGAGTGAATGCCTTATTACAATGAGATGGATTTCAGTTGATTCTATTTTGGGGTCCAATCTCCTCAATCCCTTCCCTTCCACTCAGCACACTTTACCTGCAGTTGCATTTTCTGGAAGGACAAACTTTTTGAAAGCTAGACACTGGTAGTCCTGAATCACTTTCACCGTATTGCCTCCCAATAGGGCTAGTCACCCTACAGTTCCACCTAACAGCTATAACGTATTTAAGCTGCACATTTTTTTTAATTCTCTGCTTCAAAGGAAGTGTGAAACTAACTTCCTAATAAGTGTGAAAATTCCTTCTGGGTATTTGGGATCATTTCTTGCTGCAAGTTGTCACAGGTGTCAAATGATCTGGAGAATGAAGTCACAGAACAGCTGTATTCCACTTGGATAGGAATAGCCAAGTGGAAATATCTGAAACAGCTGTATTAAGGCAGCTCCATTCAGACTTGCTCTGTGTCATGACACAGATGCGACGTGTATTTTATCCCATACATTCCCGCTGCAGAATTCATGAATTCTTTTTCACACATAACAAGACAGAAAATGCAGCTTCATCCAAAGACATGTATGTGACATTTCTTCTTTTCAAAAACAGCCCGACTGAGTTCTCTTCAGTCATAAAAGCCAAGTCTGAAGGGTCCTTTCAAAATAAAACCTGATGAGAGAAAGCATCTTATTTCTTCCCTAAAGACTAGTGCTGTGTGACCCAAAAAAACAAAACAAAAAAAAAACACTAACAGTGTAGGCTAGGGAAGACCTTAAAAAAAGAAAAGAAAATCGACTCCCTTTTTTGGAACGGCGCCACTAAGATAATTGGAAGGTTGTTCTGTGCTATGCCAAGCAGAAGGGGAAGCATGGTTTTCTTACTTATCTACTAAAGTTGCTAAAAAAGAAAAGCATTCAGCAGAATGTAAGAAATTTAAGAAAACAATGCTGAGCCTTTCAATTATTCAACAGCTATGCTGTGCATGCATAACTCTTATACTGGTATGAGCAGATACAGATGCCCCATCTCTGTGATCTTGGTGATGCAATATTTACTGTCAGGTTTGTTGTTGTGTGCCTTCAAGTCATTCCTGATTCATGGTGAAGAGGATCATGGATTCCTCTTAGCAAGACTTGTATAGAGTGGATTTGTCATTACCTTCCTTTGAGGCTGAAGAATTGTGACTTGGCCAAGCTCACCCAGTAGGTTTTCATGGCTGAGCAAGGATTCATATCCATGTCTCTCAGAATCCTAGTCTCAAACTACTGCATTGCACTGACTCTTATTGTCACATAAGAGATGGTAATGTAGCTGCCCCCAATGGCGCAGTTTGTTAAACCACTGAGCTGCTGAACTTACTGACTGAGAGGTCGGCGGTTCGAATCCGGGGAGCAGAGTGAGCTCCTGCTCTTAGTCCCAGCTTCTGCCAATCTGGCAGTTTGAAAATATGCAAATGTGAGTAGATCAATAGGTACCGCTCCGGCGGGAAGGTAACGGCACTCCATGCAGTCATGTCGGCTACATGACCTTAGAGGTGTCTACGGACAATGCTGACTCTTCGGCCTAGAAATTGAGATGAGCACCAACCCCCAGAGTCAGACACAACTAGACTTAACGTCAGAGGAAAACTTTTACCTTTACCTAATGTAGCTGGTACAGAACAGCGAGCATGTTAGGACCAAAAGACAGAGGTTCAAATCCACATTTAACCAGAAAGCTCATTGGATGACCTAGGACTATCTGTCAGGCCAGAACTACACTGCCCTAAAATCCAGTTTCAGAATACCCTGTTTTCCCTAAAATAAGACATCCCCAGAAAATAAGACCTAGTAGAGGTTTTGCAGAATTGCTAAATATAAGGCCTCCCTTGAAAGTAAGACCTAGCAAAGGTTTTGTTTGTAAGCATGCCCGCTGAACAGAACACCAGAGCATGCAAGATCGGTAAATGTACGTACCATAGATTGTTGTACATGGAAATAATGGTAGTAACAAGAAATTCTTGATAGGATTCACAGTTTGTCTGGTTATGCTGGTTTGTGATGACAACTACTGTGCAGTATATAATAAATGTTCATTTTTTTGTTCAACAATAAATGTGAATTCTTTTTCATGGAAAAATAAGACATCCCCTGAAAATAAGACCTAGAGCATCTTTGGGAGCAAAAATTAATATAAGACACTGTCTTACTTTCGGGGAAACAAGGTATGGATGAACTGCATTGATCTGAATTACAGGGCTGTGTAGACTGATATAATCCAGTTCAATGCAGTTCATCCACATTCTGAAACTGGATTATAGGGGATTATAGGGGAGTGTAGATCCACTGTTATCCCCAGCTTCTGCCAATCTAGCAGTTCAAAAACATGCAAATGTGAGTAGATCAATAGGCACCGCTCCAGCAGAAAGGTAACAGCGCTCCATGCCGTCATGCCAGCCACATGACCTTGGAGGTGTCTATGGACAACGCTGGCTCTTCAGCTTAGAAATGGAAATAAGCACTAACCCCCAGAGTCAGACACTACTAGACTTAATGTCAGGGGAAAACCTTTACCTTTAGATCCAGCCTCATTCTAAACTCAGGAAGCCCATATTTTTTACTGCTATAAAACAGTTGTGGGAATCATGAGACCCTCCAGAATGTACTGCATACCAAGTTCTAGAAGCCTTAACCAGTGGAAGTACTGCCAAAGAACGAAGAGTCACAGTCTAGCAACATCTGGGGTCATCCCATTCTTAGCCTAGCTCTCAGAAGATGCCAATTCAACAAAGCCAAAAGATGTGCCAAAAAAAATCCCTACACTATGCTCAGTCATGGGGAAAATGATCATTCCTTCACAGATTTCTTCCTCCTTTTCTCCAAATACGTAGACACACATTGCTATGTATTTAAACCAAGCAAAAATCCAATATCACTGCAAATACCTTGTGAATGTATTTGATCAGTCACGTCTGCAAATCGCACAGGCTTTGGAATGACTCGAGCAGAATGGGAGATGATCTCATTACTGACAGCACTGTGAGTCCAGCTGGCTCTGGAACAGTCTGATTAGAAGAGCATTCAGGTACTCTTTCTACACTGCCTGACTGTTCCTTCACAGGAACAGGAAAACGTAGCCATTGATTTATTCAAAACAGCTTGCTTTTAATCATGGCAGAACATGATCTGAATGATGCATTCCTTCTTTGTACATTAGTAGGGGATAGACATGTATTTTCAGTACCCGGTTTGATATAAAATTTGGATCTCCAGGTTTCAGAAGTTTGACTTCTTGGTCTTGTTTCAACTCAGCTGTTTAGCTGAATAAATCTCTTTAGTAATTAGGACCCCTTCCACACAACTGAATAAAATCCCACATTATCTGCTTTGAACTGGAATATATGGCAGTGTGGACTCGGATAAGCCAATTCAAAGCCGATATTGTGGGATTTTCTGCCTTGATATTCTGGGTTATATGGCTGTGTGGAAGTGTTATGAATAACTTTTCAATAACTTTAAAGTATAAGTTCCTTTTATTACAATTTCAGTCTGAGAGGTATAGCAGAACTTTTGCAGAACAACAAAGAATGACCCTAGACATACAGACATACAGATTCTATGCAACTACATTGGGTTCACAACAACCTACAGTTACATTGGCTAACAAACAGACAAGGGGGGAGGAGTTACATTTTCACTCAGCATTCACACACAACATGCATCCATCTTCATTCACACAAATATTATCATATTCTTTCTCCCTCCTTGGAAAAGCACCTACTTAGGCCAGACCCAGCTTCCACTGCAGTCTGCCAACACATAGTTCCAAAATGCCAAAACGCCAAAACTCCAAAAAGACCATGACTTCAAAATGCACTCCTTCGTCTTTCCCTGAGAAAAGGAGGCCCCAAAAAGTGAACAGAATCCTGCTTTCCCATAGCAGATCTGCCACTCCCAAGTACACCATCTCCACTGAGCATGGTGGGTGAACAGCGTCGCTGTCTGTCACACTTTCCGGACTGTCATAGGGTAACTTATATAGCAAAGTTTTGCTGATGTTGTCCTAAAGTTGTAAATGAATGATAGCCATCTTCCATCCTCAGTTTCCTGGACCAGATGTTGATTTCTCTTGATTGGTGTTAGCAAATACAAGCAGCTCTGCGCTGACTTCCTTGTTAACAATTGTAAACATTTCTCTTATCACTGTCACAGTTATTATCACAGTTTACCAGGCAGGTCAACTATTTCAGGTCTCATTAGCAGGTTTTAATTACAATTCCTGAGCAGGTTGTTAATGGTTTGCAGGCCTTAGTCTACTGACTGATGTCTTCAAATTTACTAGCTCACATTCATTCTTCCATTCATACCAACATATCAAATATTCATATTTCATTTGTTCTTGTTACAGAAGTGCTCTGGCTCTCCAAATTCTGAGACCTCCCAGAAGTCTCAGTCATAGAATCATAGAATCATAGAATCATAGAATCATAGAATAGTAGAGTTGGAAGAGACCTCAAAGGCCATCTAGTCCAACCCCCCGCTAAGAAGCAGGAAATCGCATTCAAAGCACCCCCGACAGATGGCCATCCAGCCTCTGCTTAAAAGCCTCCAAAGAAGGAGCCTCCACCACGGCCCGGGGGAGAGAGTTCCACTGCCGAACAGCCCTCACAGTGAGGAAGTTCTTCCTGATGTTCAGGTGGAATCTCCTTTCCTGTAGTTTGAAGCCATTGTTCCGTGTCCTAGTCTGCAGGGCAGCAGAAAATAAGCTTGCTCCCTCCTCCCTATGACTTCCCCTCACATATTTGTACATGGCTATCATGTCTCCTCTCAGCCTTCTCTTCTGCAGGCTAAACATGCCCAGCTCTTTAAGCCTCTCCTCATAGGGCTTGTTCTCCAGACCCTTAATCATTTTAGTTGCCCTCCTCTGGACGCTTTCCAGCTTGTCAGCATCTCCCTTCATCTGCGGTGCCCAAAACTGGACACAGTATTCCAGGTGTGGTCTGACCAAGGCAGAATAGAGGGGGAGCATGACTTCCCTGGATCTAGACGTTATTCCCCTATTGATGCAGGCCAAAATCCCATTGGCTTTTTTAGCTGCCGCATCACATTGTAGGCTCATGTTTAACTTGTTGTCCACGAGGACTCCAAGATCTTTTTCGCACACACTGCTGTCAAGCCAGGCGTCCCCCATTCTGTATCTTTGATTTCCATTTTTTCTGCCGAAGTGAAGTATCTTGCATTTGTCCCTGTTGAACTTCATTTTGTTAGTTTCGGCCCATCTCTCTAGTCTGTCAAGATCGTTTTGAATTCTGCTCCTGTCTTCTGGAGTGTTAGCTATCCCTCCGAGTTTGGTGTCATCTGCAAACTTGATGATCGTGCCTTCTAACCCTTCGTCTAAGTCGTTAATAAAGATGTTGAACAGAACCGGGCCCAGGACGGAGCCCTGCGGCACTCCACTTGTCACTTCTTTCCATGATGAAGACGACGCATTGGTGAGCACCCTTTGGGTTCGTTCGCTTAGCCAATTACAGATCCACCTAACCGTAGTTTTGTCTAGCCCACATTTTACTAGTTTGTTTGCCAGAAGGTCGTGGGGGACTTTGTCGAAGGCCTTACTGAAATCTAGATATGCTACATCCACGGCATTCCCTGTATCGACCCAACTCGTAACTCTATCGAAAAAAGAGATCAGATTAGTCTGGTATGACTTGTTTTTGGTAAATCCGTGTTGACTATTAGCAATGACCGCATTTGTTTCTAAGTGTTTGCAGACCACTTCCTTAATGATCTTTTCCAGAATCTTGCCTGGTATTGATGTGAGGCTGACCGGACGGTAATTGTTTGGGTCGTTCTTTTTTCCCTTCTTGAAGATAGGGACCACATTCGCCCTCCTCCAATCTGCTGGGACTTCTCCTGTTCTCCAAGAACTCTCGAAGATGATTGCCAGTGGTTCTGAAATAACTTCCGCTAGTTCCTTCAATACTCTTGGATGTAGCTGATCTGGCCCTGGGGACTTGAATTCGTTTAGAGTGGCCAGGTGTTCCTGGACAACTTGTTTCCCTATTTGGGGTTGGATTTCCCCCAATCCTTCGTCCATTCCATGTTGCTGAGGTTGAAGATGGCTTTCTTTTTGTGAGAAGACCGAGGCAAAGAAGGCATTAAGCAGTTCTGCCTTTTCCCTATCCCCTGTCACCATCACCCCATCTACTCCTTGCAGTGGCCCTATCGCCTCCTTTTTCTTCCTTTTTCTACCAACATAAGCAAAAAAACCTTTTTTGTTGTTTTTTATGTCCCTGGCAAGCCTGAGCTCATTTTGCGCTTTAGCCTTGCGAACCTTTTCCCTACAGGAGTTGGCTATACGTTTGAATTCTTCTTTGGTGATTTCTCCCCTTTTCCACTTCTTGTGCATGTCACTTTTGAGCTTTAGCTCAGTTAGAAGTTCTTTGGACATCCATTCTGGCTTCTTTGCACTTGTCTTATTTTTCTTCTTTGTTGGCACTGTTTGCATTTGCGCCTTGAGTATTTCACTTTTGAAAAACTCCCATCCATCCTTAACTCCCTTGTTTTTTAATATCGGCGTCCATGGAATGCCGCTCAGTAATTCCTTCATTTTTTGGAAGTCAGCTCTCTTAAAGTCCAGAATGCGTGTTTGACTTGTCTTAGTTTCAGCATTCCTTTGTATTGCAAACTGCAGGAGCACATGGTCACTTGCCCCTAAGGATCCAACCACTTCAACTGTATTGATCAGGTCTTCCACATTTGTTAAGATTAGATCAAGAGTTGCTGATCCCCTTGTTGCCTCTTCTACCTTCTGGACCATAAAATTATCTGCAAGGCAAGTGAGGAATTTGTTGGACTTTGTACTCTTGGCTGAGTTTGTTTTCCAGCAGATATCGGGATAATTGAAATCGCCCATGACTACTATATCTCTTCTTTGTGCCTGTTTGGTCAGCTGTTGACAGAAGGCTTCATCAAGTCCTTCATCCTGACTCGGAGGTCTGTAGTAGACACCCACGACAAGATCTTTTTGAGTCCCAGTTCCCTTGATTCTTATCCAGATGCTTTCAAGCTGGTTTCCCGGATTACAGTCTTGCATTTCTTCTGCAACGTAACTGTTTTTGACATATAAAGCTACTCCCCCTCCTCTCCCCTTTGTTCTATTTCTGTGAAAGAGGTTATAGCCCTCAATGGTTAAATTCCAGTGATGGGAGTCATCCCACCAGGTTTCAGTGATGCCTATGACATCGTATGTGTGGTGCTGTGCTAGGAGTTGGAGTTCGTCTTGCTTATTTCCCATGCTCTGAGCATTAGTGTAAAGACATGTAAGCCCCTGTGACCTCCCCTCGAACTGTTTATTTGGGATTATTGTGCTCTCTGTACTTGGTCCTTGCTGTGTTTGTGCAGCCCTCCGTTTAGCCTTACGGCGGTTCCCTGTGGTCGTGGGTAATATAGTGTTCGCCAGGCTGTTGTTCCCCTCCCCCAGTGGATTTAGTTTAAAGTGCGCCTGATGAGGTTTGTGAGTCTGTGTGCAAAAAGATGTTTTCCTACTTGTGTGAGATGCACCCCATCGCTTGCCAGTAGTCCATCCTCTTGGAAGAGTAGACCATGGTCAAGGAAGCCAAAATGCTCCTCTTGACACCATTTTCTGAGCCAGTTATTGACCTGTACTATTTTTCCGGCCCTTGTAGAGCCATGTCCTACAACGGGGAGGAGGGATGAAAAGATCACATGTACATTATACAGTTTTAGCTTTGTTCCCAGAGCTCGAAAATCATTTGTGATCTTTTGAAAAGTATGCCTAGCGGTGTCATTGGTACCTACATGAATCAACATAAGGTGGGGAGGGTGATGGGGCTTTAGGAGCCTGCTGAGCCTCTGAGTGATATGGTGTATTTTTGCCCCCGGGAGGCAGCATGTTTCTCGAGCCATCCCATTCGGTCTGGAAATGATGGCTTCCGTTCCTCTAAGGAGGGAGTCACCTACTACCAAGACCTGTTTCCTTTGAGGATTGACAGGGTCCCTTTTGTGCAAGACAGTGTGTATGTCCCCTGAAGAGTGTTCCTGTTGAAGTGAATCATGTAGGTGTAAAGTGTTGTCCTCCTCCTCAACATCCCCAGTGCATTCATCAATGACAATCCATTGAGATACATCCGAGAGCCCATTACTCTCCCAAGGATGTTCCTGTTGCTCCTGGTCTATGATTGGGGATGGAGCATTTGCATGATTACATAAGTGTGACTGTGGTGATGCACTGTCCCTGTCAGGGCTATCCCCTGCGCATTGATCCAGGATGGTCCACTGAGTGGTATCTAAGAAACTGTGGTCCTCCACAAGATGTGTTTCCTGATTGTATGTTAGTGATGTAAGAATTTCAAATCTGTTGTGTAAATGCAGCTGAGCAGAGGAGTTCTGTGGAGGCTGCCTGGTCCTGCGTCTCCTTCTATGGGTGACCTCCTTCCAAGCCTGAGGGTTGTCTACCTTTGAGTTGATCTCCCCATAAGGTTCCTGATCATGGTCTTGGTGGTGTTGGTGTGATGCAGGCTGCTGATCTACAGCAGCGTGTTGTGCAGTGTCCAAGAAGAGCTCGAGTGCCTGAATGTCCTTAAGGGTCTTAATACGGTGCTCGAGCTGTTGGATCCTCTGCTCCATCAGAGTCATCTGTTTGCATTTGGAGCAGATGTAGTTGTCTAGTTTTTGTGTGAAAAAGCGGAACATGCCACAGCTGGTGCATGTGATGGGAATGTTTTGCTTTTGTTGCATCTCTTGGTGAGCGTGGTGGCCAAGTGGGATCTTTGTACAGTTAAGTAATATGCACGCACTTTATGTGCAGACTGCAACAAACCACGTCTTTGTGTATTTGTTTATGTTGCTTTGTTTCCTGTATGTACTGCAAAGGATAGTTAGTAAAGGTGCCTTTTTCTGTCAATCAACTTAAGTACCTGGCTCTCTTTCAACACAACAGTCACACAACAGTTAGACTTTGACCACAGGAGCCAAGCCCAAACTCAATTTAAAATCTTAGCCAAATCTTAGCCAAATCCTACCTGAAGCCAGGGAGCAAAAATGTCCTCCTGCTTCCTCTGCTTCTGCGAGAACCAACTGCCCTTCTGGGATCAGGCTCTGGCAGAAACTCACACTGGCAAATAAAGCTTTCCCAGAAACTCAATTAACAGGGGACAATGCCTGCTGTCAATCAACTTAAGTACCTGGCTCTCTTTCAACACAACAGTCACACAACAGTTAGACTTTGACCACAGGAGCCAAGCCCAAACTCAGTTTAAAATCTTAGCCAAATCTTAGCCAAATCCTACCTGAAGCCAGGGAGCAAAAATGTCCTCCTGCTTCCTCTGCTTCTGCGAGAACCAACTGCCCTTCTGGGATCAGGCTCTGGCAGAAACTCACACTGGCAAATAAAGCTTTCCCAGAAACTCAATTAACAGGGGACAATGCCTGCTGTCAATCAACTTAAGTACCTGGCTCTCTTTCAACACAACAGTCACACAACAGTTAGACTTTGACCACAGGAGCCAAGCCCAAACTCAGTTTAAAATCTTAGCCAAATCTTAGCCAAATCCTACCTGAAGCCAGGGAGCAAAAATGTCCTCCTGCTTCCTCTGCTTCTGCGAGAACCAACTGCCCTTCTGGGATCAGGCTCTGGCAGAAACTCACACTGGCAAATAAAGCTTTCCCAGAAACTCAATTAACAGGGGACAATGCCTGCTGTCAATCAACTTAAGTACCTGGCTCTCTTTCAACACAACAGTCACACAACAGTTAGACTTTGACCACAGGAGCCAAGCCCAAACTCAGTTTGAAATCTTAGCCAAATCTTAGCCAAATCCTACCTGAAGCCAGGGAGCAAAAATGTCCTCCTGCTTCCTCTGCTTCTGCGAGAACCAACTGCCCTTCTGGGATCAGGCTCTGGCAGAAACTCACACTGGCAAATAAAGCTTTCCCAGAAACTCAATTAACAGGGGACAATGCCTGCTGTCAATCAACTTAAGTACCTGGCTCTCTTTCAACACAACAGTCACACAACAGTTAGACTTTGACCACAGGAGCCAAGCCCAAACTCAGTTTAAAATCTTAGCCAAATCTTAGCCAAATCCTACCTGAAGCCAGGGAGCAAAAATGTCCTCCTGCTTCCTCTGCTTCTGCGAGAACCAACTGCCCTTCTGGGATCAGGCTCTGGCAGAAACTCACACTGGCAAATAAAGCTTTCCCAGAAACTCAATTAACAGGGGACAATGCCTGCTGTCAATCAACTTAAGTACCTGGCTCTCTTTCAACACAACAGTCACACAACAGTTAGACTTTGACCACAGGAGCCAAGCCCAAACTCAGTTTAAAATCTTAGCCAAATCTTAGCCAAATCCTACCTGAAGCCAGGGAGCAAAAATGTCCTCCTGCTTCCTCTGCTTCTGCGAGAACCAACTAGCATAGCTAGTGGCCTGGATTCTGTGAGCTGAAGTCTAAAACCTCTTGAAGGAACCACTGGTCTAGTAACAATCTTTTTATAAGATTGGCTAGTCTAAAGTAAGAATACACTCTATGTCATGCTAAGAATTTTTATTTGTCTTCCTGTAAATGAATTTGGCTATAATTTGGTAATGTTAGGAGAAGTAAACTGAACAAGATGTGGGGTGCATCTACACTTGTATAGAAGCTGACTTAGGCTGGATCTACACTGCCCTATAACTCAGGATCTGATCCCAGATGATCCAGCAGTGTAGACTCACATAATAATAATAATAATAATAATAATAATAATAATAATAATATAGAATAACTTCATTGTCATTGTACATTGTACAATGAACTTAAATGCTTTCCCCAGCACACACCACAAAACAACACACCCATCCTTCCACACTCCAACCATCACCACACAGCCCCAAATGCCACATCAATGCAAAACCATGGAGTTCAACATAGCCACAGCTCTAGGCTAAAAGCTGCCTCCCGGTCTGTTTGTCCCTGCCTGTGTCACCCTGTATCATCTGCCAGATGGTAATAATTCAAAAAACCAATATGCTGGGTGAGATGGATCTCCAAGAATGCTCTTAAGGCTATGGGGCTTCCAAAGAGGGAAGAGAGTAACCAATGATTCTCTGTACAGAAGTGGTGACCTTTTGGAGTGCATAAAGAGAAAAAAGCATAACAACAACAACAACAACAACAACAACAACAACAACAACGCAGCTCATGAGACAATGTGGTATTCTCTCCAGCTGATTCCTTGTTGCCTTATTATTCCCACTGTTTTACAACATAAGATGGGCCCCCATGCTTTGGGACAGCATCCCTCAACTGGATTATTCCCCGAGTACAATACTATTATGAGTTTTGTAATTTGTGAAGGGAAAAATCCAGGCTAAAGGAAGGCATGTTTAGCACAAAATAATAATAATAATAATAATAATAATAATAATAATAATAATAGCAACAACACTTTATTTATATTCCACCCTATCTCCCCAAGGAGACTCAGGGCAGATCACAGTACACATACATGGCAAACATTCAATGCCGTTTGGACAGACAGGACAGAACAGACAGAAAGGAGGTATGTTGTCTCAAAGAACACCTTTTGAAGGCATCGGTATCAAAATGATCCCATGCATTTCAGATCTGTATTTCCACTAGTGTTTGCAAAATGACATCATCTTCTCTAGATATAGGACTAATGCGTGTCCTGCAATGATTTAGTCAAGAAGCACTGTGTCTTCTGCCAAAAGGATGATAAAATCTTTTTTTAGTCTAGACTCATGAATCAGATTAGAACAAGGGCAAGCATTTTCATTGCGTTCTTCCATGTTTTTAAGGACGTCGTCCATCAAGAGTATGTATTGAAAACCATGACTCCCATCACATTTCTGGTCACCTTTGTCAATTTTCCTCTCATCGGTCTCAGGAGTACTGGTGTTCCCAAACAGAAGGCATTGAAAACAAAATCTCCCAAAGGATCCGAGTCATTTTAGCACTCTGCTCTATTAAGGGAATTTGGCAGCATCAGCTTGAGACAATAACCCTGGAGAATATTCTGGCTCTTGTCGTTTATGGCACAATGTTCTCTAACAGAGGAACACTTTTTTTCTGACTACAACTTTATCAAGCTTTTTGTGGTATGCTGAAAGGGGCCACAGGTCCATGCCAAAATATTTGGCCTCAGAATGCCTTTACTATGTTCCCACATTTCTCCTAGGGATTGTTCTACCTTCTGGAGCAGTACAACTGAAATTTTGAGGTGGACCTATTATGACATTTGGTTTGTTATAAAATGTCTACAAGGTGTTCATGTCAGTGGGGCAATGTATACAAACTCCTTCCCTTTTCTCACCATTTTTATTAATCCCATTCCAGCAGCACTTCTGCATTCAAGAAAACTATGGCCCCTTCTACACTTCCATATACAATCCAGATTATCTGCTTTGAACTGGACTGTATGACAGTGTAGAAAGAGCCTAAGGGTATGGTTTACATGTTCTCCATCTAGCATGCTCCATCTAGCATGGCCATCTAGCATAGCTCCAATAGCTCCATCTAGCATGGCCAGTGGTCAGGAATGGTGAAATTAGACCACAGGCATTTGGAGAAATTAGGCTACCTTTATCTACATGAGATGACCACGTGTTTTAGATTTGGTTCCCCCCCCCCCTCTAATGCCTAATACATATTTAATTTCAAAGAATACAACAAGCCACCTGTTTGTTAAAGTGAGGAAGATTTCGAACATCCTTGCCTATACGTTTACTGTTCTTCAACTGATTATCCACAAATCTTTTGATTTATTTACCAGGCAAATTGGTTGCATTTGCAATGAAATGAAAAATTAACTTTCTACTTCTATGGTTACTTTTTGCACCTTCTCTGTAATGCTTGACAACTGGCAGCCAAAAGCTATGGACCTTTCTTGTGGTGGGCTTCCCTAGTTGGAAAACACCTTTAATAAACATTCAAATAATTCCTGACTTATGTAACTCAAAGGTGATCTGAGTTTTCTTGGCAGAATTTGTTAAGGAGGCTTTTCCCTTGTCTTCCTCTTAGGCAAGAACTGTGATGTGCCCAAGTTTGCCTAGTGGGTTTCTGTGGCCAACTGGGGATTCAAAGCTTGGTGTCATGGGCCCCTTCTACACAGCCATATAATCCAGATTATCTAAGCAAATCATCCACATTATTGGCTTTAAACTGAATTATATGAGTCTACACCACCATATAATCCAGTTCAAAGCAGATGATCTGGATTTTTATGGCAGTGTAGAAGAGGCCCTAGTCCAACACTCAAACCACAATATCATTCTGGCTTTCATCTTTCACATACATACTAAAAAAGGAGATTCCTTTGAGATTTAGTATATGTGCTGTGGCTGACACTGCTGCTGTTTAGTTTGTTAAAATGATTTATGCATAGGGCAGCATCTGCAGTTATTCAAGAAATGATTTTCCTCTTCAAAATGGCTGCTGCAACTGCTTCTAGCTTTCGGTGTTGGAGCTTTTCTTCCAAATTACTCTCATGATGTTTCTAATGCCCCATTTAAATACTGATCCATTCTGAATCATGTTTGCCTTGCCATCTCTACAGTCTAGCCCAGGGCTCTCTCAGTACAGACTCCCAGAAACATTTCTCTCTCGTTCTCTCCCAACCTTCTCTAGTGATCATCTTTTTAAATCAACACTAATTCTTCAGGCAGTTAAGAAAAGCCTTCAACAAATGATTCAGCCATCTTTCCAGCTCTTTAATAAAAACAACGTCCTTTATACAATATGGAAAGGAAATGCGATCAATTTCAACTTGGGCAGCTTCCTGATTCTTGCACTTTTCCTTATCAAACATATGTTTAAATAATATCCCTTGCTTCTTTATGCATAACATCAAAGGACATTTTTATTTCCATTTTATGAGGCTCTTTGGCCAGATCTTTCTATTCAGACCATACTGTAAGATGACAGTTTCTAGCAGAGGAAAAGGTGGCATTTTGCTTATTCTTTCAAGGATCAATGAGCAAGAAATTGAAATTCTAACACCCTTTATTAAACATAGCTTATAAAACATATAAAGTGTGGCATGTATAGCTCTCTGTCACACTGAGACCATGGAGCAAAAATAAACTTCCAGATTTGTAATCATTCACAACTAGGGGTATGCGAAATGGCAGAAATCAATTTTGTTTTGTTTGGTTTCTGGGAGATTAGGAGAGGGGCCATTTGGATTCATAATTTGGGATCCAGAGTTCCATTTTGGGAAAAATCTTCCCAAAACCAGAATGGGAGTGTGCCTTCACACCCAGGCACCTTTAGTTAAAATGAAGATGTGCTCCTTTCTTTGCCGGGTGGATCGCGGGGGCCTTACTTTGAAGCGCAGGAGTCCCAGCAACTAAGGCCACTCCAAATTGAACATCAAGCAAGATTTTTATTTTCTCAAAGTTCTTGACAGGCCTGGCACAAGTTGTTGAGGTTACAAATACAAACAGTCAATTTATGAATCATGCAGATGTTTCCCCTTAGCTGCTGGATTAACTTCTTCCAAAGGTGGAAAGATCCTGGGATGCTCTTTACCCTAACCCTGAGTTGCTATAACAGAAAGAGAAGGTCTTTCCCTATCTAAACTCAAAGCTAGCTTGGAGACGAAGTGGTTAGAGCTTCTTCCAATGGCAGAGAAACTGTGGGATATTCTCTGCCCTAGTGCTGAGTTGCTATTTTAGAAAGAGCAGGTCTCTCCCTATCTAAACTCAGAACTAGTTTTAAAGGCAAGAGGTTAGTACTTATGATGGCTTGTCTGAGCTGGCCTGGCTTGACCACACAAGCACATCTGAGTTCTTTTCTCTATTTGGTAGAAGGCAAAAAGGGCTTTTCAAATGGAGATTTTATCCCCAGGAAAAAGGGGCGGCCCTCAAGATCAAAAAGATACTTTTGCAAGCCAACAAGCAAAGGCTTTGCAGGCTGGCTACAAACTTCTGTTGATGGTTAACTATCAGGGTGTTGCTGAGTCTGTAGCAACCCTGAAAGAAACGCAAAAAGGGTGCTATTTCCTACAACTATGGGACAATGCAAATCAAACCCCTGGGGGACAGAACAGGGAGGGACACCCAAAATTCGAAATGAAAACAGAACAGATTTCTGCTGTTTCGCACACCCCTAACTGCAACCATTACTGATGGAACTACCTACTGAAAAACAATATTTATGAAATCATCTCATGAAAATAATAATAATAATAATAATAATAATAATAATAATAATAACAACAACTACTACTTTATTTTTATACCCCGCCCCATCTCCCCGAAGGGACTCCGGGCAGCTTACATGGGGCCTGGCCTGATAAAACAAACAAATAACAGTAACAAAGCAATAAAACAATTATCCCAGTAAAAAACATCAACATCAATAAAAACAATCATTAAAATCAACAAGCAGGATACAGTGTTAAAAACAGGAGACTAATTTGTAGAAAACTTTCCACTCTGTTAAATAAATTAGTGTAGTGATATGTACATTCACAAAATTACCACAGTTTTATCCTCATAGAGGTTGAACATCCCTTATCTGGAATTCTGAGATCCAAATATATTCCAAGATCCTAAATTGTCCACATGCATGATTGAGATTGTAACATCTTTCTATTCTAATGGTTCAATGTATACAAGCTTTCATTTCATCACAACATTATTACAAATATTGTGTATAACAACTCCTTTAGACTACATGTATAAGGTATATACCATTTTCCCAAAAATAGGACAAGGTCTTATATTAATTTTTGCGCCAAAAGATGTGTTAGGGCTTGTTTTCAGGGGCAGTCTTGTTTTTCCAAATTGACTTTTTAAATGAACTATATCTAGGGCTTATTTTAGAAATAGGGCTAATATTTCAGATAAATTTCCGGTCCCAATTCAAGGTGCTGATTATCACCTATAAAGCCCTAAATGGCTTGGGTCTGGCTTATCTTTGTGATCACATTTCCTACCCGATCCCTGAGATCCCCGCCACTGTCTCAAACATGGTTGGTGTGGATGAGTAAGAGGCCCTTCTCGGCGATAGTCCCCCCCCCCCCCCCCGCTCTAGAAATCCCTTTCGAGGGAAATTAAGTTTAGCCCCACTTTGGTCACATTCTAGAAAGAGCTGACAACCTGGCTGTTTCAATGTGCATTTAACTGATTTAGCACAAATTGACAGTGTCCTTTCACCACCACTTTATTCTGGCCCAGCTCTGAGGCTGCAAGATATTGCACATAAATAAATCTTACTGCCTTAACACCAATCCTGATTATGGTCACTGCACCTATTAGGCTATTAGTTATTGTATGTTTATATTGAATTTTATACGCCTTTGATTTTATATGTTTATATGTTTTAAAATTACCTTGTTGTTGTATTTTGTGGTGTATTTTGGGCTTGGTCCCCATGTGAGCTGCCCCAAGTCCCTTTGGAGAGATGGGGCAGGATACAAGAATAAAGTTATTATTATTATAAAGTTATTATATTTCGAGCATCCTCAGAAATGCTGAAAAATCATGATAGGTCTTATTTTCAGGGTGGTCTTATTTTGGGGGAAACAGGGAATGTAATATAAATGAATTTAATGTTCAGATGTCTCATCTCCAAGATATCTCATTGTATGTGTATACAGAAATATAGATATTCCAAAATCAGTTAAAAATCCAAACCATCTGGTCCTAGGCATTTTGGACAAGGGATACCATGATGGGCTGAGAGATGTGACTACCTCAAACTCATTCAATCAACCTGAAGGTGATTCAGAGATTCAAACATCCTTACTCCAGGTCTGAAACTCCATTTCATGAACATGTACAATGAGAACTAAATTTACTGAGTTGTTAGAGCATCTTCTCTCCTCCGAAAGCCCTTTTCTTCACCCTTCTTCAAGAGGATGTCTCACACCCATTTTTGCAAAAATGGGATGCTTGGTGAAATTCATCTTAAACTGTTTCAACTAAACATCTCTTTTAAATTGGCTACGCTTCTTATGTTAGTCGACCCAATGTTTGTTAAACTGGAGTTTAGAGCTGGAAAATAAATATTTCCTTATCATTATCTGAATGATGATTACCCTTTGGTCCTGTAAATTTATTACAGCAAGGAGGGGATCAATAATAATCATTTATTCATCACTTCAATAATAAAATAATTAAGTGGGGTTTTTTCTGCTAGGTTCAGAGGCATTCGGTTTACTTGATGGTTATTCTAATGGTCTGGGATCAATGCTTAAATAGCACCATAGCTACACTGCCCTATATCTCAGGATCTGATCCTAGATTATCTCTTTTTCCCAGATTATCTGGCACTGTAGACTCATATAATCCAGTTCAAAGCAGATGATCTAGGATCAGATCCTGGGAGATAAGGAAGTGGAGATCCAGCCGCAGTTTACATAAAGGAAAAGGAGAATAAAGTCAGAGAGAGCAGAATAGCAAAAGCAAGAAAAAATGTTAAGAACCAATGGCTAATGAGGAATAACTTGAGTGAATAAGTAGTGGTTAAAAGGTAAGTGCATTAAGGAATACATTGCCAGTTTTAACATAATTTATAGCCTAGCATTAAAATGTGTTTCCCAGCTATTGGAAAAAAATTGTTTTTGTGGCATTCTTTAGGAAATCAATACACAGTATGATATCATGTTAAACTAGCATGTAGAGGGGTATTTTATATTGGACATTGTGAGCAGTTTTATATCAGCATAAAGAATGCTAGAGGTGATGAAGAAAACAATGAATTCATAATAAGGAAAGGGTCCATAAAATCTTGCAGATTTTAAAGAATAATCAAAATAATTATATTAGGATTAGCACTTCATCAACTAGTATGTGTTTTCATTTCCAAACAATCGAAGGTGACCTATCAAAATAGCAAGCCATCTCCACACCATAAATCCCAATCCAAAACTGCAGAAGTGACTGAAGTTTTAAGGGGCAGATTTGGAGGGCAGCAGCATGACAGGGCAACTACACTGTGATGAATAATGCAGCATATTCCAAGTAGTTCTGCTTTTTGTAATTATGTTATTGTGATTCTCTCTATGGTGATTTCACTCAGATGTTTTCTCAGTCTATTTGGAATTGCTCCCAGACCACCTATCTCCACTGGAACCACAGCTGTTTTCTTTTCACATAGATACTGAATCACTACTTGTAGATTTCAATATTTCATAACCTTTCCCTCTCTTCATCTTCAGCTTTTCTGCTCTCTCCTCCCCCAGGATACCACATCTATAATCCAAGTACTCTTTTTTTTCTCAGACACAATAAAAGTTCTAACTCTATCAATTTGAATCAAACTCACATAAGAGTCTTACTTCCACATTTATAACAATGATGAAGATAATACTGATGATTTTGCAAATGGTAATGCTGTAATGATAGATGATATTTACATCCATCTTTTCCCCCAAACCAGACTTAAGGCAGCATTACATAAATTAGATAATATAGCTAAAAAGAATATGCAAAAAGAATTGAGTTGGATGAAACGTCTTTTCCTGTAGGACAAACAACTGTGTAAACAAAACCTTAGTGCGCCAGGAACAAAGCTAATTTAAGTTAATGGGAACTGAAGTCAAGTTACTGCAGAACATATGATAAAATCATCCACTACATGTTGGAAATTGGGTTAAATATCTTTTAGCCTTGTCCATTAGAGAACCAATACTGTATTACAGCAAAAAGAAATATGAGAAATGTAATGCAATTTGGTAGTTATATTAAAAATTTCTAATTCCATGCTAATCTTTTATTGGAATCCACCCATGTGCCAAAAAGCCCTTCTCTCTCTACTCCCTTTAATATAATATTTTTTCATAACACTAATGCTCAAAGTCAGTCTACTAGGTGAAATGTTATCTGGTGCTACCTAGCTCCATACCTATTCAGGGACTCCAAGGCCCCTTCTACACTGCCAGATAAAATCCAGATTATCTGCTCTGAACTGGATTATATGGCAGTATAGACTCATATAATCCAGTTCAAAGCAGAAAATGTGGATTATCTGCTTTGATAATTTGAATGATATGGCAGTGTAGAAGGGGCTTAAGAGATCTCCAAATCACCCTATCATCAACTGCTCTGCTTAGGCACATACACACAAAATTCCTTATATTATGATAGGTAACTGTAAAGGTTTCCCCGGACATTAAATCTAGTCGTGTCCGACTCTGGGGGTTGGTGCTCATCTCCATTTCTAAGCTGAAGAGCCAGTGTTGTCCATAGACACCTCCAAGGTCATGTGGTTGGCATGACTGGATGGAGCACCGTTACCTTCTCACCACAGTGGTACCTATGATCTACTCACATTTGCATGGTTTCAAACTACTAGGTTGGCAGAAGCTGGGGTTAACAATGGGAACTCACCCTGCTTCCCCATATTCGAACTGCTGACCTTTTGGTCAGAAAGTTTGGCAGCTCAGCAGTTTAACTCACTGTGCCAATGGGGGCACCCTTGCTATGATATGATATATTATATTATTATATGTTATGATATGATATATTATGAGATCCTACTGTTAATTGAGATTTAAGAATGGAGTACAAAACCTATTATAAAATAATCATATAAAACCAATTGTCATTTATCCTACATGCCTAAATTATAAATTTTATCCTGTATAGTTTAGGTTTTTCTATATTGGAAAAACAAACTATTAACATAATATGACACTGAATGCAAATATAGTAAATTTATATAATTAATTTTCATTGGCAGAAAACATGATTTTGAGTGTTTAAAGACTAAAAACTGAATTATATGGCAGCGTAGATCCAGCCCTAGCTGGGTAAAGTATATGATGCATTCAGCAGACAATACTTGTGTTTCTCTGAAGTTGAAAAAAAACCCTATTAAATGTAAATATCATGTACTTGGCAAATAAGCACAGATACATTTAAGCATTTGAGCAAAATGAGTAATCATATGTTGAAGTTGCACAAAATTTATCATCAAATGCCACACAAGATGGCATAAATGGAATCTTACATTTCTCAGTTCAAGATATAAACATGAGTACTTCATTTAATACAAATGCTGTGTCAGATCACAAACAAGGGAGAGCTTTGGTTTTTGCATTTTGAACACAGCTTGTTCACATATAAACAGCTCAGCTAATACATGTGTGAAGAGTGATTGCAGGCAAAAGCTATCTAAGGTCCCTTCCACACAGCCATATAATCCAGAAGATCAAGGCAGATAATCCACATTGCTTTGAACTGGATTGAGTCCACACTGGATTTTATACAACTGTGTGGAAGGTGCCTTACCGGTATAGACAGAGCTTTTCCTACATTCACTCAATTCATACCTTTAACTGCTATTCATCAAGTCTACAGCACCTGACTCTATTACTTTATTTGTTGTTAAGTTGACTTTGAGTTATGGCAACCCCATGATTGATAGACCTCCAAGTCAATTATTGTTGTTGTTGTTTATTCTTTCAGCTGCTTCCAACTCTTCATGACCTCGTGGACCAACCCAAACCAGAGCTCCCTGTCGGCTGTTGCCACCCCCAGCTATTTCAACTATTACTTAGTAGAAATTTTATCTGGCTTTTCCCGGGTTAATATTGATTATTTTTCTCACCATCTTCCAGAAACAAGACTTTGACTTGCAACAACAACAATCCTTAAAATTTGTTTCATGCCAAGTTCCATATAAAATGGATCCAACCTAGCAATTTTTGAAAGAGAAAAAAATGTGTTTTGCCAGTTAGTCTCAAATCACCATGAAAAAGGTTTGGTATGTTATCCTGAATCTAAACATCAACTTTGGTCAATATTAATGTATAGACATATACATTTTAAAGAATAATGGAAAACTGAAGTCCTTGTTCATGAGATGCCTGCAATAGCTTCCAACATATAGCTCGTATATAATAGATCCAAATCTTTATTATGATCTTTGCCTTGATCCCATTAGGTAAAATGCCAAGTTGGTAACTCTGTGATCAAGAACATGAACAAGTACAGTATGTCAGACAGAGAGATACTTTGACTGTAGCATAAATAAAGTATGAGGTAAAGGTTTTCCCCTGACTTTAAGTCCAGTCATGTCTGACTCTGGGGGTTGGTGTTCATCTCCATTTCTAAGCCGAAGAGCCGGCGTTGTCCGTAGACACCTCCAAGGTCATGTGGCTGGCATGACTGCATGGAGCACTGTTATCTTCCCGGAGCGGTACCTGTTGATCTACTCACATTGGCATGTTTTCGAACTGCTAGGTTGGCAGGAGCTGGAGCTAACAGTGGGCGCTCACTCCGCTCCCGAGATTTGAACGAGATTTTTTTCTGCCGAAGTGAAGTATCTTGCATTTGTCCCTGTTGAACTTCATTTTGTTAGTTTCGGCCCATCTCTCTAGTCTGTCAAGATCGTTTTGAATTCTGCTCCTGTCTTCTGGAGTGTTAGCTATCCCTCCCAGTTTTGTGTCGTCTGCAAACTTGATGATCGTGCCTTCTAACCCTTCGTCTAAGTCGTCAACATCTTTATTAACGACTTAGACGAAGGGTTAGAAGGCACGATCATCAAGTTTGCAGACGACACAAAACTGGGAGGGATAGCTAACACTCCAGAAGACAGGAGCAGAATTCAAAACGATCTTGACAGACTAGAGAGATGGGCCGAAACTAACAAACTAACAAAAATGAAGTTCAACAGGGCCGAAACTAACAAAATGAAGTTCAACAGGGACAAATGCAAGATACTTCACTTCGGCAGAAAAAATGGAAATCAAAGATACAGAATGGGGGACGCCTGGCTTGACAGCAGTGTGTGCGAAAAAGATCTTGGAGTCCTCGTGGACAACAAGTTAAACATGAGCCTACAATGTGATGCGGCAGCTAAAAAAGCCAATGGGATTTTGGCCTGCATCAATAGGGGAATAACGTCTAGATCCAGGGAAGTCATGCTCCCCCTCTATTCTGCCTTGGTCAGACCACACCTGGAATACTGTGTCCAGTTTTGGGCACCGCAGATGAAGGGAGATGCTGACAAGCTGGAAAGCGTCCAGAGGAGGGCAACTAAAATGATTAAGGGTCTGGAGAACAAGCCCTATGAGGAGAGGCTTAAAGAGCTGGGCATGTTTAGCCTGCAGAAGAGAAGGCTGAGAGGAGACATGATAGCCATGTACAAATATGTGAGGGGAAGTCATAGGGAGGAGGGAGCAAGCTTATTTTCTGCTGCCCTGCAGACTAGGACACGGAACAATGGCTTCAAACTACAGGAAAGGAGATTCCACCTGAACATCAGGAAGAACTTCCTCACTGTGAGGGCTGTTCGGCAGTGGAACTCTCTCCCCCGGGCCGTGGTGGAGGCTCCTTCTTTGGAGGCTTTTAAGCAGAGGCTGGATGGCCATCTGTCGGGGGTGCTTTGAATGCGATTTCCTGCTTCTTAGCGGGGGGTTGGACTAGATGGCCCTTGAGGTCTCTTCCAACTCTACTATTCTATGATTCTATGATTCTATGATTCTATGAACCTGCGACCTTTCGGTCTGCAAATTCAACAGCTCAGTGCTTTAACACACTTCGCCACCGGGGCCCCACAAAAAATAAAAGTAAAATAAAATAAAAAATAAAAAATAAAGGATAGCTGGATGCATTCTTCCACATTAGCTTATGGAAACACTCCAAGATATCAAGTCAGATTTTCCCCTAACCCTGTTCCCTTACATCATTTTAAATGGAAATATTGGGAACTATATCTTGGGGTTTTTTTTTTAATATGCAAGTGTGTTTCAGCAGTAAGATGGCCTATTAGATATCATCAGAAAAGAAGAAACATTTCTCAAAATATGGAAGCAATTCTCATAATTTCAATAAGACAAGTACATCACAGTATAATAAGGGAGACAAAGCAGGTGAACCATATGTCTATTCAGTTTGCTGTACAGTGGTGGTTCTCAACCTGTGGGTCCCCAGGTGTTTTCGCCTACAACTCGGGCCCGGGCTGTGGCTCAGGCTTGTGAGCAGCCAGCTGCAACAAATCACTCTGACCAAGAGGTCATGAGTTCGAGGCCAGCTCGGAGGCTGCGTTTGTCTCTGTCTTTGTTCTATGTTAAGGCATTGAATGTTTGCCTTATATATGTAATGTGATCCGCCCTGAGTCCCCTTCGGGTTGAGAAGGGCAGAATATAATACTGTAAATAAATAAATAAATACAACTCCCAGAAATGCCAGACAGTTTACCAGCTGTTAGGATTTCTGGAAGTTGAAAGCCAAAACATCTGGGGACCCACAGTTTGAGAATTACTGCTGTAGAGGTAAGTGAGGCTCCTTCCACACTACCCTATATCTCAGGATCTGATCCCAGATTATACTCTTATCCCAAATTATCTGGCAATGAAAACTCGCATAATGCAGTTTAAAGCAAATAATCTGGCATCAGATCCTGAAATATGGGGCAGTGTAGAAGAAATCCTACTGCTAAAGGGCACCTTTAAAGCTCTGTTTTCCCTTTTTTATGGTTCTTTATATTTATTTTTGGAAGTTGAAGGCCAAAACATCTGAGGACCCACAGCTTGAGAACTACTGGCCTAGTTAGACCTTTGGTCTGGCTCATCACGGGTCCTTGTTATATTACTAGCTGGCTTGCTGGACTACTTCAAGGCAGGAGTATAGACTCAGTCTAAGAGGTTGCATGGAAAAACTAAAAGTACTTGAAAGAATTGGTAGGTTTCTCTGGAGACTACAGGACAGGAGTGGAAAGCAATACTTCTAACCCAGGGGAGAGCATTCCTAACATCAAGGAAAGGGGAGACCCGACCTGTCATCTCAAAATATTGCTGCCAGTTGAAGGAGGAAATCCCAGGCAAGAGTGACGTAAAACCAGACCACAAATCTGTAGCCGTATTTCACAGCATGTTGAAAATGACCTAGTTTTGGCAACAAAAGCTGGAAGCTTATTGAAATAAGCTGTGGGACATTAGATATGGGCTGTACTCTGTTTCATGGACTATGGATTACATAGAACTAAGTCATGAGAAAAAATTAAGAGAATTTGAGTCAAAAGAGACCCTGAAGGAAGAATAAAGTATTTTCCACATCTTGAGACGCAGAACTATCTGAAGCAATCCTCTTTGCCCCCATGACTCCAGGCAAAGGTACAACACTCATGCGGTAACTGGGTAACCAAAAGGAGCCTGCCCAAGCCATGTTACTGTTTAAGCCAACATTCCCTCCGGCTTAATTGCTTATTCAAATAAGTATTGAAGGCTTGTGTGCAGTGAATAGACACAATCTCTGTTTTAATTGGGTTAAAAGCAGCTGAAGTAATGCAAAAGCAATTAGAGTGATAAGCCAGGACTTTGTCTTCCAAATTAAAGTATTCCAGCTCTTGGCTGGAAACAGAAAATGAAACTGAAGTGATCTTTTTGAGCAAGTGATTGCCATCAGCTTCTCATTCTTCCTAAGTTTATCCGACATCCCTTATCAGCCGATACACAGGAGTGTAAACTTTCACAATCTTCCAATTTATAAAAAAAACATGAAAAAACAAAGCAAAGGAAAACAAAACAAAAAACACCTGCAGCACAAGAAAAATAGCTCATATGTTTCTTGAGCGTGATTTAAAATAAATATATAGACTTTTTCAGCTTGACCCTTCCTCTATCATAGTTTTAATATTTTCCTACCTAATTACACCTCAATCCAAGATCAACACTGATCTCTTCTACACTAGTCTGTTCTCCTGATGGTGATGAGTTTTTCTCTTTTTCAGTTTGGGTAATACAGTTGCCTTTCTTTCTATGTGTGGATTCTGCACTCACTATTCACAGCTTTAAAATACCGTATTTACTGGAGTCGAATGCGCCATCGAATCTAATGTGCACCTCAATTTTCAAAATCCTGAAAGCCAAAAGGTATTTACCATATTACGTGAATCTAATGTGCATCCTAACTTGGGAAATAAATCCAAAAAGCAAATCTTGATTTTGCCATTTTACATAAAGGACAATATTTGCTACAACTCTGTATATAATGATACAAATTATGGTACCCACAGGGTGTCCTGGAACCAACTGAAACATTTATAACAATCCTGATTTGACGCTGCAGTTTTACATGCATTTGAGGTTTCCTTAACATTAGAAACATTGAGGCCAACCAAGTATCCACAGCAACAATTAAATAAATCAATATGACATGGAATTCAAGGATACATTAGAGAACTGGCATATCCAGTTCTGATGAATGAATGCCTATAAGTTTATTGCCCTTTTGTATATACAGTGTTCCCTCACTTATCGCTGGGATTAGATTCCAGGACCACCCATGAAGTAGGGGCACTATATTTATTTTAATAGTTATATATTATTTTAGTAATTATACACTATTTTAAGTCTTCATTAACCAATTGTATATTGATAAATCGCCTCCTTCTCCTCCCGTTGCCACTTGGGCACTTTTCTCTCTCTCTGGCTTCTCCTTCCTCCCTTCCTTAGGCTGTAAATTGTAATTTTTTATTATTTATAATAGTATTTTAGAGTTTATTGAAAAACCGCGAAACAGCAAATCCGCGAAAAGTGAACTGCGAAGTAGTGAGGGAACACTGTATTGGTCAACAAAATGTCTATTCAAGAAATAGCTTCCTATATCAACAAACTGTCAATGATATAATACTATGAATGCTTCTTAATGTATATGTTTTGGAGTTGTCCTAGGCCCTTATACACTGCCATATAATACACATTATCTGCTTTGAACTGGGTTATATGATTCTACACTGCCATATAATCCAGTTCAAAGCAGATAATCTGGATTTTATATGGCAGTGTAGCAGGGGCCCAAGAGATCTAGGTTTCATGGGACTTGTAGGAATCACTAGTAGCAAGTAGAGTTGGGCCCAAATCCTGTTTCATCTGTTTCATTCATGGTTTTGTACCGTTCCATACATTTGGATGGCACGGAACGATACAACCCACTCCAGAACAAAAGAAGCAGTGAAACGTAAAAAAAAAAAGGGGGGGGGGGAACGGTAGTCGTTTCATCGGCTGATTTTCAGCGTTTGGCTGTGGGCTCTGGCTGGCAGGGCCTACAGCCAAGTGCTGGGTGCTCGATGCTCATAGGTCCTACCTGTTGGGCTTACGACCATCGAGCACTTAGCACTCGACTGTAGGCCCTGCCAGCCGGGCCTATGAGCCATCAAGTGTTTGATGCTTATAGGCCCAACAGGCAGGGCCTATAACCAAACGCTCGACGCTTGTAGGTCCAGCAGGCAGGGCCGCCCAAGGCCCAAAAATCTTTGGGTTTTTTTTTTCAGACCTTGGATGGAAAAGCTAATTTTATATGCGCCCATTTCCATAAGCAGTGAACAGAAACAGAAACAGGGCCATACGAATGGTACAAATAGAAATGGATAGTGATTCTATACAAATGCACAAGACTAGTAACAAGTCTGTGCTAATGTCTTTCCATGCCATTAACTCTGAAACTAGCTGTTTCTAGTTAACAAAGAACTAATTTAGCCATCTCAGTGTTACAAAAGATCAGGTGAGGGACCTTTTTCCAATGATACCCCACGGAAAAAAGGAAAACTCCGAAAACATCTGGAATCTTTGGAGCCCAGGGCTATTTTTAAAAAACAAAGAAAATCCAGAGTTCCAGGGAAGGCTTGCCTAAGGCTAGATGGTGATCTATACTTGTGGCTTTTCAACAGCAGAAAACTTGAGAAGAGAATATTTATCTCAGTGTAAGTAAAGAGGGATCATTTAACAATGGGCTGCAGGAATTTTATGTTATCTAGCTAATGGTTGCTTTCAAATATAATGCAAAGTAATTTGTTTTTAGAACTCTGTAACTTCTTAAGCTTATAACCTGGCAGGGGCAGGAGGTCACCAAGCTGTATGATGCCTTATTGGCCCAATGCAATCCTTTTTATTTAGAATTAAACTTTCTCTTTAAACCTTCTTCTGAACTTCACTGGAACTTTGACTCATCAGGTACACAGGGTGCACTATTCTTCAGGGAGAGAAGAGAGATAAGTAGGTTCACTTCAGTTTACTCAAGACTCAATTTCTCAGAGAAAAAGGAAAAGAGGGGGATACAGGGAGTATGAGGTTAGGATCCAAAAACTTCTAGCAGATACCTCTAGCTTCCTTACTCAAGGGCTGAGAAAATAGCCTAGAAAAGAATTCTGTCGAGGAGATTGTGGTGTTACTGGCACTACTTACAGTAAAAATAATCACATTCTAATAAGCCATTACATTTGAATTTATTCAAGAGAAAAGTTTATTTTTCACCTACATTTTGTGTCCTTACCAACGTTTCTGTCTTTCTCAACTTTGGGAACAAACAATATTTCCTTTGACAGATACACAGTAGGCAAAGTTTGGCCCTTGCTCAACCGTGAGAGCATCTCCCTCTGAACTAAAAGTACTGTAAGAGTTTTGAATATGGGCCATTATTATGTTAAACAATACACAAAGGGTATTAACAAGTGGACAACCCAAGAAGTGAAATTTTGATGTGCAAAGAGGAAGAGTGGAACAGATAGGACTTGAATAACTCTGAAGGTGGAGAAGTGAAAGAGAAATCTGAGAAGGTAGGAGAGCTGTTAGCGAAATGTAAACACAATCCAAAATGTGTTAGATCAAGTGTTTTCATACACATCACGTTTGTGGTTTCCAGGACAAATGTGTGGGCAGTTTCTCACTAGGTACTGTACTTATGAACAGAAATGGGTAATCATACCATTTGTAAGATGTTTGTAAGGCCACCCCAACTTCATTCATCTTTTAAATGACAACAGATGTGCAATGGGGTGTATTTATTTTGAAAATGTTTAGAAAATGCTTTTTAAGTAAGTTGGGAATGATTTGTCCCTTCTTACAGATTATTGTCTGTTCCAGCTTCCCCTCCAAACCATTCCTCTCCTTCTCCTTGTAGTCTTTCCACAGTGACAAATTCATATCGCAAGTGCCTCACAGGGCAAGCATGTTTCTCTATGTGCATAATAAAATGATGCGTGCATTAAAACACCTAGCAAAGTCTTACGTATATTGAAAAAGTACACAGTACAAAGCTAAGTGCTATACGTGACCTAAAAATACACAGTGCTCTCCATAACGGAAACGTGCATTATGAAGTGCTATGACAGCATCAAATAAAATAAGGACTCCAGGGTTGATTGGCGAGTCCAGAATGGATTCAGCCATCTGTTCCACACATATGTGTATATGGTCTTCTCTGAAATTCCTCAGAAAAGGAAAAGGACAAGCAGAGACCTGTGCTCTTCATAACCATCACATCCCACCAATCTTCCTGAACATGGCAAGAAGGAGATGGAGAGAGACAGAAAAGAAAGGCATGGGTAGATTCACTGTTCTTTGGATGGTTCAAATGTCATAAAACTAGATTTGGAGGACTGTGTATGGCAGGGGTCCTCAAACCTTTTAATTTGAGGGCTTGTTCATGGTATCTCAGACTGTTGGAGGGGCAGACTATAGTTTGAAAAAAGACATGCATTAATTCCTAATGTTCCACATATCTTATTTTAGTGGAAAAAACCATGAAAGAACAATACAATATCTAAATCCATAATAAAAGCGAAAACACGTATGTGTGTATGTGGCATGGATGTTTGCTCATACAGACAACCTCCGGCCTCCACAAACAGGCTACACTTCCCAGGCTTAAAAATCTAGCAAGTCACTCTTTTCCACTGACATTGTCGTTACAGCGAGCACCATGAAAATGCAGCCCAAACCCTGCCAATGTCCTTCCCAAACACTACAGCCCACCACTCAAGGAATGCTTTCATTTGGGGACAATTTCCTCCTAGATTTTGCTTTTTCTTCCACCACAGGCAGGCATCCCAAGGTTTTCCATTGCTGTGGCATTTGCATGGCCCTGCCCACTGCCCTTTCCTTTCCAATTTCTCTGCATAACAAACAGAGCACAACTGAGCTGCAACTAAACTTACTGGAGGAGTTTAGGGATTGACTCCACATGGTGGAAGTTGTAGTTCACCCTGCATCAAGTCAGAGCACTGTCACTCCTACTGGGGAATATACAGGAGTTGTAGTTCACCTACACCCAGAACGCTATGAACCCAAACAAGGATGGGTCTGGGCCAAACTTACCATGCAGACCCGATATGCCCAGATTTGACTACTGGTGGGTTTGGAGGAGAACTGGACTGGAAGTTCAGGAGCAGTAGGTACTAGGATTTATAGTTCACCTGCAATGAATGAGCATCACACTTAGCACACAGAGCCCCCATAACCAATACAACATATTGGACAAGTTTGGGGAAAATGGAGTTATAGTTCACTTGCAACCAGATAAACACTGACCCCCACCGACAATACACTAGGAGCACACTTCACACAGAGAAGCCTCATGACCTACTGAACATACTGCAGGTACTTGTGGGAAGGGGTCTTGATTTTGGGAGTTGTAGTTCACCTCCATCCAAAGACCACTGAACCCAGCCAATGACGAATCTAGACTTGCCACACAGACTGAACTTGGCACACAGACTGAATATTGCCTGTTGTGACTACTGATAGATAGGGAATCTGGAAATTGCAGTATTTCACCCCCATCCACAGAGTACTGCACCACACAATTCTGGGAATTGTAGTTCACCCACTCTGAACAGAATAAACATTAAAACACAAATAATACCATTCTCAAATGACCCGGGCATCGCCGGGTCCCCAGGCTAGTTTAAAATAAAAAACAATTTTAACCAACACAACTGACCAGTGCTTTATTAGGAAGTATGGGCCTGCTTTTGACTGAGATAGTCAAGTTAATTTGGACTGTTGTTGTTGTGCACCTTCAAGTCATTTCACTCTTAGGGTGACTCTAAGTCTAAAGTTTAGGGTGGAGCTGGTTAAATAGGCTTGGAGGGCTGCATACAGCCCGCAGGCCTTAGTTTGGGGATGCCTGTTGTATGGCGTCAGGGCTGCACTTCACAATCCCTGCAGAAAATCTTAATAACCATGTTCTGTTTGCCTTTCTGATTTCTCCTTATTAGGTTGAGACAACTTTGTGTCATGTCTCCCACCCCCACAGCTTTGCTATATTTTCAGTTAGCCAAATCAGCTAGTTTTAGCATCTTTTCTTTCAACAAGAGCATATACGCCTACCTAATCAATGACAATTAAATTACAAGGAAGGATACAATTTTAAAAGCTAGTTTTCCTGTAGACAATGACAGTAGTCAGTCACTAGATCCACAGCAGGAACAAAAATATTGGAGGAAAACTTCGTCAGCATTGTATCAGCAAATAGAGTATCACAGGATTTAATCACAGGGATCAAAATTTGTGGCAAACCTTTGGCATTTTTCTCTGCCACTCAGAATATTTGCAATGTCTTCTAAAAAGATTGGTTAAAATACTTAATTCCTTTTTAGAATTCAACCCTATTGCTCAGTCCACCCCAAATACCTTAGCTTATTACTTATCTAATCATATATAGCAGGCAAGCGCAAACTTCGGCCCTCCAGGTGTTTTGGACTTTTACAATTCCTAACAGCCAGTAAACTGGAAGCTGCCAGGCTTTGAAGCTGCAAGGCTATTCAATGCTAATCAAGGTGACCAAGTGAAGTATTCACACTTGCCTTCAACAGGCAAGAGTTCTTTCTCCCACCCTGGATATTATTCCAGATATATAAACCCCTCTTGCCTAGTTTCCAACATACCTCACAACCTTTGAGGATGCTTGCAACAGATGTGGGTGAAACATCAGGAGAGAGCCCCTAAAACTCACAGCAACCTAGCTGTGAGTTGAAGTCCAAAACACCTGGAGGGTGTTTTGCCCATGCCTGATCTATGTTCAATGTGTTGTCGAAGGCTTTCATGGCCTGGATCGCAAGGTTGTTGTATGTTTTCCAAGGTGTATGGCCATGTTCCAGAAGTATTCTCTCCTGACGTTTCACCCACATCTATGGCAGGCATCCTCAGAAGTTGTGAGGTGAGGATGCCTGCCATAGATGTGGGCGAAACGTCAGGAGAGAATACTTCTGGAACATAGCCATACAGCCCGGAAAACATACAACAACCCTATATATATGCTCTTTTTTGTAATATATTCCTATATGCTATGAAAAAATATCCAGTTTATTACTTTGAAATCCATCTTCCACTTTCAGTCCTTAAAAATTCATTTAAATTGATATCATTTTGCTACAAAGCTACCCTCCTATGCTTCTCATCTCACCATACCAAAATGGCTGGTTAATGTTCCTGCAAGTGCAACTGACCTTATTCTATTATGCTATCTGTGAAATGAAAGTCCTTGGCATTTCCCCAAGCTCTGGCAATCTCCGCTTTTGCAGTTACTATAAGTCCTTTATAAGATAATCCCTCATTTCACCCATTAAATACTGGAAAAAAAACCCATCCTTTTGCAGTTACAGTAAGTAAGTAAAATTTTATTTATATACCACCCTCCCTCCCCGAAGGGACTCAGGGCGGTTTACAAGCATAAAAACAGCAACATACATTAAATAAGCAACACAATACACACATTATAACACAAAATTAAAAACTTATACAACTCGCAAAACAGTGAAGACCATAAGAAACAATCACAACATGCTATTATTTAATTCTGTTGTTTGTTGTTATTTGCCAGCAAGTTGATTGTGACTTATGGTGATCCTATGAATGAGAGATGTCCATGACTTAATCAATCCACTTGTAGTGCAATCTCCCCCAGGTTGAGAAATGCTGAACTAGAAGACCTAGCAAATTTCTAGAAAAACAATTTTTCTCAGGGTGTGATTAAGAATCGCTTCACACTTATCTTTTTTGATGACGCAACTGGGTTTTTCTTCTTTAGCCACAGAGCCCAATGGCTCCCTTCACATCCTAGAGAACTACTTCTAGGGCATCTCTGTGGCTGAACTGCTGCCACCGCAGAAAAAATGGTCGTGATGGACAACAGGCTTCCTGTTTTTCCATTAGGAAAGATGGGTTGAGCTGCCATAAACAGGCTTCCCCCCAAGTGATGAGGCAAAGAGAAGCCGCGAAGGAGAAGGGGGCCTCCATGCCCTCTGCGTGAGTGCTGCTGGGACATGGCGAGACAGCATCATTCCAGTGGCACGTGTGACAAGGTAGTAAGTGAAAGTATGGGTTTCATGGTTACGGGAGTCTTACTCTACTACTTTAAAAAGGTCATCTCTTCTACATGTTAAGTACTGATTGGAAATTTGCCTGTATCAAGAAGTTTCCCCAGAAAGGTAGTTTCAATCTACCCTGTTTTTATGCTACTGTCTCATTTAATCTTCCATATATTTTATTACCATTTTACTTTATGTTAATTAGAATTTTCTTAATCTAAGTAATTCATAACTCTTGTGAAATAAAATGAATATGCTACATGACCGATAGCAGAAATGTGATCTTCCTTCATTACAGCTGTAATGTGCCATGAGGTAAAGCTAATTTACCAGTTTTTAAAACAACCTTATAAACATTTACACTCCATTTTTCTGTTTAGTGAATACTAAACGGCAGTATGCTTCTCCTGTGTTTTAGTAGCTTCTATGACTTCCTGTTAGCTCCAGCTCCTGCCAACCTAGCAGTTCGAAAACATGCCAATGTGAGTAGATCAATAGGTACCGCTCCGGCGGGAAGATAACGGCACTCCATGCAGTCATGCTGGCCACATGACCTTGGAGGTGTCTATGGACAACGCTGGCTCTTCGGCTTAGAAATGGAGATGAGCACCAACCCCCAGAGTCAGACATGACTGGACTTAACGTCAGGGAAAACATTTACCTTTTTATGACTTCCTGAGCCCCCAGTGGCACAATGAGTTAAACTGCTGAACTGCTGAACCTGCTGACCGAAAGATGGATGATTTAAATCCGGCGAGTGGGGTGTGCTCCCACTGTTAGCCCCAGCTTCTGCCAACCTAGCAGTTCGAAAACATGCACATGTGAATAGATCAATAGGTAGCCCTATTGGCTCTTTAGCTTAGAAATGGAAATGAGCACCAACCCACCGAGTCAGACTCAACTAGACTTAATGTCAAAGGCAAACGTTTACCTTTACTTATGACTTTCTGAAAGGTTATGGTTTATTTGGGGGGGGGGGGTGTTCAAATTTAAGGTGGAATATATATCAAGTGGCTTCCAATACAACATTGAAAGCTGTTGACTGGGGTTAGTTCATGCAAGGACCAACTGGATGTACAAGTTTCTGGCTTATAAATACTGAGGTTTTAGCAGAAATAACAATAAAATTCAGGTCTTAAATATTTCTTTAATTTTGAAGCAGCCCTGGAATTTAACCTGGCAAAAATACATCTGATCAAATTGAAATCTGCACATGGCCCACTCTGCCATTTGGGACCTTTTAAGTTAGAATTATTGACCTCACAAACACTCCATTGTGTCAGCAAATCAGGAGAAAACAGGAGGCTAATATATTCTGCCATTTGAGGCTGCAAACAAAGCATGCCAAAATTGCATGAAAACATGTTGAAGATGCTCTACATCCTGTATCAGTATCAGCAATCTATTACGGTCTATGACCAGAATTCTACATCAAAATGCAATTCTTTATGTAAAAATAAACAAGCATACCTATGTCATTAGTATGCAAATTGATTTCATTTTATAAATAATAAAATTATATTTATAAATTATAAATAATTTTAGAGATGATACGTAGAGGAATTATTGTAAAATACATTTCTTTATGATTTATTATCAGTCAATGTTTGATTCGTATAGCTATTTATATACCTATAAATACCTAGGCAGTCACTTCTCCACAAGAGTAGACATTTAGACCAAAACACATCACCACGCACAATTTTTTTTCAAAATAAGCAGAGCGTTTGAGGATCAAGACATTTGTAGGGATACCAAGATGCTTGTTTATAAAGCTACTAGCTGTGCCCGGCCACGCGTTGCTGTGGCATTGTCTGGTTGTGTTGGTGAGAAATTGTTGAGGTAGTTGTGGTATTGAATGTCTGTTGTATGGTTGTCTTTATGTTTAGTATGCACACTGAAGTGGATTATATGGCAGTGTGGAGTCAAGATAATCCAGTTCAAAGCAGATAATATAAGATTCTAAATGGGTTATATAGCTGTGTGGAAGGGCCTTGAGTCTACACTGCCATATAATCCAGTTAAAATCTGATAATCTGTGGAAGAGGCCTAAGTGAGGCCTAACTGTGCCTGTCCCCTGGACTGAGTAGGTTGCTAGGAGACCAAGTGGGCGGAGCTTAGCCTTCAAACTGGCAGCAATTGGATAAAAACTATTATTCCTCTCCCTGTAATTAGGACTTTATTTTTCCTTTCTTTTTGTTGTATCAACCTAGAGCCGTGAATGATGGGTTGTGTTGTCAAATTTCGAGGTTGGGGGGCCTGTAGTTTTGTCCGCTGCCCTGATGCCATCACTCTTTTATATATATAGATTGTCCTTCCAACTTTCTTGTACACCTGCAAAACATGGACCATCTACAAACGTCACTCTCAAATTCTGGAAAAATTAATCAGCGTTGCCTTTAAAAAATCCTGAAAAACTCTTGGGAAGACAGGCGGACAAACATCAGTGTTCTGGAAGAAGCAAGGATCACCAGCATTGAAGCAATGATCCTATGACATCAGCTTTTTTGGGCTTCCATGTTATCTGAATGCCTCATCACAGTCTCCCAAAGCAGTTACTTTACTTCCAGTTCAAGAATGGAAAACAGAATGTCAGTGGACAGCAAGAGATTTAAAGATGGGCTTAAAGGTGACCTTCAAAAATGTGGAATAAATAAATCTTGGAAGCTCTAGTCAGTGATATGGATTTTGAAGAGGCATGAATAGAGGGTGAAAGGGAGAAATGTGTCAAGAGGAAGGCGCATACAACAAACTCTTGTCAGGACCGCCTTTTATTGGAAATCTATGTCCTCATTGCAAAAGACCATGTGGATTCAGAATATGTCTCCACAGTTACTTACAGGCCCACCCTTGGAAAACAATCATACTCGGCCACAAGTGATCGTCTATGATGACCTATATACCCAGGTTGTGTGAAAATTTCTTAAGACAAAAAGGAGTCGCGAGAGGAAACAATTTAAAAAGCCCTGTTGCAGACTACATCTCAGAGGAAGAAACTTGTAAAACCACCTCTGAAGTATAGCATCTCTTAATTTGTGTGATCTTCAGTAATAGGTTTGGCATTATGGCAATATGCTGGTATTGTGTGTCGTGGTTTTCATTTGTGAAATGCTGGGGATTAAAAAGCTAGACCAGTTTAACAATGGAACCAGCTGCATGAACTAATGGCCTTTTCATCTCGCTGGAGGTTTTCAAGGCGAGACTAGACAGTAATTTCTTGGAGACACTTTAGTTCAGATTTCCTAATCAAGAAAGGAATTAGATAGTCTTCAGGTCCAGTTTAACGCTGTTCTCTATTCATACCTGTATGTTACATGTTAGAATAACAATCACTCTAAATTTAATAAATCTCTGGAAATCTGGCAAGTGAAAGGAATGCGATTGACTGTAAAAATTGTGTGACCGACAAGTGTTAGTCCCTGCATGCCCCCTCCCGCTCCCTCCCCCAATTCCCAAAAGAAAACAGATGTGAGGAAGAGAGCCAATTCAGGTCAAGATGCTTAATGTAAATACTCTGAAATACATTCAGTGGTGGTAAAAATGAGCAGAGATGACAGGTGCTAAGTATTAGCAAAATATTTTGCAAATGAGCTTAGAGTACCAGGAAAACATTGCTGGATTTCTGCCAAGTTATGTAATTCACTTTCCTCATTGATATTGATTTAACATGGTAACCGAACCTTAGATGTCCAGAATATATATAACATGCAGATGATGCTATGGGAAATCACATCAAATTTTCTTTGTTTTAGTAAATACTGTGTTTACTATGCAGATGACACATGCAGTGCTTCCAAACCCCAGAAAAAGAAAAATATGAAGCAAAATAAAACAAAAACTGCTCTCTCCCAGGAGGACCTTCTGAAATTTCTAGGCATACATTCCTCTTCACAGGTCAACCATTAGCACAGGATTTATGCTGGTGGTTCTTTCTCTTGTGAAGTTCAAGCTGAGGCTATACATTTCACTTGCTCATCGGGAGCTGCTCTTGACTTGGTGATTTCACAATCAACACTTTCTCCTGATTTTTTTTTCCCACTGGTGGAGCTTGTAAGGGATGAAATTCCTTTTCTGACTTCCCATTTCCTCAAGTGACCCTGACAGCTGAGACTTTCTCAATACCATAATCGTGGAATCACTTCATCATGATGCATGCCTCAGCACACTTGGCTTCCTTGTCACATGATCTTGAGTCATTTTTCTTCTGCCTCCGCTTCAGACAGTCGCTCTCACATGCTCTCTCTCTCTCTCTCTCTCTCTCACCACACACACACTGGGCTTCCCCCTGTCTAGCCTATATTAAGCAACACAGAAGGGCAGGGGATTTAGAAAGGAAAGCTATGCATTTGTTAATGTCCCACATTTAGAAACCAATACTGCAAAATTAAAATTCAATTTTCTCGGACAGAAGAATGGCATACAACATTTATCAAATTCATAACCAAAATTGAACCCATACTGAATGTAACATTCTACAAGTTTTCTGCTGTGAAAAAATAATTATGACCTACATTGACCTTCTTTTAAGAGGGATCTGTGTATGTCTGAGGAAAGGGGGCTTTAAAAGTGTTTAAAAAATAAAACTAAGTAATTGCAGATAAACACTTCTATATGCTAGACAAGTTTCCTAAATATGGAACTCTCCATGGAATTGGATTTCAACTCCTATCATTTCCAAACAACTCGGACAATGTCTCATTGTTTGGAAATGGGTTGTAGCGTGTGTTAGATCCTCTGGAACAAGCAACTGTGTTTACAATAAAGGCATCCCTAATTTTAAATGTGTTGATAGAAAATGCAGCATAGCTTCTGTGAATATTTTCCTGTTCCCAATGCAAGCAAAAAACTGAATTAGAGATCCATTTTCAGTAAATGTTTATGAACAAGAGTGGCTCATAGCAGCAGAAAAAGACAAGCTCATAGAAATATTCATGGGTTGGAGGTTTTCTTTCCAAATTTTTGGGATCAGATTTTCCAGAACTATCCAAGTGGGCTATGAAAATATTGATACTTGTAATAACGACATAGTTGTGTGAAAAATCATTATCCGCTGTCTTAAAAAATAAGTATAGAAACTGCTTCAAAAACATAGTCAGAATTTAGAATACGTTTCAGCCATTTCTAACAAGATTTGTTAGAAAAATACAGCATCTGTCTTCTTATTAATTAATAAATTAGAAATTAACAACAATTAATAAGTGATATTAGGCTATGGTTTGGTGTTCAACTATTAACTTTGGAGGGGGTGCAAGTATTGTAGATGCCCCTAGAAGTAAATGTGTGAGCACTGGATTGACAAAGAAGCGGTGGAATGCACTGAATGAAAACAGGAGGAATACAGAAGAATTGAGAAGAATGACTTTTCCCCAAAGGGCTGAGAGAAGCCTGAGAAAGGGAGACAGGAAAATTGTGGATACTTTCCCCCTCTCCCGCCACTCTCTATGTCTCGGTGGTCTCTGACCATGGTCCTATTTGTCTGCCATCTTCTGCAGTGGCATTGGCCAAGGCAAAAGGATGAAGAGGATGTGGGAGTTGGGTAGAGAGGAGGAATCACTGCAGGCAGAAGTGGACAGTTAGGATCCCTGGAGACTATTGTGATATGGAGGAGAAGAAGGGTTGGTAAGTACCATCCTGTGTCCCCCAGCCACCTGAGCACTGGAAACATGGGGTGGTAATGAGGTATAGCCAATTCAGACAAATCCAATGTTGTGAGATTCTCCAAATTCTGGTCCAGAATTCGGACTATCCCCTTACATTTGGTTTACATAAGGCAATACTGCAATAAGGTGGCCTTGTCCTGTGTTATCCCAGATAAGCTCCATGTAGTGTTTGGCCACAATGGAGCTGATCTGGACCTATTCTAACCTAAGTTATCAGTGTAGATGTGCCCATGGATACTAGAGCCCAAGAGCAAGAGAACAACTTATCTGATTAGACATGGAAGTTCTTCAGTAGAAATCAAAACGAGTAAAGGTTTAGTGGAAACCTTCAAGCATCCATGCCTTCTCCAACCAAACATCCATAGTATCTAACTTCTTATACATAATTCCCCACATAATGTTTGAAAGTTCAGGATAGAACATGTTGGTAATGGATTGGTAAACAAGAGAGATACTGAACTGACAAATATGATATCAATGACACCATTTTTAAATGTAACACTAAATCATAACACAGACAGAATCACAGAAAGACTTTCACGTTTCAGTCTGATCCCAGTCTATGACTACATACAGTGGGCCTTAGCATCCACTGTGGTTTGGTTCTAGGATCCAAATCTATGAATTCTTGATTCTCATCATATACTATGATATAATAAAATAGTGTCCCTTATATAGGTAAAGATTTTCCCCTGACATTAAGTCTAGTCGAGTCCAATTCTTGGGGGTGGTGCTCATCTCCATTTCTAAGCCAAAGAGCCAGCATTGTCCGTAGACATCTCCAAGGTCATGTGGCTGGCATGACTGCATGGAGCACCATTACCTTCCCGCCAAATCGGTACCTATTGATCTACTCACGTTTGCATGTTTTCGAACTTCTAGGTTGGCAGAAGCTGGGCCTAACAGCGGGCGCTCACCCCACTCCCTGGATGCCCTTATATAAAAAAGTAAAATCAAAGTTTGCTTTTTGAGATTATTACTTTTAGGAGAGGGAAATATTTTTAATGCAGAATCTGTGGTTACAGAGCGGTCACTGTAATGGTACATTTATACCCAAAGGAAGAATATTGTACTTCCTCAGTGCATTCAAGAAAGTGGAGCGCTGTCCAGAAAAAAAATTATGCTAAAAAAATTCTGAAAGGTGCCATAAGACTCCTTCCCCCACTTCCTTTCCTTAAAAAACACACACACACATACAAGTTGTAATGCCAAGAATGTATTTATAGGTTGGCGTGAATACGTGGAAATTGAAAGCAGAGCCAGCCAGCTGATGCAAACCCATCCCCCCCCCCCCCCGCGATTACATATTTACATGGATGAATATATGAGCCATGCCTTAAATTCACAGTCATACTTTATCTTTGGTTTACACACAAAATAACAGTAGGGGAAAATGGAGATGCCACAAAAATATTTAAAAGTTTTACACCTGACTTTATGTTCTTTTCCAAAAAGATTCCTTCCACACCTTTCTTCATCAAAATTTATCAAAATAACTGCAAGCATGTGAACTCAGTTTATGTACCAATGCCAAATGAGCACTAAGACTAATGTTTCTATCAGTAAGTGCTCTTCACGGCATTACAAAATGGCTGTGCCGGTAGCCTAGCTTGTGATAAATAATGTAGAGAAATGGAACACAATGGAAGCACTCCATGGAGCAGCAGAGATTTCGCCTGACCTTTAAATGAAATTTTAGAACGCAGCAACTTTATTGCCCTGGTAGATTGAATATTTCCAATATTTACTCAGAAATAATCCCAACTGAAGTCAGTGATATTGAGCAATAGAGACAGAAGAGGGAAATAATGACAGAGAAATGGCCATGCAATGAAGGTTTACAACATGTATAGCACTAAATCAGTCAAAGAAAAGATATGTTCAATATAGGTAACCAGCCATTAATGGCAGAATTACTTTAATTTTAACTCACAGACCAGAATTTTAATAGTAAGTAAAACTATTTGAGCACAGGAAACGCTATGGAGTGCAATCATTGCTCCTTTGGCCAAGAGTATGCCTCCCTGCAATGCAACGTCTCACTTGTCTGAAGCAGCGGAAGTGCTGGAGTTAATTCAGATATTTAAATCCTCCACCGGATTAGCCATCAGCCGAATTCATTCCATATTATAAATCTCCGTATCAAGTTCATGAGACATGAAAGGCATCTTCCTGAAAGCAAAATATTATTTTGCTGCTTGTCTGTGGCATTTTATGAGCTATCCATCTTCACGGCAATTTGGGGCACTAAAACCAATGGAACCCTTTTCATCTCAAAAGCTTTATTTATTTACTTCTTCTTGCTTAAGACCGATTTAGTCCAGTGTTTCCTAAAGAACAAAAGCAGCCTAAAATGTTGCAACATACACACACAAAAAAACACAACCAAAATTACCACCATATAGTAAAAGTAAAGGTTTATCCCTCGCATTAAGTCATGTCTGACTCTGGGGATTGGTGCTCGTCTCCATTTCTAAGCCAATGAGGTGGCGTTGCCCGTAGACACCTCAAAGGTTATGTGGCCGGCATGACTACATGGAGCACCATTATAAAAATACCTTATACGACCTTATAAAATTCATAAAATATTTTATTCTAAAACTAAAATGTTTGTGTTTGTGTGCATGAATGACAAAGAGCATGCCCTCACCATTACTCAAGTTCTGAGATTATAACAGGGGGGAAACTGCAACAGAACTGAGACTGCCATAGATCCTTTATTGGACCTGGATGGGTCACAACTCTTTCCATTCCCTACACCTTTCTTCATGACAGCTCTTTATTTTGCTGAAAAATCCCCTTGTGCTCTCACATGTCAGTGAATGGAAATTTTACTTCTAATATTTTAGGACTACACGAAGCATTTTTCTTCAGCCATTTCCAGTTTTGGGTGGAAAAAACCACTCTAGACTAATATGAAATTATCTAACTGAGGCTATCATACTTTGGACACATCATGCGATACTGTGATGCATTAGAAAAGGTTATGTTTGCTTTGTAAAGTGGGAGGCAGTAGGGTAAGAGGAAGATCAAGGAATCAAGGAAACCACAAGCCTGAGATTGCAAGGCTTGAGCAAGATAGGAATTGGAGATCTCTTAATTATAGGTAAAGGTAAAGGTTTTCCCCTAATGTTAAGTCCAGTCATGACCGACTCTGGGGGTTGGTGCTCATCTCCATTTCTAAACCGAAGAGGCGGCGTTGTCCGTAGACACCTTCAAGGTCATGTGGCTGACATGACTGCATGGAGCGCTGTTACCTTCCCGCCGGAGCAGTACCTAGGTTTGCAGGAGCTGGGGCTAACAGCGGGCACTCATTCCGCTCCCGGGATTTGAACCTATTATAGTATCACCATAATTTGAAGCCACTTGATGGCAATTAATAACAACAACAGGCTAGTACAAACAAAAACCATATAGTGAAAACTTTATCAGATGGCATCAAAGGAGAAATATTTTTCAATAATGTTTTAAAATCAAAAATTTGGAAGATGGAGATTCATGGCAGAGTGGCCCTAGGGGCTGCATTCAACTCATGTGCAATATTGCTGCAGCCCTGCTTTGGAACAATATCAAGATTCAATATGTAATTGCTGTCAACATTGTAACAACCACAGATGCAACTATGCATTTATTGCACAACAAATCACTCAATAACCAACAAATCTCACAGCTAGGGTTGTCCATATGTTCGTAATAATTCTTGTTTCGTAATTATTTCGTATTGTTCTCGTTTTTTGAAACGAGTATTGAAACGTTTTCCCTGGGCGCAACTGGCAATGTAATTCGAACCATCGTTGGCCCATTCTCTAATTGTTTCTTAAAATTTTCGTTAATTTTTTTCCTTCCAAATTATTTTTTAATATTTTTTAAAAATTATTTTTTATTTATTTTTTTGTTTCTGCAACCTAACATGAATGGGAGCCTAGCGCAGCCTAACATGGCTACCGCTCCCTGGCCAATCAGTCTTCCACGATGGCTGAAAAAGGTGGGGGCTAGCGTCCTCCGCGTCCACGTCCTCCACAACGGAGCCAAGCCATTCTGGGCTAGGATACCGAGGAGAGAGGGTGTTTCGCGCGCGCTGGGAAGCTGCTTGCTTGCTTGGGGGAGAGAGGGCTAAGTGACTGGGGTAGAGTGTCTGTTGTTGCTGGTTCGATATTGTGTTTCTTTTGGGGGAAACTGGCTTGGGGCAGAGTCCTTGCTGTGGCTGGCTTTAGAGAACTTTTATTTTCCAAAGGACGTCTGTGTCCCTGTAAGCAGTAGGGGTGCTTTTGCTTTCCTTTCCTACTCCTGAGGGAGACCCTTTGCCTTTCTTTTTTTCTTTTTTGGAATCATTCACCACATAAGCCCTTCTTTCCAATCCTGAAAGGGGGGGGGAACTAGAAAATTATAGTTTCCTAAGGACGTGGGCACTCCTGCCAAGGCATTGCTTCCCTCACGCTCCATTTCTATTCCCAAGCCTTGGGCTGAGTTTTATTTCTGCAATCACAAAGTCAGACATTGATTTGATTCAATAGAGGGTCAACAGCAATTTATAGTTTCCAAAGGACGTTGCCAATCCTGTCAAGGCATTGCTTGGCGTATGCTGCATTTCTAATCCAAAGTCCTCAGCCAGAGTTTCATTTTTGCAATCACAAGGTCAGCCAGTGGCACCATTGATCAAAAGGTTCAAAGGCAATTTATAGTTTCCAAAGGACAGTGGCACTCCTGCCAAGGCATTGCTTGGCGTGTGCTGCGTTTCTAATCCAAAGTCTACACAAGTAGAAGAGGGACTTTTACAGTGATAAGAACCCAATTGAACAGGAAATAAGTCTTTCAAACCAGGAACAGGTTTCTTCAAATATTGAAAAATAGTGTATTATAAAAAGTTATGAAAATTCGCCAAAAATCATAGGAGACAGGAAATGTTCTGCAATTTGTTGAGCAAAGAGTGTTGAATGTGATCTCCCACTGTACCAAATTTGATGAGGATAGCTCAAGAAATGAGGGTAGGAGACCCCCAGAAAAGTCCCCCCTGGTTTCCTGTTTTTTGGCGATTGCGCATGCGTGTCCGCCATTTTAGAAACATTTTAGAAACATTACGAATTTTCGGAAATATTCAAAAATTTTGGGTGAAACATTTAGAAATAATTTCTATATCGAAGAGCCGGCACCCCCTACTTTAGAAACGAGAATTGAAACAATTTTTCCATCGATCGGACAAGCCTACTCACAGCAGTGTTGTTGTGTACCTTAAAGCTTTATGACAATTTATGACAATCCTAAGCTGAATTTATCATCATTTTTACAAGATTTGTTCAGAGAGGGTTTTGTTTTCCTCTAAGGACCTCTTAACACACACCGCCAGAATCACCGAGTATCGCCACGGATTCCAGCAAGCTTGGAGGTGCCTGCCCAAAGGATGTGGGGACCTCTCGCACCACGCCCTGCACAGTCCCGGCTTCACCCCAACCTCATCACATGGGGGGAAGCATCAGTAAGCAGGCTCAACTTGTTGATGCCTTCTGTCTTTCGCTGCTGGCTATTTTGTGGTGGCAGGAATTTTGAGACACAAAGTACTTTTTTGGGGTGTGATGGGAGTCAGCAGGCTCCATGGCAAACCTGCCAAAAACCTGTCACTGTTGCTGAAAATAATCCTGCGTGAAGAGGTCCTAAGACTGAAAAAGTGTGACTTGCCCAAAATTACCCAGTGGGTTTCCATAGCCGAACTGGGATTCAAACCTGGTTACCAGTCATAGCACAAAAAATATAACCACCACACAGTAGAATAATGACTAAGCAACCAAAATGGAAAACTAAGATAATACCAATAGCAGATAATACAAGAATTTTACAAACAAAACCAAATAAAAATTGCTAGCTGCTGGGATAAACATATAAAGTTGTACAAAAACTAAATCGCTGTTTTAAATACTAGGGGGATAAACAAGTCTTCAATAGGTGCCAAAATACTATAATGCAGGTGCTAGACAAACTTCTCTATGGAGGGCTGTAAAGGCTACATGTTTATTTCACATCCTTGATCAAAATAGCATGCCTGACTCAGAGGGAGGGTAAGGAAAGTAGTTATGAGATTCTTCACACTTCAGGACTTCTGAAACAATATATTTGCACAAACTTATACAGGACTCCCTTGTGGATTTGTGCAAAATACATCATTATATGAGAAAACGCTACCTTTTTCAGAGAAAACAGATTTTCTGCACTTTTAAAACTATCTTCAGAAAACACTTTGTACCATAGGTTTCCCTGTTGGAAATCCAAAAATTGCACCAAATGCTTCATTTCTTCCACATAAGTGGAAAACTATTGACACTATTCATTCTTCTCATTGTTGTTTTCATTATGTACCCCAATAGCGCCATTCGTTTGCATCACATTGAATCATAAAATCATAGAATCATAGAATCGTAGAGTTGGAAGAGACCTCATGGGCCATCCAGTCCAACCCCCTGCAAGAAGCAGGAAATTCTCATTCAAAGCACCCCCAACAGATAGCCATCCAGCCTCTGCTTAAAAGCCTCCACAGAAGGAGCCTCTACCACAGTCCGGGGCAGAGAGTTCCACTGCCGAACAGCTCTCACAGTGAGGAAGTTCTTCCTAATGTTCAGGTGGAAGCTCGTTTCCTGTAGTTTGAAGACATTGTTCCGCATCCTCGTCTACAGGGCAGCAAAAAACAAGCTTGCTCCCTCCTCCCTATGACTTCCCCTCACGTATTTATACATGGCTATCATGTCTTCTCTCAGCCTTCTCTTCTGCAGGCTAAACATGCCCAGCTCTTTAAGCCGCTCCTCATACGGCTTGTTCTCCAGACCCTTGATCATTTTAGTCACCCTCCTTTGGATGCTTTTCAGCTTGTCAACATCTCCCTTCAACTGCAGTGCCCAGAATTTGACACATTATTCCAGGTGTGGTCTGACCAAGGCAGAATAGAGGGGTAGCATGACTTCCCTGGAGCTAGATGCTAAAATCCTATTTATGCAAGCCAAAATCCCACCAAATAAAAGAAATCCTGCTAATTGCATTCAATAAAAGTAATATAAAGTGAATGGGGAGAAAAAAGCACTTGCAGAAATGATGGAAATGATCTGGTGCCATTTCACCTCATTTGGCAAAGAAAGCCAGAAAAGGGCCTTAGCTGATGATCTTGGGTCTGACAAAATAATAGTTATTTGCCTCAGTATCTAAAAATGACATTTTGGTATCAATCTTCTGGTAAAAACTTAAGCTTTTACCAGCTCTTATCAAAGTTAGATGATGCAACCACACTGTCCATACAACTAATCTTCATAGTGAAAAAATGGGGACATCTCAAAATTCTACATAACAAAGTGATTGAATTTTTTTCAGAGATGTCGGTAATGTATTAAACTAACTGCTGCACAGAAACTGGTGAACCTACATATCAGAGAAAGCTGGTGTTTCCTCTCATTTTTAGAGGAAGAACTGACCATCTCACCTGTTTTTGCAGAATAAATCAATAATAAACAGTAACGAATTGCCTGAACATTAACATAACTCTTTAGAAAATGGAGAATAAAATAAGGTGACTTTTCATAGTGTATGTGATTCATTTCTGAGCAAGGCCTAAATCACATTCAGTACATTGTGAATCACAACAAGATTCATACTTCCAGACAGGACATATTAATTAACTGATCTCAATGCAGCACTTCTCCAAGTCTTTTTTTGGAAGAAAAAAAATGACAACATAATGGCCAAAGAACAGAAATGATTTGGATCACTTTATGCAAGAAAGAACAGAGCTATAGCAGGAGTACCCATCATGTTATATCAACAAAGATTGTCAACAGGTTTCGCTGTTAGAAAATCAGTACGTTTAAATAAACTAAAAGGCAAATCTCAGGAGCTACCTTTAAAAAGTATTAGTCACCATTATAGCTCCAAGGCCCTACAAAGCGATCAATTGTCATTATAGCTGCAACATTTTAAAAGTAACGTTAACTTCCCTTTTTATTGAGTAAAAATAATGATTTCTTTTTCTAACCAAAAAATCCACCCTGAGGTCTACATACCACTGACTTTTAGTACAAAGCACATACAACTTCTGTTATCAAAATATATGTATCATATATACTCAAGTATAAGCCGTGTTTTCCAGCAATTTTGGGGGGCTGAAAAAGCCCCCCTCGGCTTATACTCAAGTGAGGATCCTGGACAGCTTATATTTGGGTCGACTTATACTCGAGTATATAGGTAATCAGAGTTATCTTATTAAAGTCTTATTATTATCTTAAATTACAGTTTTATATAAACATTCAAAAATATTTAACCTACTGATGCCCCAATTAATGTTATTTTATTGGTATTTATTTTAATTTTAATTTTTAAAATTTACCAGTATCTGCTGCATTTTCCACCCTCATCTTATACTCGAGTCAATAAGTTTTCCCAGTTTTCTGTGGTAAAATTAGATGCCTCGGTTGATATTCAGGTTAACTTATACTCGGGTATATACAGTAATGTAACTGTTGTTTCATGGCCAAGGATAATTTCAGTGCAATGCAAGTGCTTCCAATGCCCACTCACTCTGTGTAAATGAGAATTAAAATACTATTGATGCAATTAAGAAATTGCGTATGTGATATATGCTTCATTACTGAATGTAATAGTGCAGAAAAGGATAGCCAAATTCTCAATAATTTTAATACATACCTAGACGACGATTGATTTTTCGTGATGGAAATGTATGTGCAATCAATTCGAGATGACGCAAAGCATGCTTGTTTTTTCACATCTAACCTTCAATAACTTCGGGAACTTGTCAGCAGAACATAGTGGCCATGGATTACTGATTCCCAAACTGGGCTGCAGTTCCCAGAATCCTGACTACTCTTTGTGTTGGCTGGAACTACTTGAGAGTTGGTCCATTAACACCAGAGCATTCAAGTTTGAGAAGCACAAATTCAAAAAGAACAGATATATATAAGAGAAAATATTCAACAAATGGAAATAGTAGATAGGTCAGCTGCCATAACAGCTAAAGGAAATGCCCATTTACAGTTGCTGAATGGCAGGGAGGGGGAAAAGAAATAGTAGTCATCTAGAAGTCCATCAGTGAAACCAGATGCCCAACTAGGTAGAGTTTTGGCTGATAATTGCCTTCATCCTCAGATCAATCTCTCACTTCTTCTCCCAACCACTGCATATACCTTGATACTTTAATTTAAGGTTTTCTTCTTCTTCCTCAAATGAAGCAAAGCTCTCTTACACCCCCTCAGATACTGGGTCTTTATTTAAAGTCACTGTGCCCTTCACACAGCTCCACTGTAAACAGTTCCTGTCTAGTCAAATTTCAGATATTCTGGGTTATTTTAGGCTCTTTTAGGCCATATGCACGGATGCACTCTGTTCTGTGCTGCTAGTAGACACTGCAATGACAAGTTCTTATTTGCTGAGATTTGTACCAAATCCTTTCCAGCTATTTACAATTTCTCTTATTCTCTTGTTGTCTTTCAACATAACATCTAATTACTGTACCCAGGGAGATCTGTAAAGTAAATGATAGATGGTTGGGGCTAACATTATAACATTCTGACAGATGAAGGTTTCAGTTAGGAACTCATAGAATAATAGAATCATAGAGACTTCATGGGCCATCCAGTCCAACCCCCCTGCCAAGAAGCAGGAAAACTGCATTTAAAGCACCCCCAACAGATAGCCATCTAGCATCTGCTTAAAAGCCTTCAAAGAAGGAGCCTCCACCACACTCCAGGCCAGAGAGTTCCACTGCTGAACAGCTCTCACAATGAGGAAGTTCTTCCTAATGTTCAGGGGGAATCTCCTTTCCTGAAGTTTGAAGCCATTGTTCCGTGTCCTAGTCTCCAGGGCAGCAGAAAACGAGCTTGCACCCTCCTCCCTATGACTTCCCCTCACATGTTTATACATGGCCTTAATGTCTCCTCTCAGTATTCTCTTCTGCAGGCTAAATATGCCCAGCTCTTTAAGCCATTTCTCATAGGGCTTTTTCTCCAGACCCTTGACCATTTTAGTCGCCCTCCTCTAGACACATTCCAGCTTGTCATCATCTCTCCTAAATTGCAGTGTCCAAAATTGGACACAGTATTCTAGGTGTGGTCTGACCAAGGCAGAATAGAGGGGTAGGATGACTTCCCTGGATCTAGACCAGGCATCCTCAAACTGTGGCCATCCAGCTGTTTGGCCATGGCTTCTGGGAGTTGGAGGCCCAAACAGCTGGAGTTTGAGGATGCCTGATCTAGACATTCTACTCCTATTTATGCAGGCCAAATAGCTGCTGCGTCACATTGCTGGTTCATGTTCAACCTCCTATCCACGAGGACTCCAAGTTCTTTTTCACATGTACTGCTGTCAAGTCAGGCATCCCCCATTCTGTATCTTTGCATTTCATTTTTCTGCCTAAGTGGGGTATCTTGCATTTGTCCCTGTTGAACTTCATTATGTTACTTTTGGCCCATCTCTCTAACTTGTTAAGATCATTTTGAATTCTGCTCCTGTCTTCTGGAGTATTAGCTATCCCTCCCAATTTGATGTCATCTGAAAACCTGATGACCATGCCTTCCAGCCCTTCATCTAAGTCATTAATAAAGATGTTGAACAGAACCGGGCCCAGGACGGAACCCTGCGGATGGCACTCCACTCATCACTTCTTTCCAGGATGAAGAGGAAGCATTGGTGATCACCCTTTGGGTTCATTCACTTAACCAATTACAGATCCACCTAACCGTTGTTTTGCCTAACCCACATTTAACTAGTTTGTTTGCCAGAAGGTCATGGGGGACCTTGGCGAAGGCCTTACTGAAATCCAGATAGGCTACATACACCGTATTCCCTGCATCTACCCAGCTTGTAACTCTATTGAAAAAAGAGATCAGATGAGTCAGGTATGACTTGTTTTTGATAAATCCATGTTGAATATTGGTGATGACCACATTTATTTCTAAGTGTTTGCACACCATTTCTTTAATGATCTTTTTCAAAATTTTGCCTGGTATCGATGTGAGGCTGACCAGAAGTTAATTGTTTGGGTCATCCTTTTAAATTAAAATAATGTGACAGACAGGAAAGTGGAATTGCAAAGCATTTCCTCCACCAATAAACTAATTCAGTCGATCCAAATTAGGGCTGCCAGACCTTAGGACCTGGTCCCTGTTCCACAATCCTTAGAACAAGTGGGAAGAATCTCAGGGCAAGAGGACAATCTTGAAAAGTCTGTATACATACAGTAGACTCTCAATTAACCAGTACCCATGGGGATTGGTAGATGCCTGATAAATGTAGTCTCAGGTGTTTGAGAGTTATTATTAAAAATAGGCTTAAATAATACTATACCCCATACTATACCATACCATAAACACTGCATTGGCTTAATAGTAATACTGAAATACAGCAATTAAAAACAGGTAAAGACAAATAAAGACAAACAAAACTGTATTATAAATATATTTTAATTTTAACTTAAAATATTATGTATTTGAGTTTTTTTGTTGGTTGCATGAGAGTTCTGGTTGCTTGAGTCCCAGTTAACTGAAAGTCTACCGTCTATAGGATTCTTGTTTACTAATCATAGGCTGGATCTACACTGCCCTATATCCCAGGATCTGATTCCAGGTTATCTGTTTATCCCAGATTATCTTGAAGTCTAGAATCATATAATCCAGTTCAAAGCAGATAATCTGGGATCTACAATGTCTTAGGATCAATTTTGACTAAAGATAAAGAGGAATGATTAAGGTCACGTTTCTTCAGTTCTGTTTAACTCAAAATCCAAATTGTCTGGCAAGGCAACCAAGAAATTCATTTAAGTCCTGAATCCTGCTCTGAACTTCCATTGATATGAATCTAGGAAAACCAGCTACCTCCAAGGGTTCCTGGAGCTGGATTATGAACCGCTTGTTCAACCACTTTAATTCTACCAATAGGAAAAATACAGACAGGCGATGGTTATTAAAGGAGAGGCGGGCACCCATCCAACAAGAGGTGGAGCATGGTTTCTTTTGGTTAACCATCTATGCATCTCGTTGTTGTGTGTCTTCAAGTTGTTTCCAAGTTATGGTGAACCTAAGGTGGTCCTCCTTTCTGGAGAAGAAGCTTTTTAGATCACCCATCAGCTTTCTACATGCAACAAACACATTAAGATGCTTTGATGGTCTTTTAAAATTTAAAATTCTAAGAAAAAATATATTTGCCTCTTATTTAATCATATTTTGTAAATACCCATATTTACATATATTTGAAAGACATTCCTAGTAAGCTCCCATTATTGTGAAACACAAGCATCAGAACCCAATAAAATAGATAACCTGAGACCAGTTCCATGAGACAGTCCTATTTCTTGCAATTTCTACTATCCCTGCACAGTAAAACTATTCTGAACCATATACCAATGTAATATAAATTAAAAGAAACAACAAATGGAAAAAAACACAATCCAATCAAAACCAAACCTGCAATTGAAAAATCAATTGTCCCTTAACACGTTTCACAGCATATGACTGTTTGCTCTGCCAAACAGTAGACATGAAGGCATGCCTGCTGTAGCTTTCTGCCATTTCACAGATCCCTAGGCTCTCTCCAGCACTTGTCTCGAGTTGTTTACCATTTTATATAAGGGATGCCATTTTACTATCCCATTGTATATAATGGCACTTCAGCATTAATGGAGGAGTCCTAGAACCAAACCCCAGTGGAAGACCTATTATATTTTCCAGGCATTGTGAAAACAGTAAATTGACAGAGTGTGGAGAGTTTACTTATAGAGCATTCAAACATATTTTTCCCAACTTCATTCAACAGATCCAGGATTCAGACTACTATACCCTTGAAAGTTCATATTTCCATCTCTCTCTATGTACTACATACAAATTGTACATGGCATTGGGGCTATGGAAAGCATCAGTCTCAACGTATAATCTCCCCAAATGCAAATAGATCACTACAGATTACCCCCCAGGCTGAGGTTTATAAATTAATGCTTATAGAAGCATGCAGATTTATGTGCATACGTACATATGTAATATTTCACATAGGAAGAGTTTGTGGGCAAAATCCCAAATATCTTAGATTCTAACATCGTTAAAAATCATGGTACAGATACTCATTCAAAATATCTTGAAAAAATACTTTTGTGGATTATAACTTCCAGAATCTTCCTGCCATTATGACCACAGAACGTTTTCCTCATTTCCCCTGATAAATGGGTTGAGGCAAATGCTCACTTTCAAATGGGGCCACCATACTGAGAGCAAGCTATTAGCTTGAGAACTAATAAACAGAAACATATTTCTCCGACTTCCTGGAAAACTCTGGCTAGCTATTGATGGAAACAGTTTGATGGATTAGTGCAGTGGTTCCCAGTGAGACCTAAAATAAGGTCTGTGAGACATGCGGGGAAAATCAGCTCTAGATTATTAAATATGGTCTTCTGTAGGCATGCAGATGGCGACTACTAGATGACATGTTCTGTATCAGAAACTAGAGCTGATGTGGTCTATCCAATGCAATTTTCTGAATCAGCAGCACAAATAACCAACCTGAATCTAAAGTTGACCAAAAACTGATTCGTGATCCTTTTGATACTAATATTGGAGAGTAGTCCCTGGTCAAAGTAGTCCCTGGTCAAGTGGTCCCTGGTTAAAAAAAAAGTTTGGGAACCACTGGATTAGTATGAGAGTTCTTAATCTTTGGCCCTTCCGCTGTTGTTTGACAACTCCCAGAAAGTCTGGACAGCATAGGCAATGGTCAGGGATGTTGGGAGCTGAAGATCAAAATGTCTGGAAGGCCTAAAAGTAAGAACTATTTCATTGGTGGGACCTGGGTTTCTTATGTGTATTTTGAAGCAATCATTCACGCCCAAACATTGTTGCAGTGTTCAATGTGAGGCAAGTTCTACATTGTCAGGCCAACACAGCCCCAATAAAGCTTTTAGCAGAAAATGTGAAAACTGCTAACTCATCTAGGGAGGGGACACGAATATCCTTCCCCTTGGACCCATTAGGCATTTTATCAGCACACAGACACAGGAGAGATGTTGTCTCTCTCTTTTTATCATCTGGTCTTCACATTGCAATTAGATGATGACAGCTCTGATGGATGTCAGTGGAAAAACAATAAACCTCAGAACACCCCATTCAACTCCTATTTACTTCTTTAAAAATGCAAAGATCTTTCAAAGATTTTTTTAAAGTTTTCACAGCTATGGGGCTTGCTTTTGTTTGGCCAAGAAAACCATGAAGATGACTGTGTGCAGCTGCTGTTCAGAAATGTAGTATGAATGACAGAATAGTGGTGTACATGGTTCCTTGCAAAATCAAGACCAGCTGCAACAAAGTTAATTCATCCAGCATATTGGAATTCACAGTCATAATATGCAAGATTCTAAGATCTGTATTCTTGACAGTATTTGTTGTAGGAAGTGATTAATGATATAACATTCTAGAGGTGGATTTACATATATTTCACTATGTCACAGACTGATTTCTCTCAATCAGTTTCAACATCATATTTGTACTGGGGTTAAATTCACAAAGCTTTTATTCTAATTAATGCCATGCACACTTTGTTGGTCACAATCTGATGTTAAAATAGTATTTTCAACATATCCCCTTAGGAGCATTTTTGACTTAAAATTCAACATCAGCTTCACATTTAACATTGTTTTGAAATGTGGAGAGGTTTTATGTGTGTAGGATATATTGCTTTGGAAACAAGATGTACATGTGTCCAAAGATACAAGAAATTAGAAGAGCATGTTGCTTAGACATCAAAACAACAGACATGGGTAATATGTGGACAACCAGGAATCCCTGGAAAAAAGAAACCCACTCGCAGCCTTGAGGCAAAAGGAATCCAGTGATGCCAATATCAAGATGAATAGACATTTGGTTGTCCATCTCTCTCCACATTCCCAAAAATGAACCAAATGGGTAGCTTCTTTGCTACAATTCTGGAAGTCGTAGGAAGTTCAGAAAGCATCCTCTGCAGCAGACAGTCATAAGCTTCTAATTCAATTGTTTAACAATATTGGCAATAAAATTATTTTTCCACCTAAAATCTGAGAACATGTTCAGAAACTCCCTGTTCTTTAGTATCAAAGGTCTTTTATTGGCAGACATGGAATTCTAATCTATACACATAATAAAAGTGAAAATATGTTTTTATGTGTGTGCCTGGGGTGTCCACTTACACAGACAAGCTCCCACTTCCACAAATAGCTATAGCTCCTACTTCCCAGGAGACACCAATGGCCCTCCCTCCAATTACATTGCAAGTTATAGCAAGCACCGTGAACATGTCCAAGAGCCCTGCCAATGTCCTCCACAAACACCATCCTGCCCACCATCTAAGTGAAGGCTTTCATACGGGGATAATTTCATCCTAGATTTTATGTTTTTCCTCCATCACAGACATTCCAGTGCATCTGACTCTCTCCACTGATATGGAATTTGCATGACCCTGCCCACTGCCTCTCCCTTAACCCCTTCCTTTTCTTTTCTATGGCACACAGCAAACAGAGGAATATACTGGAGAAGTTTGGGGAGAATTCACCATGATTTATAGGAGTTGTAGGTCCTGGGATGTATAGTTCACCTGAAATCTAAGAGCACTCTAAACTTCACCAATGATGGACCTGAAACTAACTTGGCACACAGAACCCCCATGATCAACAAAATATACTGGAGGTCTTGGGGGGGGGGGGGGGGGATTTAGAGGAGTTGTAGTTCATCTACATCCAAAGCGCACTATGAACTCAAACAATGATGGATCTGGACCAAACTTAACATGCATACCCAATATGCCCAAATTTGAATACTGGTGAGTTTTGAGGGGAATTGGTATGGACATTTTGGAGTTGTAGGTACTGAGATGTATAGTTCACCTGCAATCAATGAGCACTCTGAACTCCACCAAAGATGGAAATGGACCAAACTTGGCACACAGAGCCCTCATATCCAGCAAAAAATACTGGAGGTCTTTGGGGGATATTCACCTTGATTTGGGGGAGTTTTATTTCACCTACATCCAGAGAGCACTGTGAACCTGTCCTGTTTTGTCTTTCAAGAACAGCCTTAAAACACTGAGGTAAGTAAATGAAAACTGCTTTACTTCAACAAAACATAAGGTACAGCACACTCAGTGGAATAATGCAAAAGGATGCAAGGAAGTCTTAGGGTAAACACAGTTCTTAGTCTCTGTTAAATTCCCAAATCAAATAGCAGTTTTACTTCAGACAAAGAAACAGCAATAAATCCTTAGGAGCAGTTTCCCAGATGCAGACTTGAAGCAGACACAAGAGCGAAGAGTCAGTTTGTTACCAGCAAGAGCTGGCTGCACCTGCTTCTGCTTTATAGCCCTGAGTCTCCGCCCAGCTGCTAGGGCAGTTCCAAATTACTCAGCTGCATTTCTGGCAGCTATTCTAGCTGAACGATGTCTCTGCTCTGTTTCCTTTCACCTCTCCTGAAATGAGGGTACTTGCACAATCTCCTCCTCAGATTCCAACTCACCCTCAAATTCATGAACACTTTCCTGCACCCCTTCCTCTTCTGAAAAAGAGGAATCCCTAACAGAACCCAAATTAAATAGAAGTTATTATGTTCTAGTAATTTAATAAGTTACAGCCATCATTTTGCTATCTTTGTTTTACACCCATTTATTTCTCATGGGTTCTCAAAAAGATACTCAACTGTAGTACAGTAATGGTGTTAAGAACTCAGCTACAGATTCCTGCCTTCTCCAGATCAACAGTACACTTTTCAGTGTCCATGTGAGGCAGCAAATCATTACAGAATCAGTCTAAGTCTGTAATATAAATGTGTCTTCAGCTGGTTTATTCTGGCTGGTATTCTGCCACATCTATCACAAATTCTGTCTTATATCCTGAGAAGGAAAAAAAATCATAGCAACTCCTTGAATTTCAGAAAAGAAACTCCTTTATAGCTAGTGCCTTTTTCAAAAAAAATTGCTTAGTTTCATAATCCTTTGTCCCTGAATTGAAGGATTAGCATAGTTAATTTGAGAGTTGTGTTCCCTGCACCTCATGCAATTTCCTTATCATGAACTAAGGCAGATGTTTAAAAAACAAAACCCAGAGTCCTTTTTTTTTTCTTTGTCTAGTCTTTTTAGGCTCAAACGCACCAGAAATCAGGGTGGTTTTGATTTGTAAACTAAGTTTTAAAATAAGATCCCGTGCCTCCCCGGGGTATCCGAGATTTTATATTTTTCTCCCTGCATACAATTTCATTTCTCAGTAAAAAAAAAAAATAGAGGGGGACATGCACTGATGAGATTGTGACTGTAGAAAGACAGAACTGGTGTTGTTTGATGTCATTAATGTATACTATTTAGAACATTGATTCTCAACCTTCCTAATGCCACGATCCTGTAATACAGTTCCTCATGTTGTGGTGACCCCCAACCATAAAATTATTTTCATTGCTATTTCATCACTATAATTTTGCTACTGTTATGAATCATAATGTAAATATCTAATATGTAGGATGTATTTTCATTTACTGGACCAAATTTGGCACAAATACCCGATATGCCCAAATTTGACTACTGGTAGGCTTGGGGGGGGGGGGTTATTTTGTCATTTCGGAGTTATAGTTGCTGGGATTTATAGTTAACCTACAATCAAAGAGCCCCTTGAACCCCACCAATGATAGAATTGGGCCGAACTTCCCACACAGAACCTCCATGACCAACAGAAAATACTGGAGGGATTTGGGAGGAATTGACTGTGATTTAGGGGAGATGTAGATCACCTACCTGTGGAGAGCACTGTGAATTAATGTTTTCTGATAGTCTTTGGTGACTCCTCTGACACCCCTCATGACCCCCCCCCCCCCCGGTTGAGAAATGCTGATTTAGAAGAAGGAAAATGGAGAACCATGTGAAGAGATTCCTTAATGGGAGGGACACACAAATATTTTGTTTCTTTGTGAGAATATGAGCTGGTGCAAAGATCACATTCTGGGCTCTCTTCACAGTAGAAAACAAACAAGTGGGTCTCACATCATCTCCCCTTTCCAGGATGAATGAATGTTACCCACTTTTATCACAGCCAAGTGATACCCACCTTTATCACAACTGGTAATAACTATGGTTTAGCTAACAGAGGTTACAGAAGGAGAAACTAGCTTTACGTCTGGATGGATTTGGAGAATAGTAAACAAGGAAAATAACTACTCCATGCTCTGAATTCAGCCACAGTGAAAAGAGGAATGGGCATGAGATCTGCAGTCTATACTTTTTTTTCAAAAAAGGTCTGAACCAACCCTTTTTCTTGCCAAGAATTTGCTCATTGTATAGCAACTCGATCCTAGTGCATCATTTAATAGCTGACAGTAGTAAAAACATTCTCATAATACTCAGTGTACTGTTTCATGATATATACCACACAGAGAGAAATTCACACTTCACGCTCCCAGCAATGAAATATCAGCTTACAACTTTGAAAGAACAGAAAACCAGTTAAGACTGAAGAAAGAACTTGTTGGAGGTGCAGATTTGGGAATCATTCTGTAAAAATTTTACGAATACAAAAATGTTATAGTAGTTCACCCTCTCACATATATTACAGTGATTCATTTACAGCACACCAACAACACGCACCTGTTTACCTTGCTCACAAAAGGGTTGTTTGTTTGCTTGCTTAGCTGGAGACAATTCCTGCTCGCCACAGGTGAGCAAATGAATTATTGTTTGAAAGCCAGTTCTCTGGAATACGGAACAAGGAAATGTTGTTGTGCACCTTCAGCTTGTTTCTAACTTATGGTTGACTTAAGGCAAACTATCCTGGGTGGTTGGTGTTACCGACAAGATCTGTTCAAGGGGGTTGGGTTGCTCTTGCCTATCTGTAAGGCTGAGAGAGTGTGAACTGTCCAAGGTCACCCAGTAGGTTTCAATGCCAAAGCAAGGATTTGACCCATGATCGGCAGTCATAATCCAGTAGTCCAAAACCTAAATTACTACATCACGCTGGGTAACAAAGAAACATACATGCACACATTACAACCATTATACGTAGATTTCAAGTATGTGCGCTGTTAGAAAGTATTTTTTCTGTAACATGCAATGTTGCTTCATAGTTTCTTCCAATATAAATTTGGAATGCAATGCAAAATGTGAGGCTACCCTCTTTCTCCAAATTATTTTTGCTTGGCTTTCCTAAGATAGTTGAGAAAGGGGGAGAGGCAAGGAAAAGTACAGCAACACATGTGAGCCAGAAAAAGCTGAGAAGGAAGAAAATCTTCCTTCCCAGCTTCCACCCCCTCATTTAAAGTATGATTGCCAATGAAAGTTTGTGAATACTAGTAAGATCACCACGTTTTACAAATCAGCCTAAGACATCTTGCATCCCAGTTACAAAAGCCCATAACAAGTTCAGAGAAACAACTCCAAAAGGTAAAATGGAGCGAACGACAGCTGAATGAGAGCTCTATCAAACACCAGAGGGCAATACAGAGGTGGAAGTCTGAATCACTGTGTGACATGAGGTTCAGAGGACCTCTTTATAAGTACTACTAATGAGGCAGCAGACATTGGACAGCAAAGGGATTTCAAACCAAGATAACATATAAAGGAAAACAATTGTATACTGTTTTTAAGAACAATAATGTGCTAATAACTATATTCCACTGCTTGATCGCTTAGATCGATATAGTCCACACTGAAAAAATCAAGAGTCATAAATCAAGGTGAAATCCAAGCAGAGAAAGGAAGAGTTTGATGGCTCACATATATATTTGACAGAGCTGATGATAAAGGTTAAAGGTTTTCCCCTTGCATTAAGGCTAGTCGTGTCCGACTCTGGGGATTGGTGCTCATCTCCATTTCTAAGCCAAAGAGCTAGTGTTGTCTGTAGATGCCTCCAAGGTCATGTGACCAGCATGACTGCATGGAGTGCCATTACCTTCTTGCCAGAGCAGTACCTATCGATCTACTCACATTTGCATGTTTTTGACAGAAGCTGAGGTTAATAGCAGGAGCTCACTCTGCTCCCCGAATCTGAACCGCCAACCTTTCGGCCAGCAAGTTTAGCAGTTCAGCAGTTTAACCCGCTGTGCCACCAGGGGCTCCAAGCTGCTGAAATACTGATCACTGGTCTGAATCCAATTGCTAGTCTCAAGTACGTATAAGATCCACTGAACCAATGGACTTTATGTGACTAACCATTCAGCAATTGACACAATGAATCAATGATTGTTTGCAGTAGCAACTGAATTTTGGCCTCTGGTCCCTTTGGGAATATAACTTTGTTCATAACTCACTACTACTTCTGTATTTCATACATCCTTGTTATCAAAGAATACATGCTATTCCATGTACAACACAGAATCATATACGTATGTAACATTACAGTATTTCAGTAAAAACAGGTTTATCTTCTCCCCTTTCTCGATCCTACTTTCTTTCTTATCTTCTTTATATATTTAATAATAAACTAATAAAACTTTATTTAGAACCCGCTTCCATCTCCCCGAGGGGACTTGGCGCGGTTCACATGGGACCAAGCACAATCCACAGATAAAACAATGCGATGACAGCATATATAATTAAAACAATAACAGTAAAATAACATTCATAAAATATGTTGTCGAAGGCTTTCATGGCCGGGATCACAGGGTTGTTGTATGTCTTTCGGGCTGTGTGGCCATGTTCCAGAAGCATTCTCTCCTGACGTTTCGCCCACATCTATGGCAGGCAACCTCTGAGGATGCCTGCCATAGATGTGGGCGAAACGTCAGGAGAGAATGCTTCTGGAACATGGCCACACAGCCCGAAAGACATACAACAACCCTGATTCATAAAATACATCATTAACCTCCATTTATCACCTCCTTTATTCAAATAGTGCATTCTAACCCCAATCTTTAAAAGAAAAAGCATATTAATAAACAGCAATCTGAACCATTTTGAGAGTTCTACTGTTTTTGTTTGTCTAAAATACTTTCTTAAATAGTTTGGTGGGCCCAGTGTCCTCTCGCTGTCTTTCCTTTTGATTTCAGTGCTGATGTCCAACATTCCTGCTCAGTCTGGTATATCCCATTTCTAATGGTAGAATTGCTACACTTCAGGGCCTTCTCTCTGTTCAATTTTTTGTGATTAGCCCCCTCAAACCCAATGCCAGTACTGCAGATCATTATTTTCTTGCTTGCTTACTTGCTTATTTGAGCACTTGCTTTTTTAGATGATTGTGCTGTTGTACGTTTCCGATGATGTACTGTTCTGGGCTTGTTTCTATCCTTTCCAGTCACTCCTTCCCAGTTTCCTAGCATAACATCAAGCTCATGTTTCATTTCAGCCATCAGTCTTCCTTTATTAACTCTTGTGTATTATTTTTACTCAAAAAAGGTTAACTATCTACAAGTTTTTATTTCTGTTTCCGATCTCACTTTTCAGAATGCTATCTTGTGGTTTATCCTTGGCTTTCATCTCATTTTCTTAATTAAAACATGCAGGTTGTTTACTGTCCACCAATGTCTACTATTCTTCCATTTCTGTATCTCATTTTTGGGTTCCTTCAGGTTTGCAAATTATGTTCATGTTTCATCTGCATTGCTTCTGGGTTTCTACTTGCCACAAAAATTACTAATTCCTATTAGTTCACTGTTGTTCTACAAAACAAACATTGATTGCTTCATCCATATTTTACTTCCTATTTTTATAGTCTTCATCCCCTGCTGATATTTCAATGGTCTTCCTTGCTTTAAACATATTTCTTCTCCCCAGGTCTTTGTACTCTAGCCAGGTCTTTCTGTGTGTATATATGCTTTCAAATTGCCTGTAGGCTTATGGTGACCCAATTAATTTTATGGGATTTTCCTAAGCAAGGAATACTTTTGTCAGTTTGCTCCTCTGTAATATAGCCCACAGTACTGATATTCGTTGGTGTTCTCCCATCCAAGGTTAAACCCTGCTTAGATTTCAAGATCAGGCAGGATCTTATGCCTTTACCTTATTTCATTCATTTTCTCATCAAAATCATATGCAGATTTGAAAAAAATTACTTTGATACAGGTGGTGATACCTTTCATATCTGTTTAAACATACACTTGTGTATGTCTGGTTTGCCTTTTGTTGACAGGCACAATAAAGCAGCATCTTCACCATTCTCTGACAAAAGCATGATAAGTAAAAGCAAAAGTATCAAAACAGGAAAAGAAACTAAAAGGATGACATTTCAAAAGAAAGCAGTGACTGGAAATACTCTTAGGCATTCCTTATCCCACCATTTCAAAACAGTTTCTCTTTTAGGGTGATCACGGCCATGAAAGTCTTCGACAACACAGTTTCTCTTTTACTCTGCCTTTCATTCTCATGGTTCTATTAGCTGTTCACTCTCATGCATCTACTATCTAGCTGTTCAGTGGAGGATAGTCAGGGTCTTGAATCTAGGTGCCTACTAGCCTTTAATACTGCCCTATAGCATTTAGAAATGGAGTATGGGATAATACAGTAATTGCAGCTCCATATTTTCTGTTAGGTTTTTTAAAAAACTCTTGGATTTGTGAAACCAAGGAAATTTGAATTATTATGGGCTAAAAGTGATGATAAAAATAAGGGCAGAATGATCTATAGTGAGGTGAGCAATGAGTCTCCAAATTGCCACCTAGTCTTCCTGACAGACAACCTCTTGTCTACCACTTGATAAGAGAATGTGGAAAGAAAGTAGGACAGCTGTAGCAACAGGATGTTCCAATAGGCCACTTTAGTGAGTAGACTGGTGCCTTGGGCTATAATTACCTTGCATCTCCATCCTTGAGTAAACCAACAGCAGGAGTCCAGAGTAACTTTCCACAGTACTCAAGACAACTTATAAATTTATTTAATCTACACTCAGAATAAAAATAATCCAACCCTCAGATGTTGATGACCTCCACTTCCCAGCATTCCAGTTTGGGTCCAGCCTATCTTTGCGATCGCATCTTTCGATATGAACCTTCACAAACCGTAAGATCTTCTGGGGAGGCCCTTCTCTTGTTCCCACCTCCGTCACAAGTGCGGTTGGTGCGGACGAGGGAGAGGACTGTCTCGGTGATATCCCCCCCCCCCCACTCATGAAATTTGGCCTTTCATGTCCTATTTAATATCTAGCCCTGGCACTTTATCACCAGCCCCATCCCTGGAGTATATTGCACAAGCTCTGGCCCACCTTTTAGCTCTGGTAGCCGTGTGGTATGTCTGGAAGTCGTGTGCCACTGGGGTGGGTGAGCAATAAGAACACCTCAGCTTTTAATTACATAGATTTTGGTTGAGATTTTCTGTATAATGGGAAATAGAACAGTTCATTGAGAATCTCCCTGACTTCTGCAAGTTAGCAGTGTACCACAAACCATGGATTAAATTTACTACTGGGCTTGGCTACTGGTATCAATTTCTGTTGAGGTTATGTTTTGAATGATGGTTTACATATTTTTATGTGGTTATGCTTTGCAATGTACATGTATTTTATGGTGTTGTAGTTTAATTTTTGTTCCACTGGGCTTGGTTCCCATGTAAGCCGCCCCAAATACTTTCGGGGAGATGGGGCGGGATATAAGAATAAAAGAATAATAATAATAATCATCATCATCATCATAAAACTCAGCCGCTATCAGGACCACAAGATTGAACTTCAAAGACTCTGGCAGAAACCAGTGCAGGTGGTCCCGGTGGTGATGGGCACACTGGGTGCCGTGCCAAAAGATCTCAGCCAGCATTTGGAAACAATAGACATTGACAAAATTACGATCTGCCAACTGCAAAAGGCCACCCTGCTGGGATCTGCACGCATCATCCGAAAATTCATCACACAGTCCTAGACACTTGGGAAGTGTTCGACTTGTGGTTTTGTGAAACAAAATCCAGCATATCTATCTTGTTTGCTGTGTCATACAACGTCGTTGTGTCAATAATAATAATAATTATTATTCCTTAGCTTTGCCTATATTGTTTCTGGCTGGTGAGGCTTTCAGACAAAAATCATCTGGAGGGTTATTCAATTCTTACCCAATATATCAGTGGTTCCCAACCTTTTATTTGGCCAGGGACCACTCTCCAACATTAGTATCAAAAGGGTTACGAATCGGTTTTTGGTCAACTTTAGATTCGGTTTGGTTATTTGGGGTGCTGATTCAGAAAATTGCATTGGATAGATCATATCAGTTCTAGTTTCTGACACAGAACATATACCATCCAGCAGTCGCCATTTGCTCGTCCACAGAAAACCATATTTAATAATCTAGAATTGATGTGGTCTATACAATGGAATAGTCAGCTCTGCAGAAAGGAGCAGAAATAAAATAAATAAAATAAGTAAATAGAGAGGAAGAAGGTTCGTGGACCAGATTTTGATTGTCGCGGCCCACTGCTGGGCCGCAGCCCACAAGATGAGAACCACTGCAATATACAAACAAAGTAAGTATATTCAGTACAATGGAGAGCTAGTCCAAACTCTTGGACTAACCACCTTGTGCAAATGTGAGCAACATGGCTTAAAATCCTTCAAACAAAAATACAAGAACAAACGAAGCAAGAAGCGCAAAAACGCTTATTCAATTTATAGCTGTGTTTTGGTTGGTTGCAATGCTCATTCAGGTTTGAGATAATTATATCAAACTCCCTGAATTCGTCACATGATATCTTTCTGGTGTTCAAGTAAAGATCTCTCTATCCCACTGTTTGCCAGTCCCATGTGCCCCATCTTCATACCCTGAACCACTTTGTTTTCTAGGGAACTTATATCACACTAAATTTCCCCTACTTTCTGACCATCTTCTCACACTGGCATAACGGAATTCTTCAGACGTTTTTCCACGAAGCACAGCCACTTCCGGTGGTTGTATTGAAATCCATGTAGCCAGGATGCAAAGATGGTCTCTGTAGTCCTTTTCCAGGAGTCAGATGTCCCTCAACTCCTGTGGAGGAAAACACGGAAATGTTGTGGGATGGCTGACCATCCCCAAAGATGGATCTTGCTTGGCTAGGTCATGTCCCTACTATTAGCTGGCTGTGGTGCAGCTGGTTAGTAGCCAGCTGCAATAAATCACTACTGACCAAGAGGTCATGAGTTCAAAACCAATCTGGTCGGATTGAGTGCTCGACCGTCAAATAGCCTAGCTCGTTGTTTACCTAAGCAACCCAAAAGACAGTTGCATCTTTCAAGTAGGAAAATTTAGTGACCGCTGATGCAGGGAGGCTAATGTAACTAATTTACATCACCATAAAAATGTCCAGCAATGTGTGTGCAGAAGAATAAGGAAGTACTCCATCAAGGACTCGGTATCACAGTGGATGATGAAGCAGCAGCTCCCCCTGTGGCTGGAATCGAGCATACCCTCGTGAATCCAGAAGCTGGAAAATGTTAAATAGCCTCTGTGTCTCCATCTGTATGTTGTATGTCTAATGGCATTGAATGTTTGTCATGTATATGTACATTGTGATCCGCCCTGAGTCCCCTTCAGGGTGAGAAGGGCAGAATATAAATACTGTAAATAAATAAAAAATAAATATTAAGGACGTTTCTTCCTGCTTTCCTCTGCTTCCCCCTCCCTTCCTGCCTGCCCATGGGATAACGTTATAAGTCAATATTATATGTGATGGTTCCCATCCTTCTACCTTATGTCTAATTCAGCTCTTTTGTCAGGTTTGTGAGGTTACAATTCAATCTGCAAAACCTCTGTTTGAAACAAAACAAGAGCTGCTCGCCATCTTTAAAATGTACTTCATAGCTTTAAACATTTTCCAGTTCTTTCCCACATTAATGTGCAGCAGTGAAGTATGGATGGGACGAGATGCCTTACTACTTCAGAATAAGCAGGAAATGCTACTCCCAGCTTAATGCTAAGAGAGCTAGTCAAAAGCCAACTCAACAGTATGGTGAAATGGACAGCTGCCAGAAATAGATAGCAAAGCAGATTGTGAGCAAATTTTATGTATGAGTGTGAATTGACATAAAGTAAAGATCACACCCACTGCCCACAATTCCCACTTACTGAGCATCACCCCAGTATGTGTACAAACTGTGCATGCACATATAATTGGTAACTCTGCCTTTGTCAGGGATGAGATATAAGTGTGCACCATACAGACTGAACATCATTCTGATCATAGGCTGAGAGCATGGTTGCCACAATCCTGCTTCCTCTCCAATAACACACTCATTATGATGTTCATCTTCTCAAATTATCTTCATCTGTTTTGCTTTTTACATAAGTTATGCTGCCCTTTGTGCTTGCAACAAATGTGAAAGGCATCAATCTACCACATCTGTTAAATTTGCTACAAGCTTTGCAATGGTTTGAGATATATCATCTTTCCTAAAGAACAGGCTTTGTGGTACATGGAATGGATATTAGAAGCTCAGCACAAACAGCTTCCATGCATGAATAATTTGTACTTATATTACATTCAAAAAAGTTGGCCAGCCTCCCTCTGCCCTGCAACCTGTAGTAATGCCCAGCTACTATGACCTGAGGATTAATGGGAACTATCTGAGACATTCAATGGGTGACTGGTTAGGAGCAGCTTGTCTAGAGAGCTCTGATGCATTACCTCAATCATCCCCATTAAAAGCCTGTAGAAGTATAATGATAAATAATAATAATTTTTTTATTTATAACCAGCTTCTATCTCCCTGAGGGGACTCAGAGCAGTTCACATGGGGACCAAGCCCGATCAACAGTTAAAACAATACGACCACAGCATATATAATTAAAACAATAACAGTAAAATAGCATTCAGAAAATACATAGTGAGCATCATGACTAAATGGTGGAGCTATTAAGAAATTATAGGAAAGGCAGGCATGTGCAGGCCAGTATTATTGCTTCCACACTGTAAGAGGTGGATGAGTTTTGAATGTAAAACTCACTCAAGACCACCTAATGAGTTCATAAATAAGGCTTGACTCAGGAAGCTGGAATTCCTAGCACACATTTCGATATAAAGTTCACATATTCTTAATATGACACACAAATATATTGTCTTTCCTCCTCCAAGATCAGAATGATCTAACATGCAGTGCTGTTTATTTTGACACTTATTTGAGCTCTTGTCTAACATGTAGACGTGACTCAAGAGTCATTGATACAGTATTGTGCGGAAGACACCTCCTACCTGTATCCTCCCACAGAACACATTACTGATCATTTAGTTAAATGAATGTTTTTGACAACAGCATTAAGGAGAATTTTAATTTTACTGATCACAGGATTCTGATTGTGCCTTGGAGCACTTTTTCTATATTAGTGTTTTTGCAAATTCAAAAGTCAAAATGTAAGAGATGTTCTGAAACAGTTTCCCATTTAAAGGTGGGTTTACTGCTGATTAAAAGTCAATAGTACTATCTTTCATTTAGGCTTTTCTGTTCTCAGCACCTATCATGTTATTGCACTGTTCTGATTGCCAGATTTTGTTCATTTTCATGGTTTCCTCCTTTTTGTTGAAGTTGTCCACATGCTTGTGGATTTCAATGCCTTCTTTGTGTAGTCTGAGCTACCAGTACTACAAAACTCAAAATCAGAACAGTAAATAAGAAGTAACACTCTGAAAACAAAGGAGTTCCAGACATGAATCAACAAGGGGCAGCTAACGACTCTGAACAAAGGATGCCTCCAGGCAGGAAGAAGCCAGGAGATGAAGCTATTTAGTGCTAATTAAGGTGATTAGTTACAACATTCACACTGGCCTCCACTGACAAGAGTTCTTCTCTCACCCTGGACTTTCCACAGATATATATAAACCTTCCTTGCTTAGTTTCTCCATACCTCACAACCTCTGAGAATGCCTGCCATAGATGTGGGCGAAACGTCAGGAGAGAATACTTCTGGAACATGGCCATACAGCCCGGAAAACATACAACAACCCTGCGATCCCGGCCATGAAAGCCTTCAACAACACAATCTAAATATTTTAGAAGGATGCGTGTGAAAAACATCAGTGAAAGGGAACACTTAAAAATGGAAACTGGAACTAAATTCAATTGCACCTATTCTAAGTAAGACCAACACTGGTTTTATCCCTTGGGAATTTAGTAATTCTATTATTATCAAATCATTTTTACAGCATAGTTTCAATAAGAACCACTTTTACTATAATTGAATAGTGGATTGGCTTTTGGTTGTAACTGGAATGTGAGACATTCGGAGCACTTCTGGCCCCTTCTACATTGTCTTTATATTCCAGGATCTGATCCCAGGTTATCTTCTTATCCCAGATTATATGGCAGTGGAGACTCATATAATCCAGTTCAAAGCAGATAACCAGGGATCACAGCCTGGGATAGAAGGACAGCGTAGAAGGGGCCTCAGACTTAAAAACACCAGAGCCAAGGCTTATCCAAAATCTTTTCTTCCACAGTGGACAACCAGATGTCAGTGGGAAGCCCAGAGTCTGTAACTGCCACATTTCCATGGTTTCATTCACAAATATTTCACCTTCTTCCTTCAAGGGAAGAATCCATCAGCTTCTACAATCCAGTTTATCTGAGAGTTCATGATACCTGCACTGTGTGATTTTAAACTGGATGCATGAATCCTAAAATACCTCAAAAAACATTTTACTCAGAAAACTAGAAAGTCGTTTTAGTGCCATGTAACCTGTAAATTTAGTTCTACAGTTTAAAATCAATTAATTGATCAGATTTTCTCATTCATAACTTTTTGGAGTTTTTTGGAATAAACTAATCTAAAGCAAGAGTTTGAGAAGGAAACTCGTGTGAATTGCCAGAACTAACTTGGTCCTCATCCATAAGTATTCATCTCCTGAAAATAATTGAAGAAGGGCCAGAACAAGTGATATTTTTTGTATTGTCAAAGGCTTATGTTGGAAACCGCTTTTGAGTCCCCCCAGGGGTGAGAAAAGCAATTTTCAAATACAGTTAATAAAATCAATCAATCAATTCATGGCCAGAAGCACTGGGTTGCTGTGAGTTTTTTGTTTTTAAAAAAAAATATTTCAGTTATTTTGCGAAAGCATTTACTCTCAACTTATGGCACCAACCTAATATTTTCACTGCCATCCAATGTTCTACTTCCATTGGCTGGAGCCACCCATTCTTTCATGCTCTAAATCAGGGGCTAAACTAAAGCCCGTGGGTCAGATATGGCCTTCCAAGGACATTTACCTGCCCCCCACCCTAGACTTTAGATTTAGGATCACTCTAAGTCTGAAACAACTTGAAGATAAAATTAACTTTTATCTCATCAGTCAAAAGCAGGCCCACACTTCCCATTGAAACACTGGTAAGATTATGTCGGCTAAAATTATTCTTTATTTTAAATTGCATTGTTCTTTGGGTGGGGGGGTTGTACTACAAATAAGACATGTGCAGTGTGCACAGGAATTAGTTCATGTTTTCTCAAACTATAGTCCAGCCCCCCAACAGTCTGAGGGACCGTGAACTGGCCCTCTGCTTAAGAAGTTCAAGATGGTGGCAACACTACAGATTCCAATATTCATGACACCTGTGACACCAATTTAAAATGGAAGGTTGAAAAAGAAGTGGAGGTAGAGGCAAGGGAGTAGTAGCCATGGAAAATTAGTGCACTTTCTCTATTAACAATTTGTGTCATGTGCAACTCATATAGGGCCGAAGTACAACCCCTTGGTTTTACATCTAGTCACTCCAATATACTGAATTGCATCTGGTGGTCACAATATCAGAAGCTGACTTCTTGTTGAGAATGAAGCTTGAAAGATCAGTATCCACACAACACTATAAACTTCACATGATTTTCTTTTCTGTTGTGACACACCATTATTTTGAGTACTGTACACAAATGTGGTGGAAAGGTTAGAAACAAACTGCACCACAGACCAATATATTGTATTCATATTGCTTTACATTTATTTCATGGAAGAGGAGGAGGATTCATTTTCACATGAAGATAACTTTTCACATTTTCACATTAATATATGACTGCAATCCTTTAATTCACATAACAATTCTCAAATGAAATAATAACACTTGTACTACAGTTAGTTGTATGTAGTGTGTGCGAACATGCCAAATTATTGTATGCATTCCAACTGGATGAATTTTCCCAACGCAGTTTTCTCTCTTAACAGTATTTGAATACCTTTCAGTTCAAAAAATGGATTACTCTGCAGAATTGTAAACCAAATAACACAAAATTAAACAGAAAATATGGTATCTAATAAATAACAGAAATTGGCATGTTTAGCCTGCAGAAGAGAAGGCTGAGAGGAGACATGATGAGGGCCATGTATAAATATGTGAGTGGAAATCAAAGGGAGGAGGGAGTAAGCTTGTTTTCTGCTGCCCTGGAGACTGGGACGCAGAACAATTGTTTCAAACAAGTGGAAAGGAGATTCTACTTGAACATTAGGAAGAACTTCCTAACTGTGAGAGCTGTTCAGCAGTGGAACTCTCTGCCCTGGAGTGTGGTGGAGGCTCCTTCTTTGGAGGCTTTTAAGCAGAGGCTGGAATGCCATCCTTTGGGGGTACTTTGAATGTGATTTTCGTGCTTCTTGGCAGAGGGTTGGACTGGGTGGCCCATGAGACCTCTTCCAACTATATGATTCTACGATTCTATGGGCTATTTGGGACACTGGCATTCTTAAAATGTTGAAAATGCCATTCACTTATCCCAACTGTAGCTGAGGATATTAATGTACATGTATACACCTAAAATAGATAGTGGGAAGTGCTGAACTGCCACACACTCCATGACTGTTTCTCACCTGGAATGAAAGGCTATTGATATAAATCCTGTGAGTCCCTTGTGTTTTCTGTGTTTGTTTTGCCTTACCTCTTAACTTGTGGTTCTCTGATTAGTTCCCATGTTCTTTTTCTTGTATACATCTTGCCTTGCCCTATTTGGATCTGCTCACTCCCAATTCTTGTCCTGTAAGCCTTCCCAAAGAGGTGATCTCAGGCTGGATCTACACTGCCTTATATCCCAGGATCTGATCCCAGATTAACTGCTTTGAACTGGATAATATGAGTCTACACTGTCAGATAATCTGGGATAAACAGATAATCTGTGATCAGATCCTAGGATATAGAGCAGTGTAGATCCATCCTCAGAGGTCCTCTGACACAGAAGTGCTACGTTTCCAAATCCTTGTAGCTCCCTCTCATGTATGTCTTGTCAACTCTAGACCTATGTCTCGTCTATGTCATGGCCTCAGAAGGAGAAACCAGCAGGTAGAAACAGCTCCAACATGCCTTGGCCCTCCCTCCATACCAAATGCATCTGCTACAGTGTCTAAGGGAAAGAAACGCAGCCAACATCTTCTGGGCTGAATCCCCTCCCCAACTACCATCCCCATTTCCTTGAGTGTCTTGTCTTATTAGACTGAAAACCTTAAAGCAGTGAACTGTTAAATTAACCCTTTTAAAGATATTCTGGGAGCATTTTGACTGAATGATGGTGTATACATGCTCTAAATTAATGGGGGGAAATGCTGAAACCAAAAGCCCAACATTATTTCTTTCAGTTCTGTCTCCCACCTTGCACATTTATTCTGGATCTGACAAGAGCCAGAACATCTGCCTGGCCACCAAAAGCACCAGTACTGCTTTTGGTTTGATTTTGTGTTTTTAAATTCAATTTTTAAACAATTGAAAAGCTCTTGCCTAGACTTTGCATTCTGGTTAACAAGACTCAAACGAGATTAAAAACCAGTTGGATATTAGCCCAGTCCCAAACATATGGTAGGAAATCTCACTGAGTTTAGTGAGACTTACATCCTGCTACTGCTCCTTGGCAGTCAGATCATGACAAAAATAACTCAGTAGCATCCTCACCCTCTTTCTCTCTTGCTACCCAATTCTAAAATGAATCAATAAATAGATTGAGACCTGCTGAATGCCTAACTTAAAACAAGCTAAGTCTTGATATACTTATTTGGAACTCTGACATAAGATTAGGAAGCACACAGGATGTGCCAAAAATATCATGTGTGTATCCTATCTCCATGTGTAAACAATCCAAAGAAAAAAGATACCATAGGTTGTTCCGGGTTCCACTTGATACTCACTTAATGGTGTCAGGTTCAGGCAGCTCCATAATAATGGTTTATATACATTTGGCTGTTTAATTTCATTTCCAAACATGCTGTACTTTCCAAAAACTTTCTCAGAGGGCTCAGTTAAGTTAATTAAAGTAAGTGCTTCAAGCTGCCAAAACACCCTCCTCCTACATCATCCAGAGTCTTCCCCAAGATTCAAAAACAGCAAAGTCAACAGCCTTGTCTGAAAAGACTCACACTAGGTAAGAAAAATATCTATATGTTGTGAAGTTTAAACAGCTGTTCTTTCAAATAAATGATTGGTCCAGCTTTCTCATATCTCTCAAGCAACCACATAGGTTCATGAAGAGCATATGCCAGAATCCTTCCATTCTGCCCATCATCTGTCAAGGTGAGACTAAAGGGCAAAAACAAATTATGAGATCTCTAATCCAGTGAACAATGGAAGAGAGTTCCCACTGAAATCATGGAATTATAATTGTATTTGCACTCTACTTCTTAGATTATTTATATATTAGTGTATAATATTAATCCATTCTATGTGCATGCATATTTATCAGTCTTAGAGCCAATTGGGTGTAGTCATTTGAGTTTTGGATTACGAATTTGGGAAACCAAGGTTCAAATCCCAATTCAACCATGAAAACTGACTGGCTAACTTTGGGCAGAAGATTCTGAGCCTAAAAGGAATGCAATGGCAAAGCTCTGCTGAATAAATCTTGCCAAGAACACCCAATGATAGGGTCGCCATGTCTCAGAATCGACTTGAAGCTACATAACAACAACAAATCCTGAGCACTGGTGAAGACATGCCCATACACATCATAAAAACATTTCATGGTGCAAAGCTTTGGAATACAGTAGAATAGCAAGAACATCCCCATTTTGTGCATTAGTATTTATAGAGGATACTATAATAAGCTGTTTTTGCTTTTGCACATACACATACAGACGATGGGTGCAAAACACCAAGATGGAGGACAGGGAATAGATGGCAACTCAAAAGCCACCAAATGTGAATACTCCAACATCATGTAGCTCATCTGTATATGTAATCTGAAATGTCTTCCTCAGGCAGAAACACTCCGTAAACACCAATAGTTTCCTTCCTTTGAAGAGTACATGACGGAAATAGCCATCAGTTTGTCTCTATATAATCCTGAATGATGAATGTGATTATGTTGATTTTGGATCCATGTTTCACAGAAGAATTTTAGCAATGAAGTTACTGCTTGTTTTGGCTCACAATAATCCAAACAACTCTGATCCTATGTTTAGTTATTTGGACGTAACTCTCACCTTTCTCAATGGGGCTCAGTCTAATGTAAACACAGCCCACAATAATGACTTGATATTTGAAGTCACTTTTTCTATTGATGAATTGTCACTTCAGGGACATATGTTATTTCTTCTGTGCTAGGTTTAACAATAACACTTGTAGAAAACAGTCCAACTGCTTACATTTCTTAAGAGCACTCATCTTTTTAAAAGCAACATCATAAACCCACAGTGAACTGTATTTCCCACCCTGAAGGACTACCATGTCAGAGAGAAGCTTTTCATTTGATGTGAGCATTTTATTCCACCATGGAAAAGGCTCTGGGATCCTGTTGTTCTTAAAGCAAAACCCCAACATATATTTCCCAAAGAAGAATCACCCACCCACATAGAGACACAGGTTATTGGAAAAGATGCATGTTTGATTTCCTTCCATAATGCCATTAAGAGTAAATCCATAGTGCTCCATCCCAGCTTGTTATATATAGTCCAACCTGTAGATCACTTAAACCTCAATACTTGAATGTAAGTTAATTTCAAATGGTTTAATCTAACTGGTTTGGGTATTTGCTAAGGCTGTGATATTTACCAGGAAGTAACCCCCACTGAGCTCAGCAGGATATGCATCTAAATAAGCATGTTTACAGTTGGGTTCTCGGGCAGTTAACACCAAGTGTACTTCCTCATAAGTAGATTCCATTAGAAATTGGACTCAACCCTCAAAAATTTGTGTGGGGCAGGAGTGGGAGACCTAGATAATGAAGGGTCACATAGCGATTCCTAATTTCAAATAATCCCTTCTACTGACTTGGTAGTGCTTTACGGACTGTAGCCAACATGAGTAGAAACCACAAAGTCATTTATCCATCATTAAAAGGCTCAGTAGCTGATACTCCAGCCAATGCAAACAAAATCATTCTAAAAATAAAAATAGATTATACACATTAAGCCACAAATAAAGGTTTTCTAGCAAATTTGTCCGAGAACCACCTGTGTGGCTCACTATAATAAAAAGGCTACATATCACAAGCAGGCTTTGTATCCACACTTAAATTTTATCCCAGTTTATTCAGTGACAGAATGAAAACTGCACTACATTGGTTAAGGCATTCTTGATACAGATTTTTTGATGGATCACACAGACACAAACACAAGTTTATTTCAAACTTAAACATCCACAAACAACATCTATCACTAAGCACACACTGTCGTTAGGCAGAGTTTCTTTCAAACCTTAACTGGACTGTAGATTTATGAACACTGGGTGTGGACCAGCAGGTTACTATTGAAGGTACATCCAACCAGATTGCTTCTTAATAGAGTTGGAATTCCATTTCTCAATGTTTGCACATCTGAACAACATAAAACAATTACAATACTACCTTCTCTTTCTAGCTAGGAACACGCCCATCAGTACCCACCCAGCGCAAACAAAAACATCCCCATTCTAGCATCTTCACATTGTTTTCAGCATTTTTAAACAACAAAAATCCTTTTCTGAGCCCAGCCAAGGGGAAAAGAAACCCTTAAATCCAAACATAAAAGGCAGGGGAGCCTCTGAGGTGGTGGGGTTACCTTTTTTCCCTTCTTCTTCCTGTGAGCAGGTTTTGCACTCTTCTCTTTTGCTTCTTCACTCATTTTGCAGCATGTAAAATGTACAATCTATGAAGACCACTACTTGTATTCCAACATCCAAAGCCCGTGGAAATATCAGAGCATTGAAACCAAAGTCCATCTGCTGACGCTTCTCAGACCAGTAACAGAATAAGTCCTGTTTAAACACAGCCTCAGCTCCTCCTGCATAAGCTTGTACAGCTACTCACAGCCTCCTTCTAGTCTCCCCCCTCTCTTTCTCTCTCCTTCCTTCCTTCCCTCCCTCTCGCTCTTTCTTCCTGCCTCCCTTAAGGAGCAGAGCGAGTTTCAGATATGCCACTATTCCACTGGAAAGAGAAACGCTTCCCCTCCTTTGTTCTGTTCTGAGTCTTACCCCTGGGGGTAAGATCTTGGCAAGATTTTGTAGCTTATTCCATCCACAGTGCCTCCCCAGTCTCTAAATGGTCTCGATAAGCACAGAACTCAGCTGCAGATTGCTGACAGGTCTCAGAAGCTTTCACCAGCGGATGATTTGCTGCTCCTTGCAGGCGGAGAAACTGAGCGTAAATTGGTCTGATTCCCGAGAGCGCACAGTACCAGCCCATGTGTTGAATGTATCAGGACACACACCACCAGGCAGGGAAGCCTTCAAGAGATTGCAAAGACAGCTGATGGGGGAGAGAATGAAAATAATGGCACTCTGCTTCTCAATAATTATTATTTCAGCCCTGTTCTTTATTGTTATCATTTGGGGGTGGGGGTGGGGGGTAGACCTATACATAGAAAAATATTAAAACAAGAAAGATGGCCAACATTCCTTGCTGAATTAATGTTGACGTCTCTCCGGAGCCACATACACAGCCCTTCATGCTCCATGAGCACGTCAAATTGCCCATATTGACATTAAAATGTATTAACTCCTTAATTATTTATCACATAAAAGCAACAGATATTTTCATAAAATGAAAGATTTACAATGATTATCCTCTCAGAAGTGGCCAACCGATGTGCCTTCTTGCCTGTGACGTTAGATTTATAGGCAGTTCCCCTTTGCTTCCCCCCACCCCACAACCTTCTCCAATGTAGGTCTCATGGAGAAAGTGCTACATGCCTTTGAATGAGGTATCTCCAAAGTCGTGGAGAGTTTCTGGATCATGTTTCCACACACTGCTGCCCTACTCAGCAAAATATTTTGGCCAGACATGTATGGGCCTCACAAGAACAGCCCCCTCCGAAGAGTAGTAGTAAATGGAGATGCCATCATGTTACCTTTATACCAATGCATTGTATGTGGAGTCATGAAAACATTTAATTGGGTTCAATTAAAAAATAAAAGCTAACAAATTAGCTTTTAATGCAATAGAATTTCAGGAAACACTTTGCCTTAGCTAGAATCCATTACATAAAGTGGCCAAGATCCACAGTTCCATGCATGGCATTCAAGAATCACAGTGCTATTAGGGACTCCAAAGGGCCATCTAATGCAACTCCCTGCCATATAGGAATACACAACTAAAGCACCCCTAAAAGATGGTCACTCAACCTCTGTTGAAATATCTAAAAAGAAGAAGAGCTCATCACCCTCTGACTGTTTATTCAGCTCTCAAACAGCTTATCCTGTTTATGCATTGGACCTTTCAGCTCATTCTTCTAACAGTTTCTCAATCTGAAGTCCCCAGATGTTTTTGGCTTACAACTCCCAGAAATCCCAGCCAGTTTACCAGCTGTTAGGATTTCTGGGAGTTGAAGGCCAAAAACATCTGGGGACCCCAGGTTGAGAACAACTGTTCTAACAATAGTTCCCAGAAAACATCAATGGCCCACTGGAGCAGACCCTGAGACAGCAAAACTCAGCTGCCCACCTCAGACATTCCCTTTGTCAATTCTTCTCAACCAATGTGAAAATAAATACTACCACAAGGTGCATGACTATTTCAAGCTACAAGTCAACACAACCCTCCATTTGCTTCTTCAACTCGCAATGGTCCTCTGTGGTCTCAGACAGGGGCTCCACAGTTTTTGAACTGGGGACTAATCTAGAACATTTCAAGCACAACCATGATGAGCCATACCTCTGTCCTGTGCCAAGATGCTAGTAAACTCATTTCTCAAGAGTGAGAACCTGTACTGTTCTAGATGCTATTGATCACAACTCACATAATCTCTGATCCCAAGGGCAAGTGGAAAGTGGAGTCTGATAATATCACTGGTGCCCCAATCTTGCCATTGACAGTAATTCTAGACTTCCCAAAAATATTAATCAATAATATTAAACATTGTACACGTTGGAGTGTTGTGTGGTTTCTGGGCTATATGGCCGTGTTCTCGCAGTATTTTCTCCTAACATCTCACCTGCATCTGTGGCTGGCATCTTCAGAGGATCTGAAGAACATGGTCATATAGCCCAGAAACCACACAACATACCAGTGATTCCAGCCGTGAAAGTCTTTGACAATTATACACATCTATGGTGTTTATTTCCCCCATATGAACACTTCCAGAAAAGTATTTTAGAAGTGGCAACTGATCATACCAGTATTATTTCTCTGTCTCATCATTTTCTGTAAGATTTTTGAGATAAACTTTATATTTAATTGGTAAAAAATAATTATAGTTCTAAAATCATATTATAGATTACTTTTTTAAATAAGTCAAAATATTTACATTTATTTTTAAAAAAAATTAAAAACATAGAAATGTCTTTGTTGTATGCATTCAGTTCTTTTCTGACTTATGACCAACCTAATGCAAAGCTTTCACAGGGTTTTCTGGGGCTGAGAATGTGTAATAATAATAATATAATAATACTTTATTTTTAACCCACTCTCTCCCCCTGAGGGGACTCAAGGCTGCTGTAACTCACCCAACATCACCCAATGGATTTACATAGCCAAGCATAGAATTGAACCCTGACCTCCAGAGTCATAGCCCAATGCTCAAATCATGCTGAACTACATAGATATCACCTGATTCTGAGGCAAAGTATGTATTGCCGGTACTCATCAATTTGAGCCTCGATCTAAAGCAGCCTTTTCCAACCCACCCTGGATAATGTAAGGCCACGATTCTTATCATCCCTAGACGGTAGAGACAATGCCTGGGAATGGTAGGAGGTATTGGACAATGTCTAGGAACCCACAGATAAAAATATGGACTGCATCAATGGATTCAACCATCCACATCTTGAAAACATTTTTTTAAAATCTCAAAAGCAATCCCTGATTTTGCCATTTTAGATAACAGGGACCATTTTACTACACCACTGTATATAATGGGACCTGAGCATCTACTGATTTTGGTATCCTCAAGGATCCTGAAGCCAAACTTCAATGGATATCAAAGGCCCACTGTAGCTTCCTATCCGCTGAAAATGTGTCTTCCATATGGAAGTATTAAGTCATATGAGCCTCCAATTTGTAACATGAAGTCTAGGGCCTCTTCTACATAGTCATATAATCCAGATTATCAAATGTGGATTATATTATCTGCTTTGAACTGGATTACGTGAGACTACACTGCCATATAATCCAGTTCAAAGTAGACAGTCCAGATTTTATATGGCAGTGTAGAAGGGGCCTTGAGGAAGGTTCACCACTTCAGCATGAACTAAGCTTTAGTTAGTCACTGCAGTTTTATTACTGTTCTAAAAAACAAAACACACACTTGTACAGAAATAAAGCCACTACTGTGAAAAGGTAGGGAGGGCATTTCTCACTCACAGTTGCTTAGGTGTGTACTTCTTTTTAAAAAATGCACAAATGTGATGATGTATTTACAGGTACTTGTCTCATATAAATACACCTCTCAACAGTCATGAACTGCCTCTTACCTCCATGTTAAATTAGTCAATACAGATTTGTCTATGCTTAATGGAAGAGGATGCCAGTTTGTCTTTTAGCAATAGTAGATAAAGTGTGGACTTTCATGTTGTTGAAATGAAACTCAGCAGCACTATACAACTAAAACAGTGCTGATGGATCATGGGAATCCAGACAGCAAACATCTAGGAGGTCTTTAGTTCCCATCTCTGTTGTAACATAAATATTACATATTGCTAGTATAACATTTCAGGTCAGTAGAATCCAAGAGATGTACAGCAATTTCTTCCAAAAACATAGAATAAAGACTTGTTTTTGAACACTTGGAGCCCTCGATGGCACAGCGGGTTGAACTGCCAAGCTACTGAACTTGCTGACCAAAAGGTCGGTGGTTCAAATCCGGGGAGCGGGGAGAGCTCTCGCTATTAGCCCCAGCTTCTGCCAAGTTTGAAAACATGCAAATGTGAGTACATCACTAAGTACCGCTCTGGCGGGAAGGTAACGGAGCTCCATGCAGTCATGTCAGCTACATGACCTTACAGGTGTCTACAGACAACGCCCAGCTCTTTGGCTTAGAAATGGAGATGAGCACCAACCCCCAGAGTCGGACATGACTAGACTTAATGTCGGGGGAAACGTTTACCTTTACCTTTTGAACACTTATGGCCATGAAAGCATTTACTGATACTTCTGGTGTGGAATATTCTAGTGCAAAGATTTAATAGGTTTACCCCCACTCAAGACACTATATGCAAGAGCAAACAAGAACACTGTATTTCTCCATCAAAGCAGGAATTCAGAACTGTTCTAGGAATTTAGCTATTATTACTCTAGAACACCGAAACTGATAATGTGGAACATGGCCTTTTTCTTTCTTTCTTTCAATCCAGATTCCATGACGTTTTCACTTTGAACCATATATAAACTCCTATGCTTCCATAAGAACATTTTAGCATTCTATCATTATATTTTATAAAAGTGTTTCGACATAAGGTTCTTAACATTTAATATAGTCTTGAGTCTCAGAAGTAGTATGGTTTCACGCTGTGACGACTGTGAACAGCAATGTTGCCCATGCACTTTTCTAACACATTGCTTAATTACAGCATGGTTTAGATGTGAACTTTCAGAATCTCGACGATGCAGATCTACTAGCAGAGTTTCTATTTTTAGATCAAAAAATAACTCGCATAAGAGGACAACAGGGTAGGCCAAGTGGTGTCTACCAGGGCAGTTCTATTTATAATCTCATGCATGGAAAAGGAAGGGGCATGGAGCCCGTGTAGGAGGGTCGTTTTAAGAAGAACCAGCAACAATTTGCTTTCTATTGCAAATTAATGTATATTAGGTCATATATACATGGTAATACAGGTTATGAAGATGAGCCTCAAATGAACACTGGAAGTGACAGAAGTAGCTGGAACTAATAAAGCATGGAACAGACTGTACTTATAGGAGACGTATCTTTCTTTTTCGTAGATTAAATGTTCTCTGCTATCAGTTATGCCATATGTAATCTGCTCTAGTATGCTGCAAGTGTATCCCTGCGCAGGGACAAGGTCTCTCGTACCTCATGTAGCATGTTTTATTGATTAGCCGATAGGCCGTATCAAAATATTTGACAAATACATTCAGCACATATAACATACAACCCACATTACAACCAAAGTTAAAATAAGCAAACTGTTAACAACAAGGGGTCAAGATCCTGAACCAGATCAAATGTCTGCATCACCCCTACAATTTATACCAATCGACTCCAAATAGGCAGTTCTCAGCTGAGTTGCTTTAAAGCAGTGGTTCTCAACCTGGGGTCCCCAGATGTTTTTGGCCTTCAACTCCCAGAAATCCTAACAGTTGATAAAACTGGCTGGGATTTCTGGGAGTTGTAGGCCAAAAACATCTGGGGACCCCACATTGACAACCACTGCTTTAAAGGCAGCATCAAGAGAAAACATATCCAAATACAGACAGTTCTTATGAAAGCACCAGCTTCCAGATTTTCTTATTTACTTTATTCACCATATATAATGCTATTACACTTCATACACTTTACTACATTTGAACTTTCAAATAGTTCCCATTTCCATTCCAATATCTGCTACTGAATACTGTAAGACTAGTTGTTTAACCTGTGAGCTCAACAGCTCGTGTATTTTTTCAGGATCCCACTACGTTCATCCAATTTAAGTGAACGCATGACTGGAGCCCTATTCAGTTTTGATAATTGCTTGATAATTTAACTGGATCTCTGATCAGATTAAACTAAATAACTAATTAAGGTATCCCCTGTTGCTCTTTCAGGATTTTCCTTTTTAGTCCTTAAGCTAAAGTGATCAATATTTTTAAAGGTTAAAAAATGCAGGAAGATGGACCATGAGACCATTTTCTGATCATATGAGCTTAACTGAAAGTGTCATCGGTGCTAGGTAGTTTGCTGTTGTGTGACTTCAAGTAAACTCTGACTTACAGTGACCCTATCAGAAGCAGTTTCTTGGTAAGATTTATTCTGAGAAGGTTTGCTATTACCTTCCTTTGAAATATAGCCTAAGGTAGTTATAGCAGTCTCCCTTCCAAATACTAAACAGGCTTGATCATGTTTTGTATCTGAGATCAGATAGGATCTGGTGCCTTCATCACATGATCTGTCAAGAACCCAAAGACATTATGCTGCAAAGGGAGAAACCTCTGCCTTCTTGTCTAAGTAGGAACATTATGAGAGGAAAGATCTCAGTGTACCTTTTAAATTAACTGATCTATACCAACATAAGCTTTCATGGACTCTTATGGTGAAATGTAACAATTAGTCCCAAAAGTACTGCTAGAACTCCACCACCCCCCCCTGCCTTCAATACTTTTCCATCTTCAGACAAAATAAACTAACACAATTATCTCCTTAAAAGCAACTCCAGTGTTAATCTGCAAAGTGAAAACTCCACAACGTCAGAAAAATAGAAGTATGGCTGGGAGACACTACCATAGATAGGAAGAGTCCAAGCTCTCTTGTCATCTGATGCAAGAAACACAGTGCTTCCATAACTATCCCAGATATAGATATAGATATAGATATCATATAGCATCTCCATCCACACATAATAGTAGCCCCACAGCTCTAATTGATCATCTACCTTCCCTCTTTTCTCGCATATATATTTACACAAGAGTACATGTGCTATTACTCATGTCTAGAGAACACGGCATACGGTATATGTACTACTATAGAGAATTATCACAGATTTCCTTCAGGTCTGAAAGGGTGTATCCAGGATAAACTAAGGGTATGTTTGGATTTGGACTACTGTACTTCTCCCTGCCTATACCTATCCCTATGTTAGGAGTAGAACACCTTGCCCGCTTTACCAGCATGTTGTTCACAGCTGGCTCCAACCAGCAAAGCTTATACAAAGCAAGCAGCTGACACATCCTACTCCACTCCTTTGGGCTATGGGAGGAACATTTTTGGGCAGGATTGGGTTCAAGAGCTACTGTTAGAGGCATTAACCTTGCCCTGTGAATACCCTTGCCCTTAGTCCCACTGTGGACACAAAATGTAAGGGGTAAGGGAAGAAGGATCAACATGATAGAAAAAAGACTCCCATCTTCTTTATGCCAGAGGCACCTCGTGCTGAAGGTATCTTTTGGCTAGAAATATGGACATCTCATAGCATTTGAAACATTTTTTCAAACTAAAGAGAGAAGAGAAAGAGGAGTGGATGGGGTATAACCAAAGCATACACATAGATGTATGGATATAACCACACAGTGAGGTACTCCCACCCTTCCCACACAGAGCACTGCTTGGTCCATTGTTCATTTCTTTCCCCTAGCATCATGAAGATGTCTCTCATAATGTCATCATCTCTTACCTACCTAAGTTGGTGTCTGTCTCTAGGGGTGGGTGCTCAGAAATTACTTTGTCACTCCTGCCTGAGACACCTATCTTACTTTGCCTAACACTGGCTCTGGCCATTATAAAAATCAATGTACTGATAGATTTCTGGATGGCATTAAGTAGGTTACCAATGACTTCTGACCCTGAATAATATTAAAAGGGCACCTTTTAAAAATTCTGTGACAGTTTACTACTACTACTACTACTACTAAATAATAACAATAATAATAATAACAACAACAACAACAACAACTTTATTTTTATATCCTGCCTCCATCTCCCCGAAGGGACTCGGGATGGCTTACATGGGGACAACACCAATCCAATCAAGAGTAAAACCAAACATAGATTAAAACATATCTCAATAAAAATTAACAACATTACAACAAAACAATAACATAGACAATAACATATCACTCACTGCTCTCTCAGCTTCTGCGTTCTCATCCTGTAAAATACGAGTATCCATGTGTTGCCTTTCACAAGACCTCTTTGTAACTCTGATATACTGTTATATGAGGAGACCTGATCCCAATTTAGATCTAGACTTATAGCATCACTCTGAACCACCATTTTATATCCCTTGGCCAACTATCAGTAACTTTAATGTTTAAAGTACAAAGTAAAAATCAGTAGCCTGATATCTGGCTACCCCTGGTGTACATGACATATTATTTTTCCCTTAAGCATCAACTCATGAAACTTTGCAAATGAAAAATGATTGTCAAAAGACAATTAAACTAGACTATGGACTACAAATGTCAAATGCACAAATCTATTTATTTATTTAGAAGATGTGTGCTTGGACCAAACCCATTAGCTAACCCATTGAGTTAACTATTTACTATTGATTTTCAAGTGATCTCACTTAACTCTATAAATTCCACAATTAACACTGGAGTTAAAACTGAGTTTAAAGAATGAAGTCATTAGAATTATCTTTGTGAGAGCCTCTCCCTCTGGAAAAAAGAAAGACTTGTTGTCTCAGAAGAAATATTAGGACTGAAAAAAGTATTTCATGTGACACTGTTGTTTAGTGGGCTAATCTGGATGATTTCTTTGAGAAGACAACAGAGAACATGGAGAAGGAGAGAGAAAATCTGGTAGAGCTCTGGTGAGATAACTGGACTTGTGGAGCAAAAGAACAGCTAAGTTGTGCTCACCATTTGGTAACTATGTCTATGTTGTTCACTGACATTTTGATCAATTAGTTAATTAATGATAACTCATTAGTATTTATATTAGTGAATCATTTTCCCAAGATCTAACAGTTAACATTATCAAATTAATTTTCAAACACAACTTTCTAAGCCCTGAGCGTTACTATAATTACTATGTGTCACAACAAAATAGAATTAATTTTCAAACACAACATTCTAAGACCTAAGCTTTACTATAATTACTATGCGTCACAAAAATATAATACTTTTTTCCAGAATTCAGAAACAAGTCTGTTAGTTCTGCCATCCCATACAGACGTAAATAATTGTGCCCCTTACACACCACTTGTGATTTATGCTGCACTTGTTCTCTGTGCTGATGAGAATTCCGTCTCCAAGATGTCTGGCTGGCATGGTATCGAAACTCTAAATTCAGCTAAAAAGAGTGTAAAAATATTTGACTCATTGATTCCTGGGTATGTGCCAATAATGATTAAGCAACCTGAAAGAGATCGCCTGGCCTAATGTAGTCTTTCACAGGTTTGCTTCACTAAAAATAAAATAAGTATTATGAAGTTGTTCACAAATGTATACAGCAAGTTGGACACAGTCCAAATATTTTATTTTATTTTCCATTTTGTTTGGTAGGCATACAGATTTATGTTTGGGTTTTTTTAAAAAAAACAACATACCAGGGATAGCTATTGAGGGAGGCCTTAATTGCTCTCCCTTTTCTGTTCATTTTGCTGGTCATGAATACTCAGTAAGGGATGGTAGAGGAAAAGACTGATCACCTTGCCTGTCCACATAGCTACAATAAAATCAGTTGCAGCAGAATTTCACTCATTGTTAATTTCATTGCTTATCATAGACGGACTGAAGCAATTAACACCAGGAGATAATGCTTCTGGAACATGGCTATACAGCCTGGAAAATGCACAACAACCCAGTGATTCTGGCCATGAAAGCCTTCAACAACACAATGCATAGAAAGGTGGATCAAACTTATGCTTTACTATAAACCTGTCCAGCTGGCAACCCTGGATGTGGACCCGCCAGTACTTGGCATATAAATTAAGATATAGTCACCCTGCCCTCACCTTCAACTGAAAGATACTTGTTTCAGCCCATAAATTATACACTGCATTTGGACCAATATTTGCTTATAAACACTTTCAACCTTTTCTGTGCCAAATCAAGCTCATTGCCAGATGAGCAAATGCTGGTAAGATCCAGCTTGCCACAGTTGGAGAAACAGCCAGCACCTTGAAGACTGCTTTCCCACAGAGACTAAAATTGGGGAAAGAAGGTGAGAAGACTCACATAGGAAGAATAAGGGCACCATAGTGAAGGAATGGAAATTTACATATCATATTAGACTTAACATATCACTTACTTGCTTTTTTATTTGTTCAGTCATTTCCAACTCTTCGTGACCTCATGGACCAGCCCACACCAGAGCTCTCTGTCGGCCGTCACCACCCCCAGCTCCTTCAAGGTCAAGCCAGTCACTTCAAGGATACCATCAATCCCTCTTGCCCTTGGTCGGCCCCTCTTCCTTTTTTTTTCCATTTTCCCCAGTATCATTCTCTTCTCCAGGCTTTCCTGTCTTCTCATTATGTGGCCAAAGTCCTTCATCTTTGCCTCTAATATCCTTCCTTCCAGTGAGCAGTCGGGCATTATTTCCTAGAGTTTGATCTCCTTGCGGTCCAAGGCACTCTCAAAATTTTCCTCCAACATCACAGTTCAAAAGTGTCCATCTTCCTTCGCTCAGCCTTCCTTATGGTCCAGCTCTCACATCCATAGGTTACTATGGGGAATACCATTGCTTTAACTATGTGGATCTTCATTGCCATTGTGATGCCTCTACTCTTTAACTATTTTGTCGAGATTGGTCATCGCTTTCCTCTTAAGAAGTAAACGTCTTCTGACTTCCTGGTTGCAGTCTGTGTCTGCAGTAACCTTTGTGCCTAGAAATACACTTACTTAACACATGTAAAAAAGGGCTGATTCTTATATTTTGAACTGACACATCTGCATCATCCATCTTTCTGTATGTCTTGTTATTTTAAAATAACTCTCTTTAGAAAATTCTCAAAATCCATGCATTCATCTCAAAATTCATGCAGTCATATATCTACTACCTCCAGTTCTAGAAATGACATATACTTATCAGTCAATGCAGAACTTCTGCTTCAGCTTGCGATTGTCGTATCTCATCACTTCAATGAGAAGGGGATATACCTTCAAGTTAAATCTTAAGATCTAAGATTTAAAGGACTGGAACCTTCGCAGAGATGGGAATATAGATCCCTTAGATGTATTTCCTTGGCAGTCATTGCCATTTCAACCAACTAAGATGACTAAAGTTACATCATAGCTGATATGCATGTTAATGTTTTATTTCTGTTCCAATAAAAATACCCTGTTTTCTTTGTTCTTCAGCAAACATCTTCCTTAAAAGGTGGGTCGGATATGCACTATCAAAGATTCTGGCCCATGGTTTTACTATTGTACTTATCTATTTCCTTCGCAGAATGGAATACTCATCAACTGTCTCCATAAGGAGCCATGGTGGTGCAATGGGTTAAACCCTTGTGCCAACTGAACTGCTGTCCTGAAGGTTGGCAGTTTGAATCCGTGAGACTGGGTGAGTTCCCATCTGTCAGCCCTAGCTTCCCATACAGGGACATGAGAGAAGCCTCCTGCAGGATGGTAACATATCTGGGCATCCCCTGGGCAACGTCTCTGAAGACGGCTGATTCTCTTACACCAGAAGGGACTTGCTTCAATTTACCTCTGGCACGATTAAAAGAAACTGTCTCAATTTGGCAGGGACAGTCCTAATTAATTCCCTCTTGTCCCACTTTTTCACTATTTTGAAAATGTTCTATTTTTTTCTCCCCATATCACTTTCTCTCTTTGTTCTCTGCTTACTTCAGTTTCTGCAAATGAAGTTAAACTCCAAACATGGTTTAAACTCAGTTTACTCAGCAGTGGGGAGAGGAAAGAAAGAAGTGTACTTTCCTTTCCCTATAGACTCAGGCAAAAGCAAATCATGCTGCTTCTCCTAGTTTATATTCTTCCTCATTAATAACTTTTACCATTTTATTCGTACTCTTATGTTATTTGTTGAAATGTTGGAGGAGATGAAATGAGTATTTTGCACATGAATGCTGGATGATGATGATGATAACGCTTTGTTTATATTCTGCCCTTCTCCCTGAGGGGACTCAGAGTGGATTACAGTATATATAAACAGATACAGGCAAACATTCAATACCTTGTTACAATACAATGTGACACACAGACAGTGCTCATCTCTGGCTCTGGGGAAAGTACTCTTCTCCATTTCAAGCCAAGGAGCCTGCGTTGTGACTGGCATGACTGCTTGGAGCGTCTTTATGCCTTTCCCACCAAAGCGGTACTTATTTAGCTACTCACATTTGCATGTTTTCAAACTGCTAGGTTGGCAGGAGCTAGGGCTAACAGCAAGAGCTAACCCCGTCCTGCAGATCTGAACTGCCAACCTTCAGGTTGGAAGTTCAGCAGCACAAGGGTTTCACCCATTGCACCACCGCAGCCCTGAATTTGATGTGCAAAACTCTGTATTTTGGAAAAGCTTAATTTGAAAAAATACAAAAAAAGACAAGACAGTAATAAGCACCTAGCTGGATAAGGTTTGTACATATAGGTAAAAGGTTATTTAGTCTTATATAATACATGCTCTTTCCAGGAACAGCTAGCAACCTCATCTTAAAATATATTTACTGCTTCTTCTATCTGATTTCACCGAATGCTGCTACTGCCAGCAATACTGTCATGCTTGTCCTGGTTTTGGCACACAACGAAGAAGAATCCTGACTGCCATTTGGAGTTTTGATATCAGCTAACATGAAAGTCAAAACTAATAATTTTCATTTACCAAAAAAAAGAGGTTTTCATTTACTTATTCTCTTGGAGTTGGTTCAGATAGGTAATAGATACAGTCTTTACCATTATTATTCTTTGCCCTTGTAGACTGATTCAAAAAACCAGAAAATCTTCTAGATTTTTTTTTTGCATCAGTGGCACTTCATTGTTTCTTCACAGGAAAATATTGTGATAAAACTAAAATAATAATTTACTAGAAATTAAGGAACTGGAAATAACTTGAAATATTTGTACAGGATAATTGTTCCCCCTTTCACTACAATTTTGTTCAATTTCCCATGGAAATCTTAACACAAAACTTGCCTTTTTAGATTCACAGTGCACAATGTCTACAATGTACAATGCCTTGCAGAAATACTGTATATAATTCCCTTTAATTTTGCCACATTTTGTTGTTACAACTTGGAACTGAAATACATTGTAACATCCTGAGATACACAAGAGTGCTGAAGACTGCTGGACAGACCACTGACTAATTTGATCCATGATGCCCATCAAGATTGCTCCTAAACGTAGACTTTGAGGAATAAAGATAAGGCTTAAAATGAATACTCAAGCTCTTCAAGAACTCTCTAAACCAGACCTTCTCTAAACAACATTTTAAAAAAAATGAGGGAACAAAACCAACCTCTGTGCATGGCATTCATCAACCTTGTGAAGGTCTTTGACACTGAATTGCAATACTCTCTGCACCTTCCTCCTAAAAATTGGATGCCCTGATAAATTTATGAACATCTTGTGGTTCCTCCATGATTTTTTTTTTGTGTCAGGAGCAACTTGAGAAACTGCAAGTCCCTTCTGGTGTAAGACAATTGGCCATCTGCAAGGATGTTGCCCAGGGGACGCCTGGATATTTAGATGTTTTTACCATCCTTGTGGGAGACTTCTTTCATGTCCCTGCATGGAGCTGGAGCTGATAGAGGGAGCTCATCCATGCTCTCCCCGGGTTGGATTTGAACCAGCAACCCTCAGGTCAGCAACCCAACCTTCAGGCAATCAGTCCTGCAGGCACAAGGGTTTAACCCACTGCACCACCACGGGCTCTTTCCTCCATGATGACATCATGGCAACAATCTTTGAGAGCAATGGCTATATGATTTGGTTTTACATGTATGTGATGCATTGAATTTTTCCATTACCATGTTGTAAACCGCTTTGAGTCCCCCCAGGGGTGAGAAAAAAGGAATATACAAATACAGTAAATAAATAATAAACAATTGCTCCCAAAGTCACCCATTTAAGGTGTAATCAGATGTCAAACAGGGATGTGTTATTGCCCCAAACTTATACTCTATCTTCATAGCAATGATTATACACCATGGTGATGGGAAGCTTCTCACCGGTGTGGAAATCACTTATCAGGCATATGGCAAGCTTTTCAACTCTAGCAGACTGAAAGCCAAAACCAAGGTCACAACAACGTCTGTTATAGAACTCCAACACACTGATGATAATGTAGCCCGTGCTCATTCAGAAGAAGACCTACAAGTCACCCTAAATATTTTTGTATAAGCATATGAAAAGCTTGGCCTCTCACTGAACATCGAGAAAACCAAAGTGCTCTACTAGCAGGCACCAACCAATCCCTCTGCAATGTCAGAAATAAATTTTAATGGTGTAACGCTAGAAGACGTTGACCATTTCCACTACACTCTACACTTGGAAGACAATCATACTTGGCCACGGGTGATAGCCTATGATGATGATACACAAGATGCTGACAACTAAAAAGGGCACAGGGCAGCCACAATCCTACCAGCTTCTGACTTCTGCCTTGTGAAGGAGCCCTATTGCCTCAAAAGTGGGTTGTATCAAATCCAGTGAGCAGGGTGATCTCCCACTATTAACCTCAGCTTCTGCAAACCTAGCATTTCAAAAATATGCAAATGTGAGTAGATCAATAGGTACCACTAGAAGGTAACAGCACTCCATGCAGTCATGCCAGCCACATGACCTTGGAGACGTCTATGAACAACACCGGCTCCTTGGCTTAGAAACAGAGATGAACACCAACCCCCAGAGTTGGACACAACTAGACTTAATGTCAGGGGAAAACCTTTACCTTATTAGGATGTGTTGGTTTTAACCCAAATAGTTACTTCATTGCAAGCAAAGTTATACATGAATTTAAAGCATGATATGGTGTCACAAGGAGCCAAGGAAGAGCAGCATTTCTCTCAATACGGAAATAATCTGCAGCTTAACAACCATCTCCTCTTGGTTTTTTGCAGGCAATTTCTCGCACATTATCCAATAGGAATATCTAATCTACATTAGATACTTGAGAGTGCTTCTAACCTCAGATGGCTATGAGCAGTCTTCAACACTAATGACTATCCTTGGGTTGATAATGTACAGCAGCAGAGGAATTCCACTGAATATTGTAGTTGTTTCTGAAGTTCACATTTTAGAAACCGTGTACTGTTTTATTTTGCAAATTGCAAGCTATTGCTTCAATCCCTTTGGACTCTCATGTCCAGTTATACAGCTTCAAGCTCATTATCACACCACAATAGGGAGAAAGGAACAGCCCCTGCATTAAAAAATACTGTACTTAATGGTGGAATTTCTAGAGATTAATAAGTGACAGGATGCACTGATTAACTTAGGCTGATTATTAATCTCTTGATGCACTGAATAAATTATGAATGGTAATGGCTGGGGGATTTTTTCCAAAGTATAAAAACACTGTAATTGTCATTCTGCATGAAGTTCTGTCTCCACTCAAATATATTTTATTTCATGGGTGGCTGTACAAATATTTAAATAACCATGACTGTGAATATTAATATGAAGAATTGCTACTTCTTAGAAGTGCAAAAAGCTTAAAAACGTGCTGTATCAAGGGAGCAGATAACTTATTTTGCATAAGTAATAGGTAGAGATGGAGGTGACTGCAAAAGTAAGAGCTTCACTACCTCAATTTCATTAGCTCACATCACTGGTCATATTGCAGAGCATCCTCAATCCCATTTATCTCCTGCAGGTTATAATTCAAATTAACAATGCCATGTGGTTTTCTTTCAAGTTACTTCATAATTTTGCAGAATTAAAGTATGTTAAAAGAGCTTTTTGCAAGTAGAAATGATGTTTTGTTTTGAATTGAGATAAACCTATTGGTTTGTATCAGCTACAGCAAGTAATGATAATAATAATAATAATAATAATAATAATAATAATAATAATAATAACAATATAGCTGACAAAGTTCAAGATTATCTTGAAGAAAAAAACATCTTGCTAGATGAACAGAAAGGCAACAAACGGAAAAGCAGGGGCACAAAAGACCAGTTATTGATTGACAAAATGATTCTGGAGAATTGTAAGAGCCGAAAAGCTAATCTTCACATGACATGGATTGACTACAAAAAGGCCTTTGACTCACTCCCACACAGCTGGATCATCAAGTGCCTGGACGCCATCGGGATTTGTAAAAACGTTGGCACCTTTATTGAAAACATGATGGAGCACTGGAAAACTGAACTGTTTGTTGGAAATGAAAGCTATGGACTTGTTAACATCAGAAGAGGAATTTTCCAGGGAGATTCATTGTCCCCTCTGCTTTTCATTATTGCCATGATCCCTCTGTCAACAATCTTACAAAAAACAAATCTCGGCTATCAAACATCTAAGAAATCTCACAAAATTTCACATCTGATGTACATGGATGACCTGAAGCTGTATGGGAAAACGGAAACTGAAATCCAGTCTCTGACCAACACTGAATTTTTAGCACTGATATCAGCATGGAGTTTGGTTTGGACAAATGTTCGACAGTGGCATTGAAGAAAGGAAAAATCATTGAAAGTGAGGGCATAAATATGCCTAATGGCCAAACAATAAAGTGTCACCAGCCAGAGGCCTATAAATATCTGGGCATACTACAGCTGGACAACATCAAGCATGAACATGTGAAAACTGTGGTCAGCAAAGAATACACACAATGGGTCAGAAAAATTCTCAAAAGCAAGCTCAATGGAGGCAACACCATCAAGGCCATAAACACCTGGGCCATACCTGTCATAAGATATGCTGCTGGCAGTATAAACTGGACACAGGCGGAACTGGACAATTTGGACAGAAAAAAAAGAAAACTCATGACCATTCATCATTCACTGCACCCTCGCAGTGATGTTGACCGGCTATATCTGCCTAGAAGATCAGGGGGCAGAGGACTCTTACAAGTCAAACAAGCAGTCAAAGAAGAAGAACATGCCCTGGCAGAATATGTAAAGCAAAGTGAAGAACCTGCTTTGATTGAAGTCAAAAATCAGAAACCCCCTAAAGCACAGCAGACAAAAAATCAGTACAAGAAAACCGCACTACAAACTAGAGCTGACAGCTGGCACAACAAAACATTGCATGGAAAGTTCCTTGACAAAATTGAAGGAAAAGCTGATAAGGAGAAGACCTGGCTATGGCTCATGAATGGGACACTGAAGAAGGAGACAGAAGGCACGATCCTTGCAGCCCAGGAGCAAGCCATCAGAACAAATGCAATTAAGGCCAAGATCGAAAAATCAGCTGATGACCCAAAATGCAGACTGTAAGTAAGTAAGTAAGTAAGTAAGTAAGTAAGTAAGTAAAAGTTTATTTGTATACCGCCCTCTCTCCCAAAAGGGACTCAGGGCGGTTTCCAATATAAAATCAGCATAAAACATTGTACAAAAAAAACACAGAGAACACTATAAAATGCTATAAAAATACAAAAAAAACCAAAACAAAACCCAGAATAATTGACTAAGACAATCACATAAACAGAAGCAGACTGTGCAAGGAAACCAATGAAACCATTGATCATATCCTCAGCTGCTGTAAGAAAATTGCACAGACAGACTACAAACAGAGGCACAACTGGGTTGTTGTATGTCTTTTGGGCTGTGTGGCCATGTTCCAGAAGTATTCTCTCCTGACGTTTCGCCCACATCTATGGCAGGCATCCTCAGAGGTTGTGAGGTATGCACAATTCCATACCTCACCTCTAGTACCACCTACCAGCAGCAAAGAACTGGTGGGATCACAAACCTGCAAAAGTATTGGAAAATAAGCACGCAAAGATGCTGTGGGACTTCCGAATCCAGACTGACAAAGTTCTGGAACACAACACATGAGACATCACAGTTGTGGAAAAGAAAAAGGTTTGGATCGTTGATGTTGCCATCCCAGGTGACAGACGCATTGACAAAAAACAACAGGAAAAACTCAGCCGCTATCAGGACCTCAAGATTGAACTTCAAAGACTATGGCAGAAACCACTGCAGGTGGTCCCAGTGGTGATCGGCGCATTGGGTGCCGTGCCAAAAGATCTCAGTCGGCATTTGGAAACAACAGACATTGACAAAATCATGATCTGCCAACTGTTAAAGGCCACCCTACTGGGATTTGCACACATCATCCGAAAATACATCACACAGTCCTAGACACTTGGGAAGTGTTCGACTTGTGATTTTGTGATACAAAATCCAGCATATCTATCTTGTTTGCTGTGTCATAATAATAACATAATAATAATAATAATAATAATAATAATAATAATAATAATAATAATAAAAAAAAACTTTATTTATAACCCACCATCATCTCCCATAGGGACTCGGGGCAGCTTACAAAATAGCACATGAAGGTGCCATACAACACATAAATTGCAATATATCAATATTTAAAATAGATAACATATTTACATTAAACCACTAAATCCATAGGCCTTGGTAAGTGAATGCACGTCTCATTCATTTAGTGCAGTAGTTCTCAACCTGTGTGTCCCCAGATGTTTTTACCTTCAGCTCCAAGAAATCTTAACTGCCAGTAAACTGGCTGGGATTTCTGGGCGTTGTAGGCCAAAACACCTCGGGGCCCACGGATTGAGAACCACTGATTTAGTGAGTCTATTCTAGTAGATGAATAAGATGAAGTACTTTGGCCACATACTGAGAAGACATGAAAGCTTGGAGAAGAGAATGATGCTGGGAAAATGGAAGGAAAAAGGAAGAGGGGTTGACCAAGGGCAAGATGGATGGTTGGTATCCTTGAAGTAAGTGGCTTGAACTTGAAGGAGCTGGGAGTGGCGACGGCCGACAGGGAGCCCTGGCATGGGCTGGTCCATGAGGTCACGAAGAGTCGGAAGCGACTGAACGAATAAACAACAACAAATTCTAGTTAAAAGTAACACAACTGGATTTAGCAAACTGCAATTTCAATATTGAGAATGTTTTTGTTGAGAATGTTTTTATTCAGTTCAAAATCATAGAGAAGTGTCTATCACCAAAAATAGTCAGAACTGTTTAATTAACAACTTTTGACAGTTGAAGGCTACCAAATACTTAACATTTTCTACTTCTTTGGAAGTAATGAAAACATGAATACACAGAGTATATGTGTATATAATATGTTTATGTTTGTTTTTTTATTACGGCTATGTTGTATGTTCTGTGTTGGTAATTGAATGTTTTATCTACGTTGGAAATCGCCGTGAATCCCTTCAGGGAGATAGAGCGGTATACAAATAAAATTTGCAAGCTGGTAAGCAGCAAGCTGGTACCAATCACTCTGACCAAGAGGTCATGAGTTCGAGGCCAGCTCGGAGCCTGCGTTTGTCTTTGTCTTTGTTCTATGTCAAGGCATTGAATGTTTGCCTTATATGTATAATGTGATCTTCCCTGCGTCCCCTTCGGGGTGAGAAGGGCGGAATATAAATACTATAAATAAATAAATAAATAAATTATTATTATAAATAATAATTATAATGGTGGCACAGGATGCCCTGGTGACGCAGCGGGTTAAACTGCTAAGTTACTGAACTTGCTGACTGAAAGGTCAGCAGTTCGAATCCGGGGAACGGGGTGAGCTTCCACTGTTAGACCCAGCTTCTGCCAACCTAGCAGTTCAAAAACATGCAGATGTAAGTAGATCAATAGGTACTGCTTCTGCTGCAAGGTAACGGCACTCCATGCAGCCATGCCGGCCAAATGACCTTGGAGACATCTAAAGACAATGCCGGCTCTTTGGCTTAGAAATGGAGATGAGCACCAACTCCCAGAGTCAGACACGAGACTTAATGCCAGGGGAAAACCTTTACCTTTACCTATTATTATAAAGGCCATGTAAATTTTACAAAGTCTCCACATGTCCCAATTTGGCAGTCCTAGTTAGTCTTCTGCCATCCCTTTTTCATATTCTTTTAAAATACCCAAGTTTCTCTCTCCTCACACTCCTTTCCTTTGATTTCTGCTTTCTTCAATTGCTGCAAACTGAGGTCAAATGAGACAAGTAGTTTGCACTCAAGTCAGTGGAGATAAAGAGCGGGAAAACGGTGGCAGAATGCTGCCCTTCCTGTAGACTCAGGAAAAAGCAAACACTGTAGACCCTCCCAGCTTTTGTGTTGTTCCTCATTCACAACATTTGTGAATGAGGAACATACTTTGGTAGTGTAGTTTGGGCTTTGCTTTTCATTTGTGAAATGTAGGAGGATATGGCAATTACCTTTTGCAGTTAGCTAGGGCACCCCGCAAGTGTACACTGCTGACTTTTGAGAAAGCTGATCCCACTTTAAAAGCTAGCACCATCTGGTGCTTGCCTGCCCTCCACATGCTTAACTTACATATTATGAGTAAACAAACATAAACATCACAAGCTGTCAGTATTCTTTATTCCCTCAAGAACTATTCTGTTTTTCTTGGAGGCAAAGGAGTATGAAATTGTCTTTTCAGGTATTCTGCAATCCTTGAGGAAAAGACTGCAGATACCAAGCATCATCCAATTCTTTCTCCTATTTTTCTCTAGATGAATGATTTGGTTATCTTATCAGTACTTGAGCAAAGGGATTAGGCTTATACATTTTTATTATTTCTCTATGAGTTTACTTTGGCAATAATAATAATAATAATAATAATAATAATAATAATAATAATAATAATAACTTTATTTATATCTTGCTCCCTCTCCAAAAGGACTCAGGGCAGCTTACAACAAATAAATATAAAATCAAGCAAGAATAAAACATAACACTTAATACATAACGACAAAATCAAAAAAATCACAACTAAACTAATCATATCATAATGACTTACACAGATTAAATTTAACAAAATTTAAAATATATTGTGCACTAGGGCAGATATATGACCGAGCCCTCCACCTGGGCATCACAAAGAAGAATATTGTTGTTGCCATTGTAAATTCTGGCCCAGTAAGCTAAAAGGGATCAGGGACTGAGCTATTTATTCTATAAAAGTACTTTGCATTTATATCTTTATTAGCTTTGCTTGACCGCGCATTGCTGTGGCTTATGGGAATCATTTGTTGGCCAGGTGGAATAGCAGTGAATAGCCTTGCAGCCTCAAAGCCTGGCCATTTTCTTCTTATGGGAATCCTTGTTTTGTGAGCTGGAATGCAATGGAATAGGCTTGATGCTAGGAAGGCTGGGTGCTTGTTTTCTAGGGGAATGGTTTTTTGAGCTGCTAGAATTGAAACAAATAGCCTCACTGATTCAAAGCCTGGATGCTTGCTACCTAGGGGAATCTTTGGTTGGTCAGCTTCAATAGTACAGAGGAGTATCAGTGCTTCAAAGCCTGGCTGCTTTCTACCAAGGTTAATCCTTTGTTGGTCTGTTCGAATTGCACTGAATAGCCTTGCAGCTTCAATGCCTGGTTGTGTTATAACTATTGGAATCCCTGTTTGGCGAGCTGGAGTAGCACCCTCAATCAAATCATTTGAAGCCTGGCTACTTCCTTTGTAGGGGAATCCTTGTTTGGCCAGATTGAATTGCACTGAATAGTCTTGCAACTTAAAAGCCTGGCTGCTTTCTACATAGGGCATCCTTGCTAGGCCAGGTTGAATAGGACGGAGTAGTCTCGTGGCTTCAAAGCCTGAGGGTTTTTCACCTAGGGGAAATCTTGGTTGGCAGGTTGAACAGCGCTGAATAGCCTTGCTGCTTGCAAGCCTGGCTGCTTTCTACCTTGCGGAATCCTTGGTTGGCCAGTTTGAATAGCAATTAATAGTCTCGGTGTGGCAGGTATGAATGCTGCAATTAGGCACCTTGATTAGCATTTAATGGCCTTGCAGCTTCAAAGCCTGGCTGCTTCCTGCATGGGGGAATCCTTTGTTGGGAGGTGTTAGCTGGCCCTGATTGTTTCCTTTCTGGAATTCCCAATTTCCCTGCTTTCAGAGTGTTGCTCGTTATTTACTGTCCTGGTCTTAGAGATTATATTGTTCTGTATTATTATACCACAGTAATTATTACACATTATATTTATAATCTTATATTATCTGCTTAGAACTGGATTATATGAGGCCCCTCCTACACAGCTGTATAAAATCCACACTGAATTGGATTATATGGCAGTGTGAACTCTAGATAATCCAGTTCAAAGGAGACACTGTGGATTATCCTGCCTTGGCATTCTGGATAATATAGCTGTATGGAAGGGCCTTGAGTCTACACAGCCATATAATCCAGTTCAATCAGATAATCTGTATTTTATAGGCTGTGTCGAAGAGGCCTAACTGCCTGTGCCCTGGGTGCCATCTTGGCTGAGGGAGTTGCTAGGACATGAAGGGGGCTGGGCCTAAAGGCAGCGGGGGGGGGGGGGGGGTAAAGGCAGCAGAGCCTACCTTTCTAACTGGCAGTCAAGGGGAGAAAAGCGCTTCCTCATCCTCTGTAATTTGGACTATTTTTATAGGGGTTTTTTTTATTGAAAGACATATTTTGGATGACTATGTCTTTTGTGGCCAAATTTGGTGTGATTTTGTTCAGTGGCTTTGTTGTTTACTCCATAGTAAAAACAAACATTACATTTTTATATATAGATTGCATCTATCTCATAATAATATTAACAATACATTTATGTTGGCTCACACTGTAGATGTAAGGACACTGCTTTGCAATGCCTGGATAACTTTTCTTTTACAGACAAGTGCAATCTGTCCCTTGGCCTATGAAACTGACTGCACTTTTCAAAATGAAAAAAGGAAAAGGGAATTTTAAATCAGAGGTCAGTCTATGCTGACACCCATTGTACTCATGTCCCTGACTTGGCACATGTCTTCCATGAAATGAGACAGATTTGCAAATGAGGGGCATAAAACTTTATGACTTGCTTTAGTTGTATAATATTTATATAAGACTGTAGTGGTTTGATTAAAGTCTTTCCTTATTTGCATGGAGCTGATTGCTTGATACTCGATCAACTAATTCATTATGATTGTTCTGCACAGATATCTATTTTCGGAACTTGAAGGTTGTAATTATATTGAACTGTCTTTTAAACCATGCTCATGGCTTTTGAAGTTTACATATTATGGCCATTGTTTCCTAATGTGTTCTAATTCTCACCTTCATTTCCAATATTCTCTGCAGTATTCTCATCCCCTGCCAGGCAACAAGCTCTGGTAGAATGAAGAAAGTTAATCTGCTAATCTTAGCCTACTGTTCTCTCTTTCACACTAAGGCATATTTGAAACTTGCCTAAAAGGATACATAAAGTAACTGCAAAGATTTTATTTTTCAAGCCTATGCACAACAGATTGACTATATCCAGACAACCAGGATTACAAAGATCCATGTGAAGGGCTCACTTAAGTGCTACAATATCATAGAGGCTGAGTATGTTTTATACAGAAATCCAAAGTGCACTAAAATCATCTATGTGGGTAACTGTGATAGTGATACTTTTGCTTTCTGATGGTTCAATGTACACAAACTTGGATTCACACACACAATTACTACAAATATTGTACATCAAATTACCTTCTGGTTATGTGTATAAGGTATATATCAATGATTCCCAACCTTTTTTAAACTGGGACCACTTTGACCAGGAATCAATCTCCAACATTGGTACCAAAAGGGTTCCGAATCAGTTTGTGGCCAACTTTAAATTCAGTTTTGTTATTTGGGGTGCTGATTCAGAAAATTGCATTGGATAGACCTCATCAGCTCTAGTTTCTGATACAGAACATATACCATCCAGTAGTCCCCATCTGCTTGCCCACAGAAAACCATATTTAATAGTCTAGAGCTGATGTGGTCTATCCAATGTAATTTTCTGAATCAGCACCCCAAATAACTCTAGGAACAGGTCTAAAAACAAAGACGCTAAGAATTTTTTTTATTATCCATGGATTTTGTTAATGCTTGTGTGAAAAAGGGGGGGGCTGTGGTTAAAAAATACAAGAAGTGGAGCACAAGATCCAAGAAACTGTTCCTAATGGCTTTCTCTTGCCTCCCTGCCACGGGCTCATGGCCACAAGGAAGGTGGTATGGTCCATGGGGCGTTACAACCGTGTAGTAACAGAGAGGGCGCGGACCATATTTTATTTCTTGCAGACCACTGGTAGTCCACGGACCACAGGCTGGGAACCACTGGTATATATGAAGCATTGGTAAGACTTAACTAATGCTGTAGGAGCCATCTACTAGTGCCCTAAAAATGACACTTCATTGTGTAGATGGCCACCACAGACACGACACATTGAGTTCCATGATAGAAGTGGGACAGGCTATATACTTATTAAATATGCATATGCATGCCAATGTTGATCCCAACAACAGCCTTTACATTTCTTGCACAGTTACATATCTGAACGTTGCACTGTAAAAGATAGGAGTGGAGATTACAATCATATCATTCTTTTTTCCCATTTTGGCAGAGGCCATCCTAATTAAACCTTTGATACGCCACCTTTTTTAAAATCACTTTTAAAATGTGCTAGTTTCTATCTTCCCCCCTTTGCCCTCAGCTTATTTTGATAGCTGCAAATTCAGTTAAAAGTAAAAAAGTATTCTGCATTCAGTTAATTCATCTGGAAAGAAAGGAGAGGTGGGGCAGAGCCTAAACGTTCTTAGCAAGCTCTGGCAAAAGCGACTTGTAGGCTCTCCTGGATAACTTTTGCCATCTTGATCACACTGTTGTTTTTTGGCCAACACACGTGCCCCAGTGTTCATCTCTGAAATAGTAGAGTGTTACCAAATCTGGGGCATTCATATTTAGAGTTCATAGTTTTACCAAACAGGAAGGTAAGCTTTCTGCTTCATGCTCAGTAAGAACGGCTGGGCTGAACTGGATCGAAGCCTTCTATAATCAAATTCAGATTTTTGTTTTATGGACTACTACAGCAGCTGTTGTGGGCTTATTTGTTGTTGCATAGTACATTACATTGAACAGCATGATGTCAGACAGAGATATTAAAGTTTAATATACAAAACATTGTGCTATGGTCCATTAACTTGCTTATATTCAACAGCTATCTTTCACAAAAAAGCCAAATGAAGTAGTACAAGTCTTAAAAGCAAAACACATACATTGATTGTGTCTGAGGAGGGATTTTGGGGTTAATGTTAAACTTCTGGTCCATGTAAAAACTACTGAATAACTAAGAAGCAGAAAAATATGTATTTTTTAAACAGCTGCATTCATTACCATTTCTAATAAAAGCAATCTGTGCAGATCGCATGCAGCCACTTGGGGGACCATCCAGACATACTAAATTGCCAGTACTGTAGAAATGGCTCCTGTGGATGGCAATAAATTGTAATAGGAAAGGGAATGAAAACAAAAATGTTCACTCAACCAATTTAGTCTAATCCACACCATGTAATGTGGAACTTTAATGTTGAAAACTGTTTATTTTACCAAATGACTGTATTTCGTGAGCACACAAAATAGCCGAAGCAGAGGAATAATATTTACATTTGTAAATGAGTTCTTCATAACACAAAATGATTTTTGGAATTGCTATTAGTATTTGCCTATTTTTTCCCATCTTTGGTGATTCACTATGACTCACACAACAGAGTGAGATGTGATGTCTCATGACTAAGCAGTTTATTTCTCTTGAAAAATCAATGGAATCCAATCTTATAAGAAGGTACAATCATGGTTCGAAAGCAACTTTCCTTTGCTGATATATCTCATACAGGAAGCCATTCCACATGTTTCTGAAGTTGCTTAATGTCTACAAGATCACACCTCAATTCTACAGTTTGTCTATGATGAACTGACAAAGGACTTCTAGGATAAGTTCTACAATTAGTTAATAAGTGGCCTTTAGTTTTTCCCAGCTAACAGGTGAAATCAAATCTTGGTTAGAAACATTAATTAATACAGCATAATTGACTATCACTGATGACGAAAAACCAACAGAAAAGCATAAAGAAAGGACTGCTCCCCTGAAGAATAGAATTGGTAACCAAAAAATGGCATGAACTTATAAACGTCTTAGCACAAGTATGTCCGCACTGAACTGAGATCATTTATTCCATATCATAATGATTGTATGTCAGCTGTCAGATGTACCATCCGGACTATTACAGAAAACATTTGTATTTTCATTTTCTGTATTAATTTATATTTCATTTATCAGATGTTGAAATCTTCATCTACAGAAATAGTATACACAGGAGTTCATGTAAAATATGATATTGCAATTAACTCATATATACAACATAGATAGAAAACTCTGGAAAAGTCAATAATGTTTGTCTTGAATTCCATTAATGGTAACATGGAAAGCACTAGAAAGAGAGGAAGACTGTACTAACTAGATTAATTCACTCAAGGAAGCCATAACTCATGAGTTGGAAGACCTGAGTGAGAAAGGCAATTGATGTTTGCTGCTTCTGAAGATCTTTCATTCATAGGATCACCATAAGTTGAAGCTGACTTGATGCCAAATAACAATATAACATACAGCATGGTGTAACTCAAATTAAGGAGACAACTAATCAATTATCCCTTATATCTCATCATTGTTGGCACAGATTATTTTTGCATCAATACTTCAAAAGGTATTGTAGGAGTAAAGTACTGTAGGTCTGAAGCATGATCCTCATCATTACTGGTATGCTTACAGCATTAGTCTTGGCAGCACTACATACATTATACTGCTTCCATCATTTCAAAAACTCCACGAAACTGATCAACGTTCACTGCCTGAAGTAGGGTGGATGATTAAACTCAATATCATGTATGTGAAGAGAAATGGGATGCCACCTCATCCCATTTTTAGCACTGAACATTCTTTCTTCCATACTATTAAGCAAATAAGGAATGTAGTTTTGAGTTAGTTTTGACACTATCTGCTCAGGTTGTGGTCAAGATTCAAACCAATTGATTAAGTCATCCTAATCAGATCCATGGAGAAGGATATCATATACCAGGGGTGTGAAAAGTGCAGCTTAGTCCAGAGAGCCCAAAATCATGACAATAATGCCTTTTCAGGATTAAAGAAATTGAATTTCTGATATTTCTTTGAAATTGTCCCCAGCCTGCAAGAATTACCCATCCCTGCTATAAAGGGAAGAAATGTCCAACTTCTGTTGTACAACTTCTCAAACAAGTTTGCATGTACAAGCTGTCCACAAGTTACAAACATCTGAATTACAAACAACTCCTAGTTAAAAATGAGGGTGAGACAACAGGGAGAAATCTACCCCTCTGGAAGGGAAATGCACTCCTGAAAGAGGTGTCATGGGGAAAAGTTGTCTCCACTGAAGCTATCTCACCAGTTATCACAGAATCAGAAAGTGAAGTGACATCTTTTGAACAGGGGCACAGACAGCAAAATAAACATAATAGGGGTGTTAACCCATCCCTGTGCTATCCAAAGCTTGCATGTATTACAGTATTTGTATTTGGCTGGAGTAACAAAAACGTACCAACTTAAATGCACATTCAAATTAAGAACAAATCTAAAGAACCTGTCTTGTTCCTAACTTGGGGACTGCCTATACATATTAAAAATAATCTCACTTTTTAAATTCCAATTCAGCTTATAAAAAGATAACTGACCTTCTATTATAATTTTAGTTTGCTGCACACTCCACAATTTCAGAAATGCATATTTTAAGCAATCTCTTCCATTTATTTAATATACACAGGCTTGAGGGAGAAGTCAAAGATTTCTGAACAGTTCTTCATACTCAAAAAATGTTCACAAATAACAGGGACTAGAAAGTGTCATCCATTCAGTCATTCTTAAAACCTGACCATCCTGCTGTTGTATACTTTCTGGATTTTACTGAAAGCACTGAGCTCATCTAGAGCTGGAAGTATCCTTGTCCTCAGCTGACTGTTTCAAGAAACTCCCAGTCGAGATCCATTTATTTTCTATACCCCACTCCAATGCAACTAGCAGAGCTATAAGAAACTGTTTACATAATGGATGCCTGGAAGAAAGCCCAGTCAACTTTGCATTTCCAGAACAGAATTAATCATTTCTGCTGTGTAGACAGATGAAGCCATAGGGGAAAACAATGCTTGGAATTACGAGCTGTTTTGTAGAACAGCTGTTTCATAAATAGTGAGATAGATACAGGGGAATCAAAATTGCTGTAACTTATTTAGAGAACTCCTAACCCAGATATCTATGCAAATAATTACAAGGTATTCAAATTATGGCCAAATTCTGTACTATGGTCTAAGAAACATATCTTTATATACACATAGCTATGTAGCAAAGACACTAATGAATCGTGTTAATGAATTGCAAAGATGCAAAATGGGATACTGGCAAGAGTGTCTCAATGTGCATTGGGCTCTACCGAGCTTCATCAGCATTCCTTAGCTCATGCTTCATTGTGCACTGGTTCCCTGTGTTCATCAGCCTGCTTTCCTCACTGCTCTCTCCATTGAGCATCAGTTACAATTGTGCATCGGTCCCACCACATACTGGGTGCCATTTTGCATTGGGTCCTGTTGTCAAAGTGGTCCCTGGTCAAATGGGCCCCAGTCAAGTGGTCCCTGGTCAAATGGGCTGCCCAGTCAAGAGGTCCCTGGTCAAATGGGCCCCGGTCAAGTGGTTCCTGGTCAAGTGATCCCTGATCAAAGTGGTCCCTGATCAAATGAGCCCCAGTCAAGTGATCCCTGGTCAAGTGGTCCCTGGTCAAATGGGCCCCAGTAAGTGGTCTGTGGTCAAGTGGTCCCTGGTCAAGTGGTCCCCGGTCAAGAGATCCCGGGTCAAAGTGGTCCATGGTCAAGTGATCCCTGGTCAAAGTGGTCCCTGGTCAAATGGGCCCCCGTCAAGTGGTCCCTGGTCAAAGTGGTCCCTGGTCAAATGAGCCCCAGTCAAGTGATCCCTGATCAAAAGGTCCCCGGTCAAGTGGTCCCTGGTCAAAGTGGTCCCTGGTCAAATGGACCCCCCATCAAGGGGTCCCTGCTCAAATGGTCCCTGGTCAAGTGGACCCTGGTCAAGTGATCCCTGGTCAAATGGTTCCCGATCAAGTGATCCCTGGTCAAAGTGGTCCCTGGTCAAATGGGCCCCGGTCAAGTGGTCCCTGGTCAAATGGGCCCCCATCAAGTGGTCCCTGGTCAAAGTGGGCCCCGGTCAAACTGGGCCTTGGTCAAATAGTCCCCGGTCAAGTGGTCCCTGGTCAAAGTGGTCCCTGGTCAAAGTGGTCCCTGGTCAAATGGTCACTGGTCTAGTGGTCCGTGGTCAAGTGGTCCCTGGTCAAGTGATCCCCGGTCAAGTGGTCCCCGGTCAAAGTGGTCCCTGGTCAAAGTGGTCCCTGGTCAAATGTGCCCCAGTCAAGTGGTCCCTGGTCAAGTGGTCCCTGGTCAAAGTGGTCCCTGGTCAAATGGTCCCCGGTCGAGTGGTCCCTAGTCAAGCGATCCCTGGTCAAAGTGGGCCCCGGTCAAACTGGGCCCTGGTCAAATAGTCCCCGGTCAAGTGGTCCCTGGTCAAATGGGCCCCCATCAAGTGGTCCCTGGTCAAAGTGGTCCCTGGTCAAACGGTCACTGGTCTAGTGGTCCGTGGTCAAGTGGTCCCTGGTCAAGTGATCCCTGGTCAAATGGTCCCCGGTCAAGTGGTCCCCGGTCAAAGTGGTCCCTGGTCAAAGTGGTCCCTGGTCAAATGTGCCCCAGTCAAGTGGTCCCTGGTCAAGTGGTCCCTGGTCAAAGTGGTCCCTGGTCAAATGGTCCCCGGTCGAGTGGTCCCTAGTCAAGCGATCCCTGGTCAAAGTGGGCCCCGGTCAAACTGGGCCCTGGTCAAATAGTCCCCGGTCAAGTGGTCCCTGGTCAAATGGGCCCCCATCAAGTGGTCCCTGGTCAAAGTGGTCCCTGGTCAAACGGTCACTGGTCTAGTGGTCCGTGGTCAAGTGGTCCCTGGTCAAGTGATCCCTGGTCAAATGGTCCCCGGTCAAGTGGTCCCCGGTCAAAGTGGTCCCTGGTCAAAGTGGTCCCTGGTCAAATGTGCCCCAGTCAAGTGGTCCCTGGTCAAGTGGTCCCTGGTCAAAGTGGTCCCTGGTCAAATGGTCCCCGGTCGAGTGGTCCCTGGTCAAGTGATCCCTGGTCAAAGTGGTCCCTGGTCAAATGGTCCCCCATCAAGTGGTTCCTGGTCAAAGTGTTCCCTGGTCAAACAGTCCCTGGTCAAGTGGTCCCCGGTCAAGTGATCCCTGGTCAAATGGGCCCCCATCAAATGGTCCCTGGTCAAATGGGCCCCGGTTAAACATTCATGCCGAGTCCACATTGACAGGTGCAGCTCAGGATTTCATGGTTGCCATGACAACCATGGGGCTGTCTCAAGTTATATAAGGGCCCACACATCAGGCAGGACACACCTTGGACCTTGTTTTTGTTGTGGACGGTGGGACAGTCAGAGTGGAAGAGCAAAATATTCTTCCATTGTCATGGTCTGACCATCATCTGATCTGTTTAAGTATCGCCGTGCCTTCTAACCTCCGCAGGGGTGGTGGACCCATTAAGATGGTCCGCCCCAGGAGACTGATGGATCCGGATGGACTTCTGAGGTCTCTTGGGGATCTTCCTGTCCTGGAGACCGGCGATCCTGTCGATGTCCTGGTTGATCGCTATAATAGTGAGCTATCAAGGGCATTGGACACAATCGCTCCCGAACGTCCCCTCTCACTGCGTAGAGTCGCGTCGACTCCTTGGTTTACCGAGGAGTTGGCTGTGATGAAGCGTAGGAGGAGGGGACTAGAGTGCATCTGGAGGAAATCTCGGGACGTGTCTGACCAAGCACGGGCTAAAGCCGCTATTAAGGCGTACTCCGTGGCTCTGCGAGCAGCCAGGAAAGTTTTCACGACTGCCCGCATAGCGTCTGCAGCCAACAGGCCATCGGAGTTGTTCCGAGTTGTGGGGGAGCTCCTGCGGCCTCCTGAGGCCCAGGGGCTTCCCGATGACTTGGCAACTGGGTGCAGCGATTTCGCGCACCACTTTGCAGGCAAAGTTGCTCAGATACGCCTTGAGCTAGACTCCAGCTCAATTGTGGTCTCAGCGGAGGTAACCGAGGTACCTGTCTGTTCGATCTTATGGGATTCTTTCCGGCTTGTTCTTCCTGATGACGTGGAGGGGATTCTTGGGTCTGTGAGGGCGACCACCTGCGCTCTGGATCCTTGTCCCTCTTGGCTGGTCAAGCTGGCCAAAGATGGGTTGTTGGATTGGTTTGTGACCATAATAAATGCTTCTTTGGTTCAGGGGTCGGTTCCATCCTACTTTAAGCAGGCGGTAGTAAAACCACTACTAAAAAAGCCTTCGCTTGATCCATCTATTTGTAACAACTACAGACCAATCTCCAACCTCCCGTTTTTGGGCAAGGTTCTGGAGCGGGTGGTTGCCACGCAGCTCCAGGAATTTCTCGATGACACTGATTTTCTGGACCGCTCGCAGTCTGGCTTCAGGCCTGGGCACAGTACCGAGACGGCTCTGGTCGCCTTGGTGGATGACCTCCGCAGGGAGCTGGACAGGGGGAGTGTGACCCTGCTGGTTCTCTTGGACATCTCAGCGGCTTTCGATACCATCGACCATGGTATCCTTCTGGGGAGGCTCGCCGGGATGGGGCTCGGTGGCACGGTTCTGCAGTGGCTCCGGTCCTTCCTGGAGGGTCGTTCCCAGATGGTGAAGCTGGGGGATACCTGCTCAGACCCCTGGCCATTGACCTGTGGGGTCCCGCAAGGGTCTATTTTATCCCCCATGCTATTTAACATCTACATGAAACCGTTGGGAGAGGTCATCCGGAGTTTTGGAGGGTGTTGCCATCTCTACGCAGATGACACGCAAATCCACTACTCATTTCCATCTAACTCCAAGGAAGCCCCTCGGATGCTGAACCAGTGCCTGGCCGCTGTGGCGGACTGGATGAGGAGGAACAAGCTGAGGATCAATCCTGACAAGACAGAGGCCCTCCTGGTCAGTCGCCCATCTGATCGGGGTATTGGGTGGCAACCTGTGCTGGACGGGGTTGCACTCCCCCTGAAATCACAGGTCCGCAGTTTGGGGGTCCTCCTGGATTCAGCGTTGACGCTTGAGGCTCAGGTGTCGGCGGTGGCCGGGAGGGCTTTCGCACAACTCAAACTTGTGCGCCAACTGCGACCATACCTCGTGAAGTCTGACTTGACCACGGTGGTGCATGCCTTAGTTACCTCTAGACTGGACTACTGTAATGCGCTCTACGTGGGGCTTCCCTTGAAGACGGCCCGGAAACTACAATTGGTCCAGCGCTCGGCAGCCAGATTAATAACAGGGGCGAGCTACAGGGAACGATCTACTCCCCTGTTTAAAGAGCTCCACTGGCTGCCGTTCACTTTCCGGTCCCAATTCAAGGTGCAGACCATCATCTATAAAGCCCTAAACGGTTTGGGACCCACCTACCTTAGGGACCGTATCTCCTACCATAAACCTGCTCGTTCCCTTCGTTCATCCGGGGAGGCCTTCCTTTCGCCACTGCCTCTGTCCCAGGCCCGTCTTGTGGGAACGAGGGAGAGGGCTTTTTCTGCTGTGGCCCCCCGACTGTGGAATTCATTGCCCACTGAGATTAGGCAAGCCCCCACCTTGTTAGCCTTTAAGAAAGATCTAAAAACATGGCTTTTCCGATGTGCCTTTGGGGAGTAAATGTACTATATTACTCTGGCTATTCCCCTTGGTTTGTATCCTTTAGACTGCTTCACCATTTTATTTCCCTGTTTCCCCTTATTCCTATGTCTCTCTCTCCCGAGTTTTTAATGAAGTGTTCATGTGGCCTGCCCTGGTTTTCATTGCTTTCTCCGATTTGGGTTGTAATATATATATGATGATTTTGCACTGTTATATTGTGTTATGATTTGCTGTTTATTTTGTTATATTGTATGGTGTCTGGGCATGGCCCCATGTAAGCCGCCCCGAGTCCCCATAGGGGAGATGGTGGCGGGGTATAAATAAAGTTTTATTATTATTATTAAATGGTCCCCGGTCAAGTGGTCCCTGGTCAAAGTGGTCCCTGGACAAGTGGTCCCTGGTCAATTGGTCCCTGGTCAAATAGGCCCCCATCAAGTGGTCCCTGGACAAAGTGGTCCCTGGTCAAAGTGGTCCCTGGACAAGTGGTCCCTGGTCAAGTGATCCCTGGTCAATTGGTCCCTGGTCAAATAGGCCCCCATCAAGTGGTCCCTGGACAAAGTGGTCCCTGGTCAAGTGGTCTCCGGTCAAGTGATCCCTGGTCAAATGGTCCCTGGTCAAGTGATCCCTGGTCAAAGTGGTCCATGGTCAAATGGGCCCCCATCAAATGGTCCCTGATCAAGTAGTCCCTGGTCAAATGGTCCCCGGTCAAGTGGTCCCTGGTCAAAGAGGTCCCTAGTCAAGTGGGCACCGGTCAAATGGTCCCTGATCAAATGGGCCCCAGTTAAGTGATCCGTCAAGTGGTTCTAAAGTTTAAGTTTTCCAAAATATATTATTCCTCATAGTGTCAGTATAGTTTGAGCATTCTTTATCCAAAATCTTAAAATCTGAAATACTCTAAAACCTAAAATTGTTCACATGGGTGGCTGACATAGGGATTCCTGTGAAAATTATTAAAATACTATTTAAAATGACCATAAGACTATGTGTATAAGCTGTTTCTGAAAAACAAATGAATATTCGTGGTTAGACTTGAGTTTCATATCTAAGATTCCTCATTTATGCATAATATCTAAATACAGACATCTTGGTTCATGGCAGTGTGCTTTTCAGTCATTTGCTTTTTAAAAGTGTTCTGTTGTTTGTTGGATTTATGGTTGCCATTTCTCCCAAATAGAGACAGCATAATGTATTGGTTTGAGCATTGGAGTGGAGACCAGGGCTCAAATCTCCACTCCGCTGAGCAGTGGTTCTCAACCTTTGGGTCTCCAGGTATTTTGGCATACAACTCCCAGAAATCCCAGCCAATTTACCAGCTGTTGGGATTTCAGGGAGTTGAAGGCCAAAACATCTGGGGACCCACAAGTTGAGAGCCACTGATCAAGGGAAAGTGACACTTTCAGCCTTAGAGGTTGGGTTGCTGACCTGAAGGCTGCCAGGTTTCAATCCCACCCGCGGAGAGCGTGGATGAGCTCCCTCTATCAGCTCCAGCTCCATGCGGAAACAAGAGAGAAGCCTCCCACAAGGATGGTAAAACATCAAAAAACATCCGGGCGTCCCTTGGGCAATGTCCTTGCAGATGGCCAATTCTCTCACTCCAGAAGCAACTCCGGTTGCTCCTGACACAAAAAAAAAAAAGTGGTCCGTGGTCAAGTAGTCCCTGGTCAAGTGGTCCCCGGTCAAATAGTCCCCGGTCAAGTGGTCCCTGGTCAAGTGGTCCCTGGTCAAAGTGGTCCCTGGTCAAATGGGCCCCCATCAAGTGGGCCCTGGTCAAAGCGGTCCCTGGTCAAATGGTCCCTGGTCTAGTGGTCCGTGGTCAAACGGTCCCTGGTCAAAGTGGTCCCTGGTCAAAGTGGTCCCTGGTCAAGTGATCCCTGGTCAAATGGGCCCCCATCAAGTGGTCCCTGGTCAAATGAGCCCCAGTCAAGTGGTCCCTGGTCAAGTGGTCCCTGGTCAAAGTGGTCCCTGGTCAAATGGTCCCTGATCAAGTGGTCCCTGGTCAAATGGGCCCCGGTCAAAGTGGTCCCTGGTCAAATGGTCCCCCATCAAGTGGTTCCTGGTCTAAGTGTTCCCTGGTCAAACAGACCCTGGTCAAGTGGTCCCCGGTCAAGTGATCCCTGGTCAAATGGGCCCCCATCAAATGGTCCCTGATCAAGTGGTCCCTGATCAAGTGATCCCTGGTCAAATGGGCCCCCATCAAGTGGTCCCCGGTCAAATGAGCCCCGGTCAAGTGGTCCGCTGTCAAGTGGTCCATGGTCAAGTGGTCCCTGGTCAAGAGATCCCTGGTCAATTGGTCCCTGGTCAATTGGTCCCTGGTCAAATGGGCCCCAGTCAAGTGGTCTGTGGTCAAGTGGTCCCTGGTCAAAGTGGTCCCTGATCAAAGTGGTCCCTGGTCAAATTGGCCCCCGGTCAAGTGGTCCGTGGCCAAGTGGTCTGTGGTCAAGTGATCCCTGGTCAAAGTGGTCCCTGGTCAAAAGGGCCCCCGTCAAGTGGTCCCTGGTCAAAGTGGTCCCTGGTCAAATGATCCCTGGTCAAAGTGGTCCCTCGTCAAATGAGCCCCAGTCAAGTGGTCCTTGGTCAAGTGGTCCCTGGTCAAATGTGCTCCAGTCAAGTGGTCCGTGGTCAAGTGGTCCCCGGTCAAGTGGTCCGTGGTCAAGTGATCCCTGGTCAAAGTGGTCCCTGGTGAAATGGGCCCCCATCAAGTGGTCCCTGGTCAAAGTGGTCCCTGGTCAAGTGGTCCCTGGTCAAGTGGTCCCTGGTCAAAGTGGTCCCTGGTCAAAAAAAGGTTGGGAACCACTGCTCTATATAGTAACTTAACAGCAGCCCCTTGCTGAACATTGATGTTGTGAAACTGCTCAATTCTATTTCTTACTTATGAAGATTTAAGGCCCCAAGTGATTTTCAATCTATGATATTGAGATGATCTTTTTAAAAAATAAATTAAAATACATGGTAGTACAAAAAAGGCAACAGTTCAGTAAACAAATGAAAGGACACTATCATGTGAAAGAACGGGGGGAATGCAGAATTTTGAAAATTACTTTTTTTCTTCTTCTTTTTTTGTATTCATACACTAACATATATACCTTGCATTTCCCAGGTGTTGAAGCGGCCACTGCTTGCCTTCTTTTCTTTTCTCCAGCTCTGAGAAGACATACCTCACAATGCCTCCATGGCAATGCTCTGGTAACAATGGGCAGGATCTCTTTGTGGCTCTTGCTTTCTTTCCTTCCTCCCTTTCCCTCATACACCTTCTAATTCTCTCTTTTCTTCCTTTCTTTTTCTTCTTCCCTTGCTTTCCCTCATACACTTTTCCCCACTTCTTGCCTTTCTCTTCCTTCTCTTCCATTCATTTTTCTTTTTTCCTTCCTTCTTCCCCTCTTTTTTCCCTTCCTTTGTCTTCCTTTTTTCTCTTTTTGTCTATCTTATTTTTGTACTTATTCTTCAAAACTTGAAAGCATTCTTACATTTTTCTTTATAAATAATGATACAGGGGGTTCCCATTCTTTTACAAAGTTGCCAGATGCCTTTTCCATTATGAAACAAAATAGTTTGCTTCACAGCTCATTGTAAAAGCCCTATTCCCAAATAATGCACTGCTAAATGCTATCATTCATTGCATCCAAGCTCTGGAGAAAATTACAAGGGAGGATGAAATGTCAGCAAATGCCTTTACTATTGGCAGGAGTCCCAATCACAAAACATGGTGCTTTTGCTGAAAATGGCAGTCCTGTTACAGATTCCTTCCACCACCTCTATAGTTTATTGGGCCTTGACTTCACTGCCTACTAACACTATGGACAAGAACCGCACATGGCATTAATTAATGCCAGGATATGCACAAACTGCACTAGAATTTCAAAAAGCTCAAACCAGGACTGCCATTTTCAGCCATAGCTCCACTCGGAGAGCCCATCTCCACTGTCATATAATCCAGTTTCTGAATCCAGATTTTCCGCTTTGGATTAGATTACAAAACAGTGATCCAAATAATCCAAAGCAGATAATCTGGATTCAGAAAGTGGATTATATAGAAGTACAAATCCAGACTGAATCAATTACAAGTGAAAGGACTCAGTACTGTAGATGTCTTTGCAGAATTAAACCCCCATGAGTTCCATTGGAGTTACCCATAAACACGTATAGGTAAGGTAAAGATTTTCCCCTGATGTTAAGTCCAGTCATGTCTGACTCTGGGGGTTGGTGCTCATCTCCATTTCTAAGCCGAAGAGCCGGCGTTGTCCGTAGACACCTCCAAGATCATGTGGCCAGCATGACTGCATGGTGTGCCGTTACCTTCCCGCTGGAGCTGGACCTATTGATCTACTCACATTTGCATGTTTTCGAACTGCTAGAGTTGGCAGGAGCTGGGGCTAATAGCGGGAGCTCATTCCGTTCCCGGAATTTGAACCTGGGACCTTTCGGTGTGCAAGTTCAGCAGCTCAGCGCTTAATCCCATGCATAAACGCGTATGCATGGGATTAAAACACATGAGTAACAAATTGTTTTGTTGAATACATCTGGCTTGCCCACCAACCAAGAACTGAAAATCAGGAATGGTTTGCCTTTGAGATATTTGGAGTCTAAAATCCCCAACCAGAACTAGAGATTAGGAATTATGAAAGCTGTACATTTCAAAGTCAGGAGTTGGCATGATGGTTGGAAGCAGGGATTTAAGGTGCATCTACACCAGTGTTTCTCAACCTGGGGGTCGGGACCCCCGGGGGAGTCACGAGGGGGGTTCAAAGGGGTCATCAAAGACCAGTTGTTCATGGGGGTTCTGTGTGGGAGGTTTGGCACAATTTGATTGTTGGTGGGGTTCAAGAGGCTCTTTGATTGTTGGTGTACTATACATCCCATCAACTACAACTCCCAAATGTCAAGGCCTATTTTCCCTAAACTCCACCAGTGTTCAAATTTGGGCATATTGAGTATTTGTACCAAGTGTGGTCGAGATCCATCATTGTTTGAGTCCACAATGCTCTCTGGATGTAGGTGAACCACAATTCCCAAACTCAAGGTTAATGCCCACCAAACTCTTCCAGTATTTCCTGTTGGTCATGGGAGTTCTGTGTGCCAAGTTTGATTCAATTCCATAGCTGGTGGAGTTTTGAATGCTCTTTGATTCTAAGTGAATAATATAATAATAATAATAATAATAATAATAATAATAATAATAATAATAATAACTTTATTTTTATACCCAACCCCATCTCCGCGAAGGGACTCGGGGCGGCTTACATGGGGCCTTGCCCGATAAAACAATCAAATATCAAAACACAGCAATAAAACAGTTATCCAATAAAAACATCAATTACAGTAAAAACAATTGTTAAAATCAACATAAAACATACAATATTAACACTGGAGACTAATTCATAGAACAAGGCAACGTGCAACATGTGCCGAAATGGGCCGAAATGGGGAAGGTAATTTCACAGTTAAAATAGACAAAGTGCAATATAGCATTGGCAACACCTCAAGAATGGCGCTATTATAAAATGGGCAGATCGATCAGACCGACACCAGATTAAGTATCAAAGGCCTTTTGAAAGAGCCAGGTTTTTAAGCTCCTACGGAAGGAGAGGAGGGTAGGGGCCTGCCTGGTCTCTCTAGGGAGGGTGTTCCAAAGCCGGGAGGCCACAACGGAGAAGGCCCTCTCTCTCGTGAACTATAAATCCCAGCAACTACAACTCCCAAATGACAAACTCAATCCCCCCCACAACCTCACCAGTATTCAAATTTGGGCATATTGGGCATTTGTGCCAAATTTGGTCTAGTGAATGAAAATACATCCTGCATATCAAATATTTACATTATGATTCATAACAGTAGCAAAATGAGTAGTAACGAAAATAATATTATGGTTGGGAATCACCACATGCGTAACTGTCTTAAGGGGTCACAGTTGAGAACCATTGATCTACACCATAAAATTAATGCAGTTTGACACGACTTTAACTACCATAGCACTATGATTGGGAATTCTGAGAGTTTTGTGAGGCACCAATTGTCTTTGGCTATAATTCCACAGCCATCAGCCGTGGCAGTTAAAGTGGTGTAAAATTGCATTAATCGTATGGTGTAGATTGAGCTATAATGAAGCTTCTCTATGCATGAATGTAGTCATTTATGATTTAAGGAGATTCTATGATAGAGTTTTCTGGGACTGAGAGTGTGTGATCTCCAGAGTTGTCCAACATTCAAACCACTGCCCTACATTGGCTCTCTAATCTCTATTTTAAAAATGGTGTTTTAAAAATACTTTCCTCAAATATACAAAACCATGAAGAGACACATTTTCTATTCTCAGAAGCCACTCTTTTCAGGAAAAGAAGGGGGGCAGAGGTACATCTCACCATGCAAACAGTTCATCTTATGAATACTGAGGCTGATTAAGAAAGCTGTCTCCATCAAATATTAAGTCTTATCATTTGTGAAGCCCAGGCATTCAATGATAGCATATTAGCATAACATCAATGAAGAGAACATCATAATATTAAAGATTCATAACAATAATACATTATTGATATTAATAAATAAAAAATCAAAACATTCACGTAATATGAATAAATGAGAAATCAGAGAAATTAAATGCTACAAAATCTCACTTTCTTCGAGATTAGGCATGTTCCTTCTTTCATTACAAGAGAAGCCATGAGTACCCAATAGGCAACACTTTAATTTAAATAACAATAGAGGCCTAAATAGTGAAAGGAATCACATTCTGTCTGATTTAGGCAGCTAAGCAAGGTCAACCCCGGTAGGATGAAAGATCACCAATGACTACTAGTACATAGGGAAGGTAAAGGTAAATGTTTTCCCTTGATATTAAGTCTAATCATGTCCGACTCTGAGGAGTGGTGCTCATCTCCATTTCTAAGCAGAAGAGCCAGCGTTGTCTGTAGACGCCTCCAAGGTCAGGTGGCCGACATGACTGCATGGAGCGCCGTTACCTTCCCGTTACCTTCCCACCAGAGTGGTACCTATTGATCTACTCACATTTGCATGTTTTCAAACTGCTAGGTTTGCAGAAGCTGGAGCTAACAGTAAGAGCTCGCCCCTCTCAGTATTCCTTGCCTTTAAAAACCATATTAAATTCATGGGGTTTCCTTCAGTCATCAAGGACACACAGAACTGCCAAGAATTAGGCAAAATGGCTGAGAGAACTGGTCCATAGGCTGCCTCTTGTTCCATCTTTTCTTATATTATTATAATTTGTTGATTTGCTTTTAGCAAAAGAGAAATAGAAAAAGAGATGGAGAAACAGAGGAAGGGAAAGGCAATCCGGCAACCTTAAAAATTTTATTTTTTTCTACATCACTGCACATCTTTCATTCTGATTTTAATTAGAAGCATCAATAAATATCAGAAATCTTGCAAGGCAACAAGAGTCTTTAAAAATAAAAATAGTATTTTTTTAAAAAAACATTGCTCAGATAATAAAAAATATATCGGAGCAATGTGCATTTTAAATATGTAAAAGTTTCCAGATAAAAATATAACACATAGGTTAAAAGAAAATAAAAAATAAGTAGCACATAATAAATCCAAGAATAAACCTAGCACGTTCAACTGTCATTACTCAGCTGCCCATGTGGATAATTTTGGATTTTTAAATATTTCAGATTTTTGGAATTTTAAATAAGGGGTGCTCAACCTGTATTATCAGCAAGTGATCACATTGTTAGAAGTGCATTTTGCATTCGATTTTGTATCTTTCTTACCATGAACCAGATGACATCTCTGTATTAGTCTGCACACGCATATTACTAACTCATATTTCAGCCCCAACTAAAATGATAGAAATAGTTATGCATTTTTCTTCTTGGGGAAAAAGCATTAAAAATATTAATTGTATTGGGGGGATTTCATGCAGAAACAGAACAGAGCCTTGGAGATAATATTCTCTGGGATTAGCTTTTGAATACAGTCCTCATGAAAATTCAGCATGTTAAGTTCTTTCAGATCAACGTTTTTTACAGCAACATTGTAAAAACTATTCTCCTAAATCCAAGATGACAGGTAAGAAGTTCTATTTTTAAAAAAGAGCCACTCAACGGAAGTACAATGCAACTGACACAATCCAACCAAATTATGTTTTAGACCCATTGAGTTTAGCATAACTTTCCCTCATTCAGATGGAGTCGAAAATTGTTCTGCACTTTCGAGAGATTTTCCAGTGATATCAAATTAAAATAGAGAAAAACTCCAATGTTTCCAGGAAAACAATGATGTTAATACTTTTGAAACTTAAAATACAGTACACACCAGAGCATAGAATTTTACCACCACCTTCCAAAAAAACTTGTACTGTATTCTCATTTTGTGGTCCATTCAGTAGATGGCTAGTGTTTTGGATATGACACTGAGTAATTAAATCCCCAAATTATTAAATATATATAAAGTGCGTGAATTATGAGACATGGCTCCATTGGGATTCAGAGATAGCCTTTGCCCTACAATAATCCTTTGTATGAATTAACTTTGGAATGTTGTCTAACACCCCACCGGATCCCAGGACGATACCTTAAAATCACCATAATTCTCTTACAATTAACTGGGAGGCACAAAGGAAATTTACAGTAGAATTGTGTCAGAACTCCTGGGTCCTTTTTCCTGTTTCTTCTGATATGATTGGAGCTATCTGTGGGAAAGATCCATCTCCCATGCCGCAAGCCAGCCTCACTCATTAAAAGGGTCATCACTTTCAAGCATCTATTGTGTACTTTGGACTAAAACTATTCCGTCCACTGGAGCCAAACCATTCAGCCCATCAAAAAGTCCATTGACAATTGCTACACCATATTCCTTCCCAATCAGAGGCAGATTGAAAAAGGGACTGAAAATTTATTAAACTTCCTGTCACCACAAAGAGCTAACTAATGATGATGTCAAGCAAAGTCCTGAGCCAAACAGGATGCACGCAGATCACAGCCAGACGGTTCCTCAACCAATCAGGAGCTGTTGTGGGTTTCTAGAATAGCTGCCAAATGAAATAAAAATGTTCTGTGCTCGCTATTGCCAAATGTCAGTTCGTTAGAGTGCTTTCTCCACTGACATCCTCTCTGGCCATTGAAAATAAACTTCTGATTTTGCCTTCACCCCATCTTGTGTCTCTTTCAGGCTTCTGGGAAGATAGACACTCCAAGTCCTAAACCCCCAATTTTAGTGGAGCTGAAATCACATATCCTTTAGACCAGATTGCAAACTAAAGCCTGCGGACCAGATGTGGCCCTATGACCTTTACCCATCCGTCACCATAAACTTAGGGTTGTTCTAAATCTAAAATGATGTGAAGGCACACAACAACAACAATCCCAATTAACTTGACTACCTCATCAGCCAAAAGCTAGTAAGTTTATGTTAGCTACATTTTTTATTTTAAATATTATATTGTTCTTTCATTTTTTGCACTACAAATAAGATATGTGCAGCATGAATAGGAATACACCCATTTTTTTCAAACCACAGTCCTGTCCTCCAACAGTCTGAAGGACCATGAACATCCAAGTTAAAAGTCTGAGGACCCCTGAATTAGGTCACAGCTCATTCACATATTCACAAATGAATATAATATACAAGTGCAATAAAATAAAAGTACTAGATGAAATAATTGATATATAGATCTTGCATATTAAAATTGAATAGATTAGATTAGAGCATCCTTATAGCAATATTTTATGAAATTATCACACTATGTTATGAATGTGGCACTGGTATATTTTCATCTCCTATTACTTAAAATATCTCATGCAAAGGTAGTAGTAGTACGTTTTATTGATTAGCCTATTGGCCATATCAAAACATTTAACACATAGACATGCATACAACATACAACCCACGGTACAAAAGAAGTTAAAATAAACAAGCTGTTAACAAGATCCCGTCCAGGTCAAATATCTGCATCACCTTTGCAGTTCTCAGCTGTGTTGCTTTGAATAGAAAATGGCTGTTTTGTGTGTTATTTTAGGATTCTGGCCGGCCAACAAAGATGTAGTTTTAAATATGTGGGTCCCAGTGTGTTTTATGAATAATGTATGGCCCAAGGTATTGGTCTCTCTCTTTCTTATACAATTCACAGCTGAACAGTACATGTGCGATATCCTCCACCTCTGATGCTCCACAAATACAAAATCATTTGTTGTATGGGACTTGATTAAACCTTCCATATTTCACCATTGTATCCAGCTGCTCAAATCAAGCTCTGGTATACCCTCCTGAGGTGTTTAGGCATTTCTGTCTTTAGATATTGGGCTGTTTGGAAAGTATATTTAAAGCGACTTAGCCATTTCAATGAGCCAGCTTTACTGAGGGTGGCAATGTCTTTTTGGGCTTCTATGTCCAGTACTCGTTGAGCAACTATTTTTGGGTCTAGTTCTTCTAAGAGATTTGGGTACCAAATCGGAAGTCCACAACTCCTAATGTATTTTGTCAGATGAACTAGCCAAGAGGTTTCATGTTGATTTTTTATCTGCTCTAACAGGCACAGTTTTGGTAGCTTATCATTTGCCATAGCAATCTGTTTTACCCAGTAGTTGTAGGTCCTGATTTTGGATAAGCCATCAATATATATTCTCCCAGTTCTGCTCTTACTGTGGCAGCTGGGGTCATTTTGTCCACTCCTAGAAAACTTCGCAGGTGCTGTGACTGCAATTGCTCTAATAATGGTACCTGGTTTAGACCCCAAACTTCCACTCCGTATAAGAGCATGGGGGTAACCTTTGCCTTATATACTTTAAGGACTGGGTCTAAAGATCCCGGTTGGCTGTGATTTGTTAATTTATGTAGTTGATTTACACGTGCTCTTGCCCTGACTGAGCTCCTTTGATGATGTGATAGCCAAAAGCCGGTCATGCAAAGGTTTTCTCCCCACAAAATCCAGAAGCAAATATGTATTGTGTACCAAGCTGACTTCTTTGCTTTCAGCAAATCCCAGCCAACAGTGTACACCATTCATGGGCAAACTCCGGCCCACCAGGTGTTTTGGACTTCAACTCCCACAATTCTTAACAGCTTATTGGCTGTTAAAGTTCAAAACACTTGGAGGGTCAAAGTTTGCTCTTGCCTGGTGTACATCCATGGCTTTCTTACAGCTCTAATAGCTGCTATCCAATCAATGGCCAATTTTCGACATTCCATTCTGGGCAAAGGACTGAAGTTTGTGGTGGCCACCTAGTCCCAGAGGTTCCTGGATGAAACACATTACCTACATCCATTTCAGACTGGGGAAAAGACAGCTTTGGTCATTTTGGGAGATAAACCTGGATATCTGTTTTTTTTTATGGATATCAGTGGCTTTTAATGCTCATTAACCATGACATCTTTCTGTGCTGCCTTGTTGGAATGGGGCTTGGAAGTATTGTTTACTGTGTCTTTGATGCTTCCTGAAAGGGCAAACCTAGAAGGTAATGCGGGTGGACTCCTGTTTCCTGTCATGAAAGTTGTGGTTAATGTGGAAGTTCTAATATTGAGTACTAATAGGTACCAATGCCTGAACATATATTTATATATTTATTTACCTTTCTAGGACCTCCAGATGGATAGCGTATGTGATGAATCTAAAAAGAAAAGAAACAGAATTTTAATTAAGAGAAAAAAACATCTTTTTGCTGGTTGAAGAAAAATATTACATCCACATAGAGTACCAAGGGAGAACAGCAATAAGTAGAAAAGTAAGTGCTTGAAGAAGCAAATATATATACAAGGCATGGAAATCTGGAGAAGGATTAGCCATTACTTTCCATCAAATGGAAGGGGAGGCCTTGGGGTTACTGACTACAATAACATCAGAGCATAGTAAATCCATATCAGGAAAAATCAGACAGAGCAACAAGGCAGCAGAGTAACAACATAAACATAAGCCTGCTTTATATATATGGTTTCTAACACTAACCAAATATATGCTTCTTGCACATCCATAAGTCAGACATCCCTAAATTCTTTCCTTTCTATAGGTACAACATTAGTGGCATGTTGGTCTCTGAATCTTGAGATTCCACAGAATCATAGTTGCTAATTGTATGATATCTATTCACTTTCTCAATAGATGTTTGTTTATGTCTAGTACAGCTATTTCTAATCTGCCACAAAACAGTCTAGATCTGCACCTACTCCTTGTCTTGCTTTGGAGGCTGCTTGCATTAGCAATAACAAAAAAACGTCTATACATTGTGCCCCTTTCCAAATTTGGTGTGCTTACTTTACCCAAGCAGCCACTATCCAATTCCTATCTATTCACTGCTAAATTTTGCCTTCTCCCCATTTGAATATTCCAAAACATTTTGACAAGGGTGTACAACCAACAGCCAATTCAGACAAGAATAAGCCACAGAGAAAAAAATATTGGGACCGGGGGGGGGGGGGGGGGGGTAGGTGGAACAATGGGAAAAAGCAGAAAAGGGGACCTCTCCCAATGGTCATCTCCAGCAATCTGCTGGATGGAGAGGAAGTGGGAATGTTTGTCTTATTGCTGCTACAGGAAACATGAGAATATTGGAACCTGCAACATCACATTGACGTACACTGCTCCCGCATAGACAACACTCAATTGAAAAACTGCTAGCAGAGGTACCACACTTTACAAGAGGCATAGGAAACCATGAGTTCAGAACTCATTCAAAGTATATGTGCATAACCATATTAACATGGATAGAAGGTAAAACAGAAAAGAATAATCCCAAACGAGCAAGAAACATGAAAAGAAGAAGCTCTAGATAATCGGATTATATCTAAGAATATATAGGAGACCTAAAACCTTGGAGAACTGCCAAAATTTAAGAGCACGTGATACTGGTCTTAAATGGAGCAATAATCTTATATAGTCAAAAGCCATGCATATCATCTTTATTTAATTCATCGGCTCAGCTAAGTCCATTTTGTTGTTTGTTTACTGCATGATGTAGGCAATTTCCGTTTTTGCACTGTGTACATCTTACTCTGGGGTTGGGGATTTGTTCTTGCTTATACTGCAGCTACCTTTTCCCCTAAGATAAAAGGGACCATTCTTGACCTGGAGATTGTATGGAAACTATTATAGGTATTTATTAAAGTTATGCACTTGGGGGATCAATCCAATCAATTACAAAAAAAAAAAATTCCTAATCCATTACAGTAGAGGTGGGAATCATGCCATCCTTCACATGTTGATGGACAACACAGTCAAGTCCGACAACATCTGGAGAGCTATATGAACCCCCATCACCACTATCCAGGTGTACGTGAGCACAAAGAGGGATTAATTAGCCAGAAAATATTGAAAACAGTGATTAATAAAATAGCATTTTTGCCTTACATGGGGAAGCCCGTGAACTAAATGCACAAGGTTATATATTCAGTGCCAACATCTTATTAAATCATCACAGGGTCAAATCAGACACACAAAAAAGCTCTATTTCAATTTGACAAACTGGACAAGATTTGGACTCCAATACATAAAGAAGGCTAAAGCTACTTTTTCCCTAACCACCCCATGCAGAAATAGCAAATTTAAACAGAACTCATGAATCTAAGGAAGTCTCTTTATAACTAGGAACTGTTGCAAAGAGAACAATTTTAGAAGGAGGTCAAAATTCAGGAGAAAAGGGCCGAACTTCCCCTGCTGTGCTCCACAATTTTAAACAGCATGAGGCAACGAGAAAAGGGAAGGCGTAGTACATATTTAAATTACCACGTATTTTGACTTGGCATATGAGTTATACCATTGCCCCTACTCTCTAGATTGGGGTGTTATGTGGTTTCTGGGTTGTATGGTTGTATTCTAGCATCTGTGGGTGGCATCTTCAGAAGATCTCGAGATTCACTGTTTGGCACTAGAAAGGGTAGTTGCATATATTCAAAATGAGACTCCCCTGCTTTGACCCGTATCCTTCACATGTGAGTCAAAGGCCTGCTACTTTCAAACTCAGCCACAGCTCTTTCAAACTCAGCCACAGTTCAGGACAGTCAATGATAACTTTGGCCAACTCTACTCTGATGAGGACATCACAGGACTACAGTAAGGCTGTACATTTCTAGAGCCACAACCTTCAGCCTTTGTTATGAAGGACATTTTCTTGAACAGGATGAGGTCCTCCTGGAATGGCCACCTCCAAGAAGTAAACATTTGAAATATCTCAGTGGTGTTCAATTGAGTTTGTTGGGACGCTCTGGGAAAAATTGTTTGAGAACTGCTGGCAGGTTTAATTTCTACACATCTGGTTGTTACTACAAGAACAGTCCTAGTCTCCCTGAGAAACAGAAAGCATTTAATTATTAATTTGAGTAAAGCTTCTCCCCCACAGATCCTATTTCCCATTGATGGGATTGCTACAAGAATGCCTCTTCAGCTGCTCTTTGCACCAGAAAAGAAGCCCCTATGGCAGTTTTCATAAAAAGGTATTGCTGTTCAGTAACAACTAAGTTCAAGAAAGATTTATCTTCTATTGTAGAACGCCCCAGTGCCTTTTGAGTCCTCAGCACTGCTTAACTGTAAACACTAGAATAGAAATTGTATGGCCCTCCAGAAGTTGGGAGAGTTGTGTGAAACACCGTTGTTCTTGTTTTTTGAACAAGTCAGTATATTTGGGCTCCTTTGTTCCTCATGATGGTAACTATCCAAGGCTGTATAGCATAGATACCAGCAGGGAAGGGATAGGGAATCTTTGACCCTTCAGGAATTTTGGACAACTTCCGCAAACTATTACAGTTGGCAATGCTGAGTAAGATTTGGGGATTTGTAGGTGAAAACATCTGAAGGGCCAATGACATCGCAGCATTGCAATAACACAAACATATATTAGATTAGACCTGCTCATAAAACACTTTCACAGGGGATATAGATCACTTTGTTCAAGGGAGGTATGAGGAATTAAGTTAGCATTTTAAAAAAATCAGTCACCCAAAGCCAAACAATTAAAATGATTATAAAATATGTAAATAGTACCACAAGAGGAAAAGAGAGTTTAATGCCTTCTTTAACAAGAATGCATCCCCAACTATTATTCGCACTGGAAGAAAAACTCCCGTAGTACTTTCAGAATTACAGCTGTTTGCTATCATTTTGAGTTACTGTTGTGTCCAAAGCAATTCATCACTTTTAAAGTCTCAATAGTTTTCCTTATAGCAGACAGGTTTTTTCCCAGTCAGGTGAACTGCAATCTTTAAAGAGTCTTGCATTGCTTTTTAACTGTCTTAGCTATGGAACATGGCCATACAGCTCAGAAAATGCACAACAACCCAGTGTCTTATTTAATGTTTCAAACATTTTCATTCATTTTTCATAACTTGGAAGCCCTGGTGTGTTGGGAGGTGACAGACAAATGTCTTAAGGAAGATCACTTTTAGAGGCATATTCACTCACCTCACCTCATTTATTACCCTATATACAATTGGTTTGGCACACATACCTGCTTATTAAGTTGCTATGGAAATTTAATAAGCAGGTATCTGTACTACACCAAGAAGGGAGTGACGATGAAAACATGTTCCCAATATCAATTGAGCCAAATTAGTGTGTAGAAGTGTGTGTGTGTGTGTGTGGGGGGGGGGGGGGTGATGTGGAACCTACAGATATTGTTATACTGCAACTCCCATCAGTTCTAGGCAGCTTGGCCAATAGTGAGGAATCCTGGGAGCTGCAGTCCAATTATATCTAAAGGGATATACTTTGTCGCTCCTATTGCAAGGAAATCACAATTATTTAGAGATGAGTACTGCCTAAATACACTAGTGCACCGGATGCCATCTGTTCTTGGAAGCTAAGCAGGTTCAGCTCTGGTCAATACTTAGACAGGAAATAGCGAACAAATACCAGATGTTGTGGAGCTCCCGGTGGTGCAGCAGATTAAACCGCTGAGATGCTGAACTTGCTGACTGAAAGGTCGGCAGTTCGAATCCGGGGAGCGAGGTGAGCTCCCGCTGTTAGGCCCCGCTTCTGCCAACCTAGCAGTTCAAAAACATGCAAATATGAGTAGATCAATAGATACCGCTCTGGCAGGAAGGTAACGGTGCTCCTGGCAGTCATGCTGGCCACATGACCTTGGAGATGTCTATGAACAACGCCGGCTCTTCAGATTAGAAATGGAGATGAGCACCAACTCCCAGAGTAAGACATGACTAGACTTAATGTCAAGAGGAAACCTTTACCTTTACCAGATGCTGTAGGCTATATGGCAGTGGAAGGAACTGGCAAAATCATCTTTGAGTATTCCTTATCTAAGAAAACTGTATGAAATTTATAGATTCACTGTAAATCAACAGGCAACTTGAAGGCACATAAACACACACTGGTCAGAGTAGGAAGCAGATAGCAGCCAACAGCTAGAAACTATTAAAGCTAGATTTCTAATCAACAGCACAGCTGGACTCCAAAGCATTCACATAAATATGAATGCAGAACCAAAGAGATCAGAGAACAAAAGAGACTAGGCTTGAAGCACTGGCTTATTTCAGAATGTGGAAAATTATCCCTCTCAGCAGGTTTCAGACTGCTGCATCTAGGTTACAATTCGTTTCCCCTCAATTTCTCTTGGTAGCTTTCTTTTATTTTGCTTTTTCAAAAACCCCTTATCTTCAAATGTCACCCCGACACATCCAACATCAGTGTGAACAAATCCATAGACTTTTCATTCAAAGATGTGGTTGCCAATTACAATAGGTGCTAGAAATTACTTACTTACTTTTAGAGTCAGCCCTCCACATTCATGGAGGTTGGGTTAGTGGTAAAGAATCCACACAAATGTGAGAAAACCCTGACTATCTCCAGGAACAGAGTGAGGCTTCCTTGTCCAGTTGGCAGATATGGAGGGGTGCTGTGATTTCAGTCACCAAACACCACCTATCAAAGTCTACTAAGCAGAAGACTTTGATGGGGGTGGTTGATGACAGATGGGGTGGCCATCTTCAGGGGTGCTTTGAATGTGTGCTTCTTGGCAGGGTGTTGGACTGGATGGCTCTTCCAAATCTATGATTCTATGATTCTGTGACTGAGATCACTACTTCTCTGCTCCCTACAGTTTTGGGAAGGCACAAAAGCACCCCCTCAACTTTCACCATCTACCCCTCCCAAGTTTGTTGGTTCATAAGAATTTTGTGGGAGCTGTTTGGCAACTGAAATCATTGCTACTTGGCTTCCTGAAGCTGCAGGTTGCCATCCACCCTCCACCAAAGAGGTCTGTCTGGTTCACAAGCTTCGCTGTGGGGGGATGACAACCAATATATAGATTATAATAATATATCATCACCTGCTTCTTATTCAGGTCAGCTTCCAGTGATAGATATCATTTCACTTCTGACAGTGATGTTATCCTCATAAGCAATTGATGTATATATAAAGTGGGGATCCACTGCAATTCCTCCACTTTTTCTGGTTTGAAATAATATGAATGGAAATAAACAACTCAAAATGTATATCTTTAAATGAAATACAAACATAAAAATCATTATCAGAAAAATCCCACACACATATAAGAATGGATGGATGAAGAAAAACACAAACATTAAGAAAAGTGTACCCTGACACATGCATGCATATCCATGCATAGTGCTCATGAACTACCAGGCCTCACAGCTCAGCTTGAAACAAAAACAGGAAATATACAGGTTGGATTCAAAGAAACATAAAATAGCTGAGAGGTGTGCTTATTCCAAGATCCTTTTTTGGGAGCAGAATGTGTTGAAAGTGATTGCATGTCGGTTAAAAACAAGCAAGGACACCATGCTGTTTGCCTCCTCCTTCTCACTTATAGATTTCTTAAAAGTCTGTTTTAGTGGCTGTTCTCACCCACATTTCACTAGAACAAAAATACTTTCTGAACATCTTTTACATAAAGATGTACATATATCTAAAGGGCCTTTCTGATTTGACCAAGTGAGTAACGGGAAGATAATGAACCACTCCATCAGATCCTCTTTGATTCAGTTGTTGTCGAAACATGATAACCGTACCTTAATAAATATATAGTTTCCCAAGGGCTTCATAATTTTTAAAAAAATTCCAGAACTTTTCTAAACTTCCACTATTTTGAAGCATCAGAGGTTGAGAGCAGACCAGCAGCAGCGGCTACCCCACAAAGACTTTATTGTTTCAACCCTATAATAAAATGTATCTTTTTTATTGTAACCTTCTGTCTACTTTTTATCATTATTTACATTGTATCTATTCCAACATATAACATGTATATATTTCTTGATAAAGTGTAGCAAAGCAAAACCCAGGTGTCATTACTTTTTGTAGCCCCACTGTGACATTTCCTGGGCAGGAAAGGTTGGGCAAATCCCTCTGGCCATTCCCAGCCAGAACAATCATCATGATCTATTGTACATACATGCAAAGAGATAGGTGGTTTCTGTGTCAGACCAAATAAGCCTGTAAATATTTGTCTAACTAAGGGCCCATCTTGGGCTGAGAGATTACTGACCGCAGAAAAAGAGTTTCAAAAAACGTACATTTGTTTAACCTTTTTATTACAATCCCAATCCTTGATTGCCAGGATCATCACCTTTTGTCTCCTGGAACTCACATGTTTGTTAAGGTTTGGAATTGGACTGTTGAGTCTATCAAGGACACATTATCATCTCTTTGACTGTTGTTTCCATGAAGAATGCCCTCTCCCAGTGGATTGTCCCAATAGTTGATTGGCTCTGGGATGGCAAATCCCATACCACAATTTTTCCGCAAAAGGCAATCTCCACCTGGAGGCCACAACGTCAGCAGTACCCTCAGCCAATCAGGGCACAGATCCAGACTGGCCTCTCCCTTGGCCAGTTAGAGAGGAAAGCAGGAGTTTTGAATAGTTGTCATGTTTATAAAAAATCATGCTTCTCTCTGTATGTTATGCTTGTACTTTTGAAGCATCTCCTTGTACTCACATCCTGTTCAACTGAACTTAATAAACCTCTGTGGCTTATCTTCAACTCAATGAGTTGTTTCTCTGTCCCGGCCCATTTGGCATAGCTTGCATTCGCCAGGGACAGATCCTTTTGCCTGTGATCCTATTTATCCATGACAGCTGCAAAAAAAAAAACCCAAAAAGAAACCTTTCTCTACCCACGCACTAAAAACCCATTCTTTTGTTTATGTGAGGAAGGGAGATCCCCAGAAAGTCCAACTGGACACTTTTCTGCTATCTTTCCACCTGCAAGTAAAGAACTTTTTATTTAAGGAAATGTTTTGCTTTTTAGCATGTTATAGCAGATAAGGCTTTTAATGGGGTGGTGGTGGAGCCCCCGGTGGTGCAGTGGGTTAAACCCTTGTACTGGCAGGACTGCTGACTTGAAGGTTGGGTTGCTGACCTGAAGGATGCTGGTTTGAATCCAGCCCGGGGAAAGCATAGATGAGCTCCCTCTATCAGGTCCAGCTTTATGCAGGGACATGAGAGAAGCCTCCCACAGGGATGGTAAAAACACCAAAACACCCAGGCGTCCCCTGGGCAACATCCTTGCAGATGGCCAATTCTCTCTCACCAGAAGCGACTTGCAGTTTCTCAACTTGCTCCTGACATGAAAAAAAAGGGTGGTGGTAGTGGAGGGATATTTTAATTTTATTATGTTTAAAGCATCCTTTCATGTTGTTTTAAACTTATTTTTAAGTTGCATTTCTTAAAATTGTGCTTTAACTTTTTGTACTGAGGGGCTTTTCAAATTTTGATTTTGATTTTAAAACTTTGAATGCCATGCTGGGAGAAAGAAAGGATGCAAATTATATAAGCACACAGCCATTCTTTAACAGAATGATTTCTCTAACCTCAAACTCTTAGGAAGGTATGTATAATAGGAGTTGTAATACAATGCCTGGAGGGTGCTGGGTTAGAGAAAGGCTACTTTAAACTTTAATAGTCCAGGATTTTAAATCATTTTATCGATTGGAGAACTTTGGCAGAAACTCCTGAAGTGACCCTGTAACCTAAGTTGTACCTGGGGGCACCTTTTTAATGAAATGTGTGTATGTGCTTCAAGTTGCTCATTGACTTATGAGGACTCCATGTAGTCCTTTCTCTGCCAAGAGAAGCGATGGAAGCTTGGCTATGCTTCTCTCAGCAGGAGGAGACAAACTCCTTTCCTGGCAGATAGAGGTTTATGGCTCTATGTAGCTGGGCATCACACTGGATTTAGCACCAAGGGAGGGAGCTGCTTTTGAAAGCTCAGCAAAGGCAACCTGGTTCCTTACTGTCCTTTCCTTCATCCACAGAGAGGGTCCATGTATAATTGAACATGCACATTATGAGCCTGCAAAATAGGCAGGCCTACTGTATGTGTCTTTGGGTAAAGCTGCTCCCTACCACTGTGATTTCAAGAGTTAAGAGTATTGTTTGGTTAAATAAAAGTCTGAACACTGTTCATCCTTTTATCTGGACTAAAAAAGGCAACTGAAATTTTGCAATGACACAATTAATAGCATAAACTAAAAACTTCCCATTAGAATTGCCAGAGATTCCTTATAAATGGTATCTCTCATCTGAAAATCAAAAACTTGTCTCTTACAGGACTGGCAGGGATTCCCTATTTGAGGATTGAAAGCTTTTCCTTTTATATAGATTCATGATTCCCAACCCATTCATATTGTGGGATGTGTGCCCTTCATAAAGACAGAAATGTCTGTATTATGTAGTTTATGTATGTGTTCATTTTGCAGAGAACTACAAGACAAGCTTAACTGAAAGTAATATTTCATATTTAGGTAGAATACAAACATGCTAGTAACTACTTTCCAATTGTCAACCCTGTGATCATGAATTTTGACTGCCTTTATTTGCCATTTCGAACATCTGGCAACAGTACTTTCCATACAATCTACATATGGTATGGAGATAGCCAAGAAGACAAGTGAAGTAAAACCAGAATTTGCTAGGGGTCCCAAATTTGTTGTTACTACTACTGTTGTGTGCCTTAAACCTATTTCTAACTTACTGAGACCCTACGGCAGGCATGACCAAAGTCTGGTCCATGGGCCAATTGCGGCCCATGTTCAAATTTCCATCGGATCACAATCTTTGTCATAAAATCAACAATATGTGATTCTTTAGTAATTCTAGCTCCTGTTTTATATCTCTCGAGTTCTTTTTAAATTTCTCTTCTATTTCCACTATTGCTGTCTGCACCTTCATTGTACAGTTTGTTTTTGTGTGCCTTTTGTTGTATTAGATGTCAACTCATTACCACTTCACTGGCATCCCATATGGTCCCTATTGGTGTTTCAGGTATGTCGTTCAAGCCGAAAAAGTCTTTTAAGATTTCCTTGGGGTTTTTTTTTTTTTTGGATATTCATGTCAAATTTTAATAAATTATCATTTAATCTCGATGTATACATTCTATTTGTTTTATTATCATTTCTATGGGACAGTGGTCAGAATCCTCTCTTGGTAAGATTTTAATCTTACTTACTTTCATTACCACTGTATCTGATAGCCAGATCATATTGATTCTTGACCAGCTCTTATGGTGATCTTTCTGATGGTGAGTTCTCCAAGCATCTTTCAAGTTGTAATAGTAGGTTTATGAATGTTTTAGGCAGTTTTCCAATTCCTTTTTCTTTCTTTCCTCCATTTTGTTTGTTTCTATCCATTAAATTGTCCATAACCCCCTTGAAATCTCCCATTGTTATCAGTTCATCAACTTCTAATCCGTAAATTAGTTCTGACATCTTTTCCACAAAATTTGTTTTTGGGCCATTAGGAGCATATATATTACATACTAATATCTTCTGTGTTTCTCTTTTTATGATAACTCAAATTATTCTCCCTTCCTGGTCTTTGCATGTTAATTCTGCTGGTATGTTTTGATTCACATATAAGGCCATATAATGTGTGGCCCGCCAGCACTGTTGAATGCAGTATAAAATACACGCGTACCAAAATGCTACTGTATATTTCACCAGAAGGCAGTATTAGACCTGTGACTATACTCTCGCCATGTGACCCTTGTGCAATCCTTTCCAACTCATTTCTAAAATGGTGGCTGTAACTAAAAAAAAAAAGAAAAGCTGATATTGAGGGCTGAATGGTAATGTAAATAGAGGATGTATTTTCATTCATTGGATCAAATTTGGCACAAATACCTGATATGCCCAAATTTGAATACTGGTGGGGTTGGTGGGAGGATGACTTTGTCATTTGGGAGTTGCAGTTGCTGGGATTTATAGTTCATGTACAATCAAAAAGCATTCAGAACTCCACCAGCAATGAAACTAAACCAAACTTGGCACACAGAGCCCCCAGGATCAACTGAAAATACTGGAAGGGTTTGGTGGGCATTGACCTTGAGTTTGATTCCAGAGAGCACTGTGGAATCAAACAGTGATGGATCTGGGCCAAACTTGGTACAAATACTCAATATGCCCAAATGTGAACACTGGTGGAGTTTGGGAAAAATGGACACTGACATTTGGGAGTTGTAGTTGCTGGGATTTATAGTTCACCTGTAATCAAAGAGCCCCTTGAACTCCACCAACGACCAAATTGGGCCAAACTTCCCACACAGAACCCCCATGACCAACAAGAAATACTGGTCTTTGGTGACCCCTCTTATGCCCCCCCCCCGGCAACCCCCCCCCCCAAGGGGTTCTGACCCCCAGATTGAGAAACACTGCTTTAGCTGTCTTAGGCACTCTTGCTATAAGCTGTCTTATATGGTTGCGAAAAAGATGGCAGTGGAATGGGGATACTTATACAGTTGAACCATCCTTTAAACTTCTGGGAAAAAAGGTAACATAAATGATAGACAGAAGCGTTTGGGTTAGACCTCTTCAATTTAAAGCTATTTTATAATGCCTGTTACATGTTAAGGAACCAGAGTGGTTCAGTTGTTTGGTTATTTGACTGCAACTCTGGAGGCCAGGGTTTGAAGCCCTTTCTAGCCATGAAATCCACTATTTGACTTTGGGCAAATCACACACTATTCGCTTTAGAAGAAGGCAATGGCAAATGTCTTCTGAACCAATCTTGTCTAGAAAGTCCCGTGATAGGGTTGCAATGGGTTGGAAATGATTTGAAGGCACACAACAACAGCAAAGTACATGTTAGGCCAGGCTTGGGCAAGCTTTTTTGCCTTGGGGCTGCATTCTGAGCCGGCCAGGAGGGCGAAGCTGGGAAAGAGGGTGGCCAGGCACATACTGGGTGGGATGGACCTTGGAGGGGGAAAGCCTGGGAAAGGGCAGGACCAGGAGGGGGTGGATCATCCTCAGGTTGTCCTCCTGGCACAAGGATGGGGTTGCTCACCCCATCCTTATGCCGGGAGCAAAACGAGACATGCAACTGCCCCAATCCCCCTCTCCAATACTCCTCCCTCGATCTTCAGGTTGTCCTCTCAGCATTATACTGGGAGGAGGGCAAGACTGGCAACGTCCAAGAGCATTCCAGAGGGCTCTCAACTGCTGCATGCCTTCCTCAAGCTGTCCTCCTAGCATGAGGACAGGGTTGCTCACACCGTACTTGTGCCAGGAGAAAGGCGAGACATATGGAGGCTGACAGTGCTCCAAAGGGCACTCAGCTGCTGTGTGCCTTCCTCCCCCCACTTTTTCTGCACAAGGATGTGGTGGTCTGCTGTGGCCTTACGCCAAGAAGGCAGGCAAAATGAGGAGGGCCTGAGGTAAGTACCCAGAGCACCACACCTGGCCCCCGGGCCTTAGTTTGCTCATGCCTGTGTTAGACCTTGTAAATGAGTTATGGTGATACATTTAGCATTTCTGGTGAGGTATGCTTTTCTCTGAGAAATAGCTTTTTATTTCTATCTCCAGTGGATTAAATCTCCATCAGATATACAGCCAGCATGATTGATGTTGTAAGAGAGCAAATGTAGACAACACGACAGTCAGAAGCAATGTGTTACACAGACCCATTGTATGGATGCTTCTCATTTGAATTGCTTATCCATATGACTTCTGTTTCATAGGGTGATGTCTTCCTCCAATGTAGTTGAAGTATTAGCAATTACTACCCCACAGTATTGTATCAGATTATGCTGAAGGAGTTTCATTGTTTAATGTGTTGTCAAAGGCTTTCATGGCCAGAATCAATGGATTGCTGTGAGTTTTCCAGACTGTATGGCTATGTTACAGAAGCATTATCTCCTGATGTTTTGCTCACATTTATGGCGGGCATCCTCAGAGGTTATGAGGTCTGTTGGAAACAAGGCAAGTGGGGTTTGTATATCTGTGGAATGTCCAGGTTGGGAGAAAGAACTCTTTGTCTGTTTCAGGCAAGTGGGAATGTTGCAATTAGACAGCTTGATTAGCATTTAATGGCCTTGCAGCTTCAAAGCCTGGCTGTTTCCTGTATGGGGGAATCCTTTGTTGGGAGGTGTTAGCTGGCCTTGATGGTTTCCTGTCTGGAATTCCCACTTATTTATTGTTTAGTTCATTGGGGAATCTTACCAAATTGTCTTGAGAATCTAGATTGCATTGGGCTTCCATTCTGTTCTATGGACAGTGCACTGGACTTCATATCATATTGCTTGTTGACATGCAAACTTTTGTAGATACTTAGTTCATAAATGTTACCAATGCAGCAAGACCTTTGTCTCTATAGGTAAAATGATGGATGAATCTTCTCTTTCATCTCCACCCATGATCCCTAAAGTTGTTTTCTCCTTCTCCTTTTCCTCCTTTTCTTCCTCCTCCTCCTCTGCCTTCTCACTTCTGGGGTTTTCTATGGGAGATTTGATTAGAGGTAATTGTAAAGTTGAGAAAGTCTGGTTTGTTCAGGGTTACCCAGTAGATTTCCATACTCGAACTCAAGCCCTGGCCTACTGAATTTCCCATCAAACCCCAATACACCGTCCTGACTCTTGATAATTTCCTGATAGGAAATTACATGTCCAGAATGCAACTTTCTCCAAACTTAATATGGTTGTAGGTAACAGTAAAGGTTTTCCCCTGACATTGTCTGGTCATTTCCAACTCTGAGGGTGCTCATCTCCATTTCTAAGCCGAAGAGCCGGCATTGTCCGTAGACACCTCCAAGGTCATGTGGCCGGCATGACTACATGCAGTGCCATTACCATCCTGCCAGAGCGCATGTTTTTGAACTGCTAGGTTGGCAGAAGCTGGGGCTAACAGCAGGAGCTCACCCTATTTGAACCACCGACCTTTCGGTCAACAAGTTTAGCAGCTCAGTGGTTTGACCCACTGTTCCACCAGGGGCTCCATATGGTGGAGAAGCATCAAATACATAGTTTTGTGAAGATTAGAACAGCAAAGATTGTCACTTTGGGCATCTCTTACCATTTGCCTTTCGTTTAGCAACTGTAGCTGTTGGAACATGCAAAATTCATTCTGATGTGCTACACCGATAGATTTGTCTTTATTAAATTCGAAAAAGCCCCATTTAGTATAGCAATAAGCTATATTACTATGGGGTTTTGTTTTACATAAAAGCACCGCTTAACATCTCACAATGGATTTATACATTTTATCTGGTTTGCTTCTAAGGCAGGGATATCTATGAATTAAATGTGTACAATTAGGAAGCCCTTTTCCCTTTATAAATGATACATGAAATATTTTCGTCTCCAGACATCATCACTTCCACTTCCTGTTGCCATGGACACTCATTAGTATTCCTTCGAGGCCAGGTTGCCATAGAAAAAAATGTGTAGTTGTACCGTGTTGCTATGGTTACTCTTCACCACTATGAACCTTCGCTATATCAACTCGCAGATCTGTTTGGGTAAGCCTGAAATATTACAGTAGTATTTAAAGCTACTGGCAAGGAAGACTTTGGGTCCAATCTGCAGCTTGAACATTTACCTTCAGAATTCCAATGGAGAAATTTCACAATCAAGAAATAGCCCTATTAAAAATAATCCCTCCAGAAAAAGAGTTAGATATCAATGGCTTGAGCCTAGTGATGTCATGCAGTTTGAACATCATGCTCTGGAAAATGTGTTTTCATGTTAATAAAAGGATCGGAGCTAGAATGGCGGTGTTGTTTGAACATTGGACTATGATTCCAAAGACTAGGTTTTGAATCCCTACTCAGCCATAGAAACACAACTTGGTCAAGTCATTGAAAATAGATCAAAGGTCATTATAAAACTGAGGGATACCGGCGCTTCATTTCTAAAGTGTTTCTAAAGTATATTTAGTGAAAATTTTGTTACTATAACACAGCGTTTCTCAACCTGGGGGTCGGAATTCCTGGGCAGGGGGGTTGCGAGGGAGGTTCAGAGGGGTCACCGAAAATCAGTATTTTCTGGGTTGTTGTATGTTTTCCAGGCTGTATGGCCATGTTCTAGAAGTATTCTCTCCTGATGTTTCGCATCTGTGGCAGGCATCCTCAGAGGTTGTGAGGTATGGAGAAACTTAAGCAAGGAAGGTTTATATATATCTGTGGAAAGTCCAGGGTGAGAGAAGAACTCTTTGTCAGTTGGAGGCCAGTGTGAATGTTGTAGTTAATCATCTAAATTAGCATTGAATAGTTTCATCTCCTGGCTTCTTCCTGCCTGGGGGCATCCTTTGTTCAGAGTCATTAGCTGCCCCTGGTTCCCATGTCTGGGACTCCTCTGTATTTTCTGTTGGTCATGGAGGTTCTGTGTGGGAAGTTTGGTCCAATTCAATCATTGGTGAGGTTCAAAGGGCTCTTTGATCATAGGTGAATTATAAATCCCAGCAGCTACAACTCCAAATTGTAAAGGTCTAAAGGTAATGTTTTTCCCCTGACGTTATGTCCAGTCATGTCTGACTCTGGGGGTTGGTGCTCATCTCCATTTCTAAGCCGAAGAGCCGGCATTGTCTGTAGACACCTCCAAGATCATGTGGCCGGCATGACTGCATGGAGCGTCGTTACCTTCCCGCCAGAGCGGTACCTATTGATCTACTCACACTGGCATGTTTTCGAACTGCTAGGTTGGCAGGAGCTGGAGCTAACAGCGGCCGCTCCCGGGGTTTGAACCTTTTGGTCAGCAAGTTCAGCAGCTCAGCACTTTAACGCACTTCGCCACCGGGGCTCAGTGTAAAGGTCTATTTTCCTCAATTATTTATTCATTCATTTATCATATTTCTACCCTGCTTTTCTCTACCCTGAAGGAGACTCAAGGTGGCTTACATATGGCAACCATTAGATGCCTTAAGATACATACAAACAGAGACTTAAAATCAATTAAATTTAAAATTAATACATAATAAACATTTAAAACATTACATTCAATATTAAAATCACATCATCCAAAAATCATAGTCCAAGGCCGTTCCGTCATCAATTATCTGTATTTCCATGTCTGTTATTGCACTGTACTAATCACCAAAAGCCTGATCCCAGAGCCAAGTTTTTACTTTTCTTGTGAAGTCTAGAAAGGAGGGGGCTGATTTAACATCACTGGGGAGGGAGTTCCACAGTTGAGGGGCCACCACTGAGAAGACCCTGTCTCTCATCCCCACCAGCCACGCTTGCAAAGGAGGTGGGACTGAGAACAGGGCCTCCACAGACGATCTTAAGCTCTGAAGTGCTTCATGGGGGGAAATACGTTCGGACAGGCAAACTGGGCTGGAACCATTTAGGGCTTTATAGACTAAGGACAGCACTTTGAATTGTGCTCGGTAGCAGACTGGCAGCCAGTGGAACTTGCATAACAAGGGAGTTGTGTGCTCCACCAGTGTTCAAATTTGGGCATATTGGGTATTTGTGCCAAGTCTGGTCCAGATCCATCATTGTTTGAGTCCACAGTGCTCTCTGGATGTAGGTGAACTACAACTCCCAAACTCAAGGTCAAGGCCCACCAAACCCTTCCAGTATTTTCTGTTGGTCATGGGGGTTCTGTGTGCCAAGTCTGGTTCAATTCCATTGTTGGTGAAGTTCAGAATGCTCTTGATTGTAGATGAACTATACATCCCAGCAACTACAACTCCCAAATGACAAATTCATCCCCCCCCCCAACCCCACTAGTATTCAAATTTGAGCTATCAGCTATTTGTGCGAAATTTGATCCAGTGAATCGAAATACATCCTGCATATCAAATATTTACATTACGATTCATAACAGTAGCATAATTACAGTTATGAAGTAGCAACAAAAATAATGTTATGGTTGGGGGTTACTACAACATGAGGAACTGCATCAAGGGGTCGCAGCATTAGGAAGGTTGAGAACTACTGAGCTAAAGAGAAATAGTCACAGAGCTCCATAGTGAGCTTTATAGTTGATCAGTGAAGTCCCACCCTTTGATTAATAGAAAAAGTGACCCATGTATATTTACTGGTGCTCCTATTCATCATTTAATGCATATTTTAAACAAAAGGAGAAGAGTGTGTTGAGAAAGAGACATGGCAGTGCCAGTCTGTTTTATGTAAAACCATCTCTCCTTTGGACTTGAAGAATAATTTATCATTCTCTTCCCACCTACCTCAGAGCTCAGTCCTAAATATATTTAAATGAAATACAATGGGAAACTTTCTATGGTAGTCCCACATTTTCTCAAGTGTGTGGCATGTGTGCAGACATGCACACGTTTTCTTCTTCCTAGTTCCTCGGAATTATGTTGCTTTTCTCTGCTGTAGTCATATTGGTATGACTTTGAAATGTCCCTCTGGGCAATAATGGGAAATCTGGCACCAGCTGCCTTTCCCAAAGGCTTTCTCGTTTGTTACATAATAGATGCAACACTTTTGGTTTTACATCATGGAGTTGCCGGGAGTCTGATTTGGATCCGTCCAACACCGATAACAGAGCTATGCCTAGAACATTTGGTCGGGAGTTCAAATCAGGAGAAGAGTTATGTATGCTAGATGACAGGAGACAGCCTCGTTTCCTGAAACTATATCTATCAGAGGATGAAATTTCAATCCAGGAGGCAACAGTGGTCTTACAACATTCTCTTTCTGCCTTCTCCATGTGAGAGAAGAAATTCGCTAACCTAGTCGATTTTGTAATACTTATATGTGTCTGGGCCCCAAGTAATGCTTCCTTAAGTGTGAGAAGTAAAGTTTAAATTATAGAATTCAAACTTCATTCCCACATCTCTCCTTCTAGCCTTCAAGTAAGATGGCAGGAATAAAGAATCATTTTGAATCATCATAACATTTAGGCAGGGTTATGATAATCTCTGGCTGTTTTCATAGAGTCTCAGAATTGGAAGAGTCCGAAAGGACCATCCAGTCCAACCGCCTTCCATACAGGAAGACACAATCAAAACATTTCTGACAGATGGTAATTCAGCTTCTGAGGAAAAACCTCCAGATAAAAAGACTCATTTGAATGACTATATATAGATTTAAACTACTCAACACTAAGCAGTAGAAATAGTCTAAACAGCTTCAACTAAACTTTACTATCTAAATGATTTAACACATATAAGATAAATCTAAAAATGATGGTAATCAGAAGGATGACAAATTGTGACAAGTACAAATAGAGACAGATAAGATCAAATGCTACTTAATCCAATTTGGCTAGTCACACCTACATTAGGGCCATTAAATCAATGGAAATTTGGTAAGTCAACAGTGTGATAAATCTCCCTGGGTGTATTCTATTTGGGATTAACAGTTTGATTTAGAAGAGAAAGCAGTCTGTGTTGTACCCCTGTGCCAAACGAATACTTTGAAACATAAGTCACAGAAACACAGAATCATAGAGTTGGAAGAAACCTCATGAGCCATCCAGTCCAACCCCCTGTCAAGAAGCAGAAAAATTGCATTCAGAGTACCCCCAACCAATGGCCATCCAGCCTCTGTTTAAAAGCCTCCAAAGGAGGAGCTTCCACCACACTCCAGGGCAGAGAGTTCCACTGCTAAACAGCTCTCACAGTGCGGAAGTTCTTCCTAATGTTCAGGTGGAATCTCCTTTCCTGAAGTTTGAAGCCATTATTCCGAGTTCTAATCTCCAGGGCAGCAGAAGCTTGCTCTCTCCTCCCTATGACTTCCCTTTATGCATGGCCTTCATGTCTCCTCTCAGCCTTCTCTTCTGCAGGCTAAACATGCCCAGCTCTTTAAGTCGTTCCTCATAGGACTTGTTCTCCAGACCCTTGATAATTTTACTCGCATTCCTCTGGACACATTCCAGCTTGTCTACATCCCTTTTAAATTGCGTGACCAGAATTGGACACAGTATTTGAGGTGTGGTCTGACCAAGGCAGAATAGAGGATCTTGACACTAGATTTCTATTTATGCAGGCTAAAATCCCATTGGCTTTTTTAGCTGCCACATAACGTTGTTGGCTCATGTTTACCTTGTTGTCCACAAGGTCTCTTTTTCACATGTACTGCTGTTGAGCCAGGTGTTCTCCATTTATTTTCGCATTTCATTTTTTTCTGCCTAAATGGAGCATCTTGCTTTTGTCCCTATTGAACTTCATTTTGTTAGTTTTGGCCCATCACTCTAATCTCTTAAGATTATTTTGAATTCTGCTCCTGTCTTATGGAGTATTGACTATCCCTCCATAGGACTCCAAAGTCACACTTCAGAGTCCTTAGCATTCACAAGTAAACTGTGTATTAAGACTAATGAGTAAAAGCAGGAATATTACAGTACTTCATAAGATGATTTAAACAGAAGCAAAGCTTTATATTCACACATTTCAAAAGCCTGTCCACCTTCTGTCACATGATTAGAGCCCTGTTTTGTACCTGAAATGAGCAGGCAAATGCTGACATAATGTGTTATGAAAGTCTATATGCACGAAATAGCCACACAAATTCCTGTTTCATCTTCACTTGTTATATCATATCATCCAAACTGAACCCCCGCGTGGAGTGAATGCCTAGGTCACATATCCCTTCATAGATGAGGTGAAGAGCATGAAAACCTGATGAAGAAGGATCCTGGCCAAGTATGAATGAGAACTGGGACAGCAACTCAGTCCAGCCATTCTGACTCAGAGATCAGATAACACTCTGTACAAATCAACATTTCTGCTGCAATCAGTATGTTATTACTGATGTCAAATGAATAATAGTTACCTGCTCTCTTGATTCTAAGCTAGGAATGTACAAGAGGGGTGCAGAGTTTTCTCGCTATGTACCTTTAAGACATTTCTGACTTACAGTGATCCTAAGGTGAACCCATAATGGATCTTTTTGGCAAGATTTGTTCAGAGTTTCTCTGAAGCCAAGAATACGACTTACCCAAGGTCACCCAATAGATTTACATAGCTGAATAGGAATTCAAATCCCGTTCTTCAGCCTCATCACCCAACACTAAAACCACTACACTATATTGACTCTGTAGTTTTCTAATTAAATATAAAATCTGGCCCAATATTTATATGCTGGGTTGCTTTGAGTTTTTCGGGCTGTATGGTCATGTTCCAGAAGCATTATCTCCTGACATTTCACTCACATCTATGGCAGGCATCCTCAGAGGTTGTGATACCTCACAACCTCTAAGGATGCCTGCCATATATGTGGATGAAACATCAGGAGAGAATGCTTTCTGGAACATGACCACAGAGCCCAAAAAAACTCAAAGCAACCCATTGATTCTGGTCATGAAAGCCTTCGACAATACATTTATATGGTGGCCTTGAACACACCATATAGTTTCCTAGCTCCAGAATATATTTATTTTCTCTCTTTAACTTGCAAGAGATTTTACAGACACAGATACATGAAAGAACACACTCACTTTATCTAGAAATTGATCACCACTATTCGTTTAGGTGCATGGCTTGGTTTTTTATTTATGGAGACAGCTTTAAAAAACTGAGTTTATTTTGGAGAAACCCACTATGATAAATTTCAAGCTATACTGCATATCATGTCTACTCTCCTGCTGTTTCAGGGGCTGGGCTGGAAGACCAAAAATCACCAGAGAAAAATGATTACTGTCCATAATCTCTACGACATCTGTTTTTTTAAAAACAAAAAAGGGAAGTTTATGCATCCAAATGAGGGATACGGGGTGCAATTTTATCTGAAGAAGCTACTGGAAAGGTCTAGCCATGTTCAAGGACTGAGAGGAGTAAGAAAATATCAGGATTCTATATATTTTCAAGTGAACATCTTATTTTCCTGTTGTTTTTATATCTTTATATAAAAGATTATAGCACCATCTAGTGATATTTTTCTCACAGCGCACTGACCCCCATAAAGACTCCCAAAGCAATTTAAGTTTTAAAAAGAGAACAAATAAACAACAAAGATAAGTCTAGGTAAAATGAGAATTAGCAAATGGCTGCCAAATTATATACTATAAATCTCATTTCCTTAAGTGTATAATCTTTCTTGTTGTTAACTGCCATGAAGTCGACTTCAACTTATGGAGACCCCATAAATAAAAGGCCTCAAAGTCAAACTATCATCAACAGACCTGCTCAGGCCATGGCTTCCTTGATTAAGTCTCTCCATCTGGAATATGGCCTTTCTCTTTTCCTACTGCCTTCTACCTTATCAAGCATTAGCATATTTTCTAATGTGTCTTCTCATGATATGGCCAAAATACAACAATCTCAATTTAGTCATCTTAGTTTCCATGGAGAGTTCAAGCTTGAATTGCTCTAGGGCCCATTTATTGGTTTTTTAAAAAAAGTCTACAACACCCATGGAATACTTATTCAGCACCACATTTCAAATTAATTGATTTTCTTCCTATCAGCTTCACTGTCTATCTTTCACAACCATTTATAGAAATGGGAAATATGATGGTATGGGCAATCCTAACTTTAGTATACAATGATACATTTCTACACTGCATTTTCTTCTAATGCCCTTCCAAGTTCTAATTGTCTATATTTTTGACTGCAGTCTCCATTCAATATCATCATCTGTAGTCATTATATCTGTTTTCTTAATGTTCAAGTAAACTTGCCTTTGCATTTTCTTTCTTTACTTTCTTCAGTAACCATTCCCAATCTTTGGTATTTCCTGCTAGTAGCAGGGTATCATCTACACATCTAAAACTGTTTGTGTTCCTTCTTCCAATCTGCAGCCCTCTTTCCTCTGGGTCTAATCCTGCTTTACATATGGTATGTTTAGCATACAATTTAAACAAATAGGGAGATAAAATGTACCCTTTTCTGGTCCCCTTGCCAACTGGAAACCATTCCACTTCTATATTCTGTTCTAACAGCAGCCTCTAGTCCTGAGTATAGGTTATGCATGAAGATGATCAAATATTGTAGCACAGTTATTTCTTTCAAAGCAATCTATGGTTTCTCATGACCACACATTCAAAGGCTTTGTTATCTATACACATAAAAAAGTGAAAAATGTGGATGTGGATGAGGTATCCACTTACACAGACATGCTCCCACCTCCACAAACAGCTATAGTTCCCACTGAGCAGGAGACACCAGTGGCCCTCCCTCCACTGATATGCAGGTTATAGTGAGCACCATGAACATGTAGCCCAAACCCTGCCAGTGTCCTCCACAAACACCATTCTGCCCCCACCCAAATGACATCCAGAAAGCACTATTAACCCAACCAATGATGGATCTGGACCAAACTTGCCATGGATAATGGGACTTGCAGTACCATCACTGATACTGTGACCCCCACTGACAATGGACAATCAAACTTGGCACAGTGAAGCCCCATAACCAACTAATCATACTTGTAGAGGTTAGTAGGAATGGACCTTGATTTTGGGAGTTATACTTCACCTGCATCCCAAAAGCACTGAACCCAGCTGATGTCAGATATGGACCAAACTTGGCACACAGAACCAACATGGCCAACTGTGCATACAGGACTGCTTTGGGGGTGGTTGACCTGGGATCTGGGAGTTGTAGTTCAACCTTATCCAGAGAGCCCTGAACCCAGCCGATGACAGATCTGGACTAAATTTGGCACACAGACCCAATGTGGCCAACTGCAAATACTGGCACGGTTTGGGGGTGATTGCCCCGGGAAACTGGGAGTTGTAGTTCCCCCTTATCCAAAAAGCACTAAACCCAGCCAATGACAGATTTGGACCAAACTTCAGTGATATTACTTAACATCCCAAAACAAACCATGTCTTCTTCTAATAACCCGGGCACCGACGGGTCCCCAAGCTAGTAATCTATAAAGCAGAAGCTGGCTTTCTTTTGAAATTCTTTGGTGCGTTCCATTATCCAACGTAAGTTTGCAATAGGATCCCTTGTCCCTCTTCCTTTCCTGAACCCAAGTAAATATCTGGCATCTCTTGGTCAATATATGATCAAAGACTTTATTGTAGAATTTCGGACCTAATGTTGCTTGCACAGGAAATTAATGTAATGACCTTGACATCCCCTTTTCTTGGCGACTAGAATATATATTGAACATCTCTAATGGATAGGCCATTATTTTGTTGACCAATTTTATTTAGAACTAGAATAGATTCTGTCTCTATAGATTGAAGCAGCTCTATTCGTACATCATCTGTTCCTTTCATAAAATCGATTATCACCTCAGAAGCATGAATGAGTAGCAGTGATCACAGGATTAATCAGGAGTATACAATTGGAATCTGATCAACTACACCCATACACTCCTAAAGATAGTTCTTTAGTAAAGTGAGTTACAAATGGAATATGGGGTGACAAGGTTAAGGACCGCTAGCTGTTATAACTACAAAAAATAGAATAATTAAAAATGGGAGATCACAGTTGAATATTCTGTATTATCTCTATAATTGTAATATTAAAATACATGCAATGATCATAGTATAGGCAGTCCCCGTGTTACAAACATCCAACTTACGCAGAACTCCTAGTTAAGAATGGGGGTGAGACAACAGGAAATAAGAGAAATCTACCCCTTGGAAGGGAGTCATCATGGGGGAAAGGTCTTTCCACTGAAGCTGTCTCACCAATCCTTGTTTCCACAACAAGCCACATTTTCCAAAATCCAATTCTCACAGGGACAGAAAGTGAGGTGAAATCTTCTGAACAGGGGCACAAACAGCACAGCTAACACCACAGGGGTGTTAACCCTTCCCTATACTATCCAAAGTGCCTCTCTCTCTCTCTCTCTCTCTCTCTCTCTCTCTCTCTCTCTATATATATATATATATATATATATATATATATATATATATATTCATTCATTATCATTACCATTACAAGCAGTCCCCAAGTTATAAACAAGATAGGTTCTGTAGGTTTGTTCTTAAGCTGAATTTGTATGTAAATTGGAAGAGGTGCACTTGGGTCAGTGTAGCTCCAGGAGCTACACTGACCCAAGTGCACCTCTTCCAATTTACATACAAATTCAACTTAAGAACAAACCTACAGAACCTATCTTGTTAGTTAGCTGATATGTTAGTCATTGAGGCACCAGTTTCTAGAATCCTTGAGTCAGGTTCTGGAAGGCCCTATTCTATTATGACATCTAAAGTGTAAATATGGACATATAGTGGGTTGGGCTCAGAGGGAAAACTGCTTCCTCACTGCAGGTTCCACAAACCAAATTGTAATATCTTCATAGGGTTACATTACTCATGGATGTGTGTGTGAGTACCATTGGAAAACATTGTATTTGGGCTCATAAGGTAGAGTTGACATCAGACTAGTCAAAACAAGTATGGCCAGTCAACTACAACAAATGGACTTTTTAAAGAATAGAACAATGGTTCTCAATTTGTGGGTCCCCAGATGTTTTGGCCTTCAACTCCCAGAAATGCTAACAGCAGGTAAACTGGCTGGGATTTCTGGGAGTTGTAGCTCAAAACAACTGGGGACCCACAGGTTGAGAACCACTGGAATAGAAGGTAATGTTTGGAAATAATCAGTAGATTTTATCTTTAGGAAACTTAATAAACAAAATCATTATTGCAAATCCAATGACACTAACACTAAAAATAACTGTAATTATATTAAATAATTTTAAAATAGCTGCAATTATCATAGCAATATGTAGTCATGTTTCTATAAATGTAAAAAAATGCATTTATAGAAATGGCAAGATATTACTATGGTAATTGCAGTTAGAATAAAGTACCATAGCAATATCTAGTGAAGTTTCTATAAATGAAAACGTTTAACTGTTTCATCCTCGACAACCAGAGTAAAATGTCAGATATAAAAGAAAAAGCAATTAAAATATAAACAAAGCAACCGTTATTACAAATTGAAGTTAGTTTCTAAAATCTTTTGCTAAAAGGGGAGTAGGTCATTTTTTTTTTTAGACTAATGAAATATTCGATCTGTCAGTTGACTGAAATATATCCCCAGGGAAAGAGCAAGAGGGGATGTCACCAGTGCATGGATAACTTTGCCCAGGCTCTCACTGCCCGGGAGAGGTTGCCAATGGCATTTCAAAAAGCATTTTACGTTCTTGTAATTTCCCCCCAAAAATGCTGGCATAACTGACTGCCATGGTTGCTCTGTTGTTCTTAAGTGTCTTCAAGTGAACTCTGACTTATGGAGAAGATCTTACATTTTGTCTCAGATAGATTTATTCAGAGGAGGTTAGCCCTTGGCTTCCACTTAGATTGCAAGAACATAACTCCCCAAGTTCACTCAGTGGTTTTCATGGTTGAGTGATGATTTGAACCTTACATCTCACTGACCGCTAGTCCAATACTCAAACCCCTACGCCATGCTGGTTCTTACCACAGTTGCAACAATGATGTTTTTATTTTCTGTTTCCGCATGTAAGCAGCTGTAAAGAGCTGGTGCTGATGTGCAGTTTGCAAAAAATGGGATTTATAAACTTACCAACCCTTGGTGAGATATTGCCTTACTGAATGGCCATTAAGCTGAAGAGGACAAAGTGGAGATGTCTGTTGACTATGATCAAAAGAGTTACTCGGTTTTTGGAAAGGAGAATAAAAGATTTCAGAGAATGACTGTTTAGTCATACATTTCTCATTTCTTTAGTGACTGCTCTATTCTGTCTCAGCTGAGTCCTGCCATATCTTATATTGTCCTTAAATCAGTGATTACAGCTTTCTTTTATGGAATTCTTAGCAATTAATTTAAAAATTTTCATAGCTGATACATGAAGCTGTCTTTGGCAGATCTCCCTCTGGCCTGGCTGTATAGAGCTAACCTTATAATAACAGAACTTTTATTTATTTATTTACTTACTTGTTTTATTTATATCCTACCCTTTTCCCCATGAATGCAGTTTGAAAAGTTCAGAGAGGAAAAGTTAGACATAAATATTTCCTAACATCAAGGTGGTATGCAGAATTACTTCAAAACAACCTCGCCCATTCTTTTCTCTCTTTTTTGGCCTTTTAAATACAGTGATATCTTGAATTAAGAGTTTAATCTGTTCCATGACCAAGCTTGTAACTCAAATTGCTCTTATCTCAAAGCAATTTTCCCATTGAAGTGCTTATTAATCCGTTTCCAGTCAACAGGGTGAAATTTCCTATTGCTGCCATTATTGCACTGCCTGAAAGGCTTGGTCCCACGGCCATGTCTTTTTCATCTTTCTGAAGGATAGGAGGGATGGGGCTGCTCTAATCTCACCAGGGAGGGAGTTCCATAGCCAGGGGGCAATCACTAAAAAGGCCCTGTCTCTCGTCCCTGCCAATTGCGCCTGTGACAGTGGAAGGCCGAGGGCAGGGCCTTCTCTGAAGATCTTAATCTCTGCGGTGGTTCATAGAGAGAGATGCGTTTGGACATTGCTCCCTCTGGCACCAGCTCTTAACCCAAAACTTTGCTTGCATGTCAAAGCAAAAAACGGGCTGAGTGACAGCTCTCAACTCAAATGCTTTTAAGTTGGGGTGCTCTTAAGTCAAGGTTCCACTACAGTTATTTCAGCTGCACACATAATCCTGGGGTTGCCACATTTCACCTGCCATATTTCACCTCCCCAAATCTGTGCATCTAATTTTCAAACTATTGCAAACTATTTCAACTATGTGTAATAGATGCAGTGTCACATTTTTTCTTCTATTTCTTGACCTTCATAGCATTTTTATCAATTATAAGTGAACTAAGAGAACCTTTAGAGTGAAGTGTTTTAATAGAACCAGAAGGCCCAAGTTCAAACAAGTGCATGATCATGCAATTTACTATGTGAATTTTCACTTCCATCACTTACCTTATAGGATTCCTGTTGGGATTAAAGGCAGAGGGAAACTATATTAAGTGGACCATTCATTATGTAATACATAGTATATTACAAATGAAATAACAACAGCAATAATATTAATATATTGTCATGCACAGACATTTCCAATACTATTCCCATCAAATCACTGGAGGGAGGGGGAATATCCATCAATTTTTCACTGATGACAAAAAACTACAGACCCATAAAGTTCCTGATTCATAGACTTGAATCTACTGTATTTACTCAATTCTGATGCTCGCCTTTTTTGACTAAATTACCTTCCCAAAATTAGGGAGAGCATTAGATTTGAATAATATGGTACAGCGTTCCCTCACTACTTTGCGGTTCACTTTTCGCGGATTCGCTGTTTTGCGGTTTTTCAATAAAGTCTAAAAGACTCTTATAAATCATAAAAAAATTACAATTTACAGCCTAAGGAAGGGAGGAAGGAGAAGCCAAAGAGAGAGAAAAGGAGCCCAAGTGGCAACAGGAGGAGAAGGAGGCAATTTATCAACACACGGTTGGTTGATAAAGACTTAGAATAGTGAATAACTACTAAAATAATGTATAAATATTAAAATAAATATAGTGTCCCTACTTCGCAGATTTTCACTTATTGCGGGTGGTCCTGGAACCTAACCCCAGCGATGAGTGAGGGAACACTGTAAATACTTTTTTGGCTTTCAGGGTTTTGAAAATTAAAGGGCGCCTTAGATTCAATGGTACATTAGACTTGAATACATATGGTAATTTAAAGGAAACAGGAAAGTAAGAACAAACAACAGCAACTGAAGAGGAACAAATGGTTTGATTTCTTTCAGAGATAGACGTATTATTATTTATAACCTGAAAATATTCAACATTACTAGAACTTTCTTTCACCTATTTCACTTTTCATAAAACTGTACATACTAAGCAGCTCATACATGCTAAGACATCTGTTTCCTGACTCAGTTATTGTCTATTAATGTCAATTAAGGTAATGATAAATGTCTATACTTTAAGAGTTTCCATTCCCTCCTGTCTTACTAATTAGAGCCAACTAAGACAAGTGATGATCATTCAGTGGCACTGCAGTTTGCAAAGATCATTTTGTATTTTGCTGCAACAGCCAAACTAAGCTACCCTCTTAAAAGTTTATAATGTATCATTTGGGGAATCATAGAATCATAGAGTTGGAAGAAATCTTGTAGGCTATCCAGTCCAACTCCTGCAAAGAAGCAGGAAAATCACATTCAGAGCACCCTCGACAGATGGCCATTCAGCCTGTTTAAAAGCCTCCAAAGAAGGAGCCTCCACCACACTCCGGGGCAGAGAGTTCCACTGCTGAACAGCTCTCACAGTGAGGAAGTTCTTCCTAATGTTCAGGTAAAATTTCCTTTCCTGTAGTTTGAAGCCATTGTTCCACATCTTAGTCTCCAGGGCAGCGGAAAACAAGCTTGCTCCCTCCTCCCTATGACTTTCCCTCACATATGTATACATAATGTGTCTTTTCATCCTTCTCTTCTGCAGGATAAACATGCCCAGATCTTTAAGCCGCTCTGCATAGGGCTTGCTCTCCAGACTCATGATCATTTTAGTCGTCTCCCTCTGGACACATTCCAGCTTCTTAACATCTGAAAATTAAGTGTGCTAAATATGTTTCTCCCTATCCTTGTACTTCTTAAATAAATCCTTTCAATGTTCACGCTTGTGGCTACTGTTCTGTTTACCTGATGAAGTATTTATATTGTAAAAGTACACATTTAAATTTGTAAAATATGTGTGATCAGACTTTTTCAATGTCATGCCATCTTTTCTAGATCACTGTTTCAATCAACTTCCGAAAATGTATGAAGATGCACATCAAACACCAATATTAGGAAGCTGCCATCTATACTCTTTTAATCATCATTATAATCTTATTTCTTACATGCCTCTTCTCATGGTTCAAGGCAGGTTACATCATAAACATTCCATAAAATGCACATATTAAAAATATTTCTACAAAATACTAAAATACACAGAAAAAAGGTTAAAACACAAGACATGAGTTTAAAATTCATGATTAAAACTGGCTGGGTGATACAGGTCTTCAGTTGCATCTTAAATTCCAACAGCTCTTTTAGCTGCCAAAGCTCTTCCGGCAATCTTAGGGCAGCCAATGAAAAGCTTCTCTGGGTGACAGTTGCCAGCCAAGTTCTGGCTGATGCTCCAGAGAACATCAGTGTGTGGGGCGGATTGTACAGGAGAAGTCGATCCTGTAGGTAACCCAAACCATGTCAGGCTTTAAAGGTCAAAATTAACACCTTTGTACCTTTCCTGAAAAGTAATTGGCAGTTTCCAGGCATTCCTGCCTTTTCCCAGGTCCTCCTTTCCTCAGAGTGAAATCAAATAATTACAACATCTCTCCAACCCAGAATATCTTTACTGCCACTGCCTCGTGCTTGGTGAGGTGTTTCTAACATGGCTCACTCCAATTTTCTCTCTCCGTAAACTTGGTCATGTTCCCTCTTTCTTATTTGTTGCTGCATCTCCAATCCTCTTGTTTTACCTTGTGATACAACATATTTATCCCGTGCACTTTACCAGGCCAACTTCTCTTGCTCCTCTCATCCTGCTATTGCACTTCTTAACCTCCTTCCCTCCCTCCCTTTTCTCTTCCCCTAAACTTACTATCCCCTTCTTCCCACTACCTTTCTTAGCCCTTCCTGAACATCGCCTCATGCCCTTGTAGTATTTGCTTTCACTTCACACTCTTGTCCCTTCTACTGTTTTCCGCTCAACATACCTTGCAGTTCAGTACCCTCTTCTTTCTTTTTTACACTCAGTCAGAGCCCTTCTACACTGCCATATAATCCAGAATATCAAAGTAGATAATCCACATTATCTGCTTTGAACTAGATTATCTGAGTCTACACTACCAGATAATCCAGTTCAAAACTGATAACCTGGATTTTATATGTCAGTGTAGATGGGGCCTCACTCACACTGCTCATTTTTCTATCTCTCCTGTTCTCTTCCCTTGACTCACCTCCACTTACACCTCTTGTTTTTTCTACTCCTTCCCTTATCCCGTCTTGAACTCTCACAGTTCAACCTTTTCTTGCTTCATGCTTGCTACTTGCACTATTTATTTTCTCATCTCACCAATTCCCTCTCCCCCAATAGCTTAACTTTTTGCACTTGGCTGTTTGCACCGTTCACTTTCTCATCTGTTTTACTTTTGCGTTATCTTGCATCCTTGTATTATGATCCCCACTTGCTTCGTGCCCTCAGTCACTTTCTCCACTCATTTCCCCTTCTCTAATGGCTGAGTTTCCCAGGTAAACTTATTTCGTGAGGAGCAGTTTCAGCACAAATTTCTTCCACATTTTACCCTCTATATTGGCTTCTAAAAGAGCTAGACACTTTTTAAAAAAAAAACATGAAAAGTTGGAATACAGACCAATGGTGATGCCATCAGGTGCTGGTGGTATATCTAGAATTAAAACGAAACCCAAACCAAGTAGACAACTGGTCAATCTACACAATCTACTCGTGCCATCCTTTATCAGAATTTCAGGACATTATTATAAATACTTGAGGCATCCAAATTTGATATGTCTCATTATAGCATTTAAATAAGAATACCATTTCATAAAGATGAAAGAAGTAAGTAAATTTCACACACACACAAGCTATGCAGGAAATAGCTAATGGTTTTCCTTTAGGTATAATCAGTTCTGTAGTAGTATAGCACAAGCATATTAAGCCAGGAAACTGGAATTTAATAGTCTAAAAAGAATGACAAATAAGCAGTGGATTGGATTTCAAAGGGTCTGGTAGTCACTCAATGCTAACTTCTAGAACAATGAAACAAGGAAATTCATTTTGTATATTCATTACCCGGAATCAGTGTGCTATTATGGTTAGAGTGGTGGAGTAAAACCAGGAAGACCAAAGCTCAAATCTCTATTCAGCCATTAAGCTCACTGGGTAACCTTAGTCATTATTCTAAAGTTGTGAAACTACAAGTGTGTGTGTGGGGGGGGGGGGGGGGGGCGGGAACGGACAGATACGGCACTTAAAGTTCCTCAGAGGGAAACATAAATGATGATTAATACAACTCATCACAGGAATACACAAGGAATGCAAAAAGTCTGAAATGCAACCTTGATGCAAAGAATATACCTAGGAGCATACACTTCTTTTTATGTGATAAATACTGTAAATAAATGTATGGCTTCAAATGACAGGAGAAAGCGTGTGAGTCATAATCTATAAAGCTGTCTGCTTAAAACACTTTCATAGTACCTTTCATGTTTGGGTGTAGTGCACAATTCACAAATATCAGGACAGTATACAACTTAAATGCTCATGGAAATAATTGAAGAAATATGTAATAGTTAACAAATGAAACTGCCTAGGAAGGGAGGAAACAAAACCATTCACCTGGTGCACAAAAAGAGAAAGTATAACTGCTACAAGTTGAGCTTGTGCATTGTAATACTGCAAAGCCATCACTCTCTTACTGAAAACATATCTTTGGTACAGCGGGATCATGAAGATCTGAAATCCTAGAAGAACTTCAGTCATTTGAGATCCCAAACTATTTTAAAGTATTGATACCTTGAATAGAACATAAAAGCAAACAAACAACCATGGAATTATTTCAAAATTTCTGTTACATGTAGTGGTGGCTACTGACTCCCGTGCCAGAGGAATGGCAAATTTGCCCTAGGTTTTAGACTTAAAATAGTAAAAGAGCTATTCAAGATGCTGACCTTATTTTGGGGATAATTCCCGCACTTTAGATGAAAACCCAGAAAAAAGCATCAGCCTCTACTGCAGTGGTGCTCAACCTGGGGTCCCCAGATGTTTTTGTCCTTCAACTCCCAGAAATCCTAACAGCCAGTAAACTGGCTGGGATTTCTGGGAGTTGTAGGCCAAAAACATCTGGAACCCCAGGTTGAGAACCACTGCTCTACTGGGTAAATGCAAAAATCTGACTATATCAATTGAAAATCTAGTGGGCACATGTTCTGCACCAGTTGAAGGTAGGCATAGGTAGAAATTCAATGTGAGTTTGGTTTCTATAAGAATTTAGCAAATTCGAAAAATCTGAATACATGAAAAGAGGAGGAAGTGAGAGATTTTCCCATTTCCAGCGATGAATAAGAATTACTGTATTTTCCAATCCAATATTGATCAGAATTCTCCAAAATTCAGAGGTAAGAGAATACAAATCTAACCATGTTTTCATCTCTTGCTGAATAACCTGGCTTTCAATAGGAGTTCTGTGCACAATGCAATGCTGTAATCCAATTGGGAGGTTATCAAAGCATAAATCAGTATGCTGCAAAGCTCCAACTGCAATATAGTACACATTTTTTGTGAAAAAGTGGTTATAGAAACAAATAATATGATCCTTCCTCCAGCTTGAGAACACAGAAATGCTGGACTACTCTAACAACTACCACGTCAGACTACACAGAGAAGCTACTGAAATCCACAAACAATTTCAACAGAAAGTAGGAAACCACGAAAACGAACAAAATCTGGCTATCACTATTAAAAAATCTCTAAAATCAGAACAGTAAATAACGAACAACACTCTGAAAACAGAAAAATTCCAGGCATGAAACAATCAGGGACAGCTAACACCTCCAAACAAAGGATTCTCCCAGGCAGGAAGAAGCCAGGCCTTGAGACCACAGGGCCATCAAATGCTAATTAAGGTGATTAATTACATCCACACCTGCCTCCAGCAGACAAGAGTTCTTTACCCCACCCTGGACTTTGCACAGATATATAAACCTCCCTTGCCTAGTTTCCAACAGACCTCACAACCTCTGAGGATGCCTGACACAGATGTGGGCGAAACATCAGGAGAGAAAACTTCTGGAATATGGCCATAAAACTCACAGCAATCCTATCATTAGTAATTTTTACAACCACTTTAAATTTCAGAAAGGAGAAAAGCGTGTTCAAGCATACTGCTTAACTTGGACAGAAAAAATAATTAATGCAAGGTATAACTTAATTTAAAACAAGGTTAACACTGATGTCTCTTAAATGTTAAGCTGGCCTTATGATATTATGAATCACAAAAAAGAATAGTGTTCCATACCTTGAATCCATGACAGATACTGCAATAAAAGCACCATTGAACAGCACAGCTGTGCTTATTCTACTTGCATTCATGACAGGTGCCACAGAAAGAACAAAAGGGGAGGTATAATCTTAGATAATACCAAAACTATTTTTACAACCCTCCAGCGATCCAGTTATAACAACCTCAGGTGCAGACATTTTCCATCCTTTACTCCTTGTATTCTGGGCAGAAAGCTTTATATTGCTGTCATGCTTGACTGCCAAATTCATCTATACAATATGCCGAAATGGCAAACTAGCACATGGATTACAATAGCTCCAGGTGGGCAAGTTTACTTTCCCTGCCAGAAAGTCATCCAATACCATAGTTTTTGACCAGGGGTTTGAATGGCCTCAGCTCAGGCTAACTAAGAACAATTGGAAAAGGGAACATCTTCATTCGGCAAAATGTGCATAGCCTCAAACTCAGTATTACAGGACAGATAGGCAACAGTTTCAAATTTACAAGATTGTACAGGTCATAACCCAGGTCTTATATAAAGGGGTCACACACCATGTAGAGATACACCGGATTTTGCTGGAATATCCCAGCAAGTGAGATGCCACCTGTTGAGTGTGGCAGCCTCGAATGCAGTTTTTGGGAAAAATGTAGATCATTAATTTCATGAGTTGCATGCTGACTATCCTGCCACCATTGTTGCTATGCCCCTGAATATTAGCAGTGTGATAGTTGCAACGCTGGACACAGTATTATGTTTTTTGAAACATTTTTAAGGAATGCATAGATTCTCTTGCTTTCCCTGAGGCCCTGTTGCTTCAGCAATGCTGAAATTTGGGATCAGGGCAGCCCCCACAGGGATGAAGGGGTCCAGAACTGTCCACCTACAGATATATATTGGTGCTCATGAAATAAAATTGGGAAATATGTCAGAATCATGAGTCAGTGGTTATATGTAAGCAGTAAGTTACAGGACTATGTTTATCTATAAAGATAGGCTATTGTTTTCAAAAGATGGGTAGGAAGATGGTGTTTAAAACCTAGGCTACTATAACTTTCTAGTTATCATATTTTTCACCAGTCTATGCTGGTGGGCATAAAGGGTTGGAGCAACTCCAGATTCGCAATAATTACTTAGACTAGAATATCCACGATTCTAATAAAGCAGTAACACAAATAAGCAAACAGTACTTTTGAACAGAAGTGAGGGATAATTTAATTTCAATGGGTTTTTAGTAAGAAAAACTTTGTTATAGGGAAAAATGGAAAATGTCTTCATGGGTGGAATAGAAAGAATTAAGAGAGGATGACGATGTTTTTGAGAAAAATTCACTTCTCTGCCCATCAAGTCACAAGGACTTTAGCAATTACATCTTAAAGGTATGGATTTAAATCCACACAATGCAGATGGGAGAAAACTTTGTTTCAGTTCATTTCAAAACATTTCCCAAATTTTCAGATTACAACAATGTAAATAGATAAATAGATACCGCTTTGGTGGGGAGATAAAAGGCACCTTGAAAAACATGCCGGCAAAATTTGACCAGGAAGACGTCCATGGACAGTGTCTTCAGCATGGAAAAATGAAACAATAGCACCTCCCCATGGCCGAGTTGAGCACAGCCAGATGCCGGAGACAAAAAGGGGAAGCCTCACCTCTGTTTATGCACTGTCTGTCTTTGTCGATTGTATAAGGACACTGAATGTTTGACATATATGTACTTGTAATCCGCTCTGAGTCTCACCAGGGAGATAGAGTGGAATAGAAATAAAAAAAATATTATTATTATTTTTATTAAATCAGAATTTTTAAAAAATGAATGGAGGAGGAAGAAAACCAAAGGGATCTTCCCATCCCAACCTCACAACAGAAGTTGTTCACTGGACCATACCATGTGTAGCCATTCAAACACTGCAGAAATGAAACTTCCTTCAGGACTAAATTCAAATAGATCAGCTTCTTCAAGCATTTTGAATATTAATTCTACATGTGTGGAAATAAATTCCTAAATGCACATTATAATCATCAGCGCAGTTATGCGAAAGGATACTAGCCTAAATAGGCCATGTAAAGGTTAGGGAAGCAAATAAATCCTCAACCAGAAGAAACCCAAAGGGCCAATTGCCAACAGGGTTTGGGAGATGGTATTCATAAACAATGAAAAAAGAAACACAGAAAAGTTGTAATAACTTATCGCTAGTTCTTGTTACTTGTTAAGCAACTGCAACAAAAACAATATCACAATAAAGCTCTTGGAAAAATATACTGAAAAGGAATTCAACTGTATCCAGTTAGAGTTATACATAAAAACAAATGATCAGTACAGGTTACCATGTACAGCATGGCACAGCATATAGCAACAACAACACTGCATTTATGCCTGTTGTATAAGTAGGGACACAGAATGGCAGATCTGGATCTGGACCGCATCTGACACAAAGCTTTAAAACCCTCCTAGCTCCTATAGCGAGGCCCTGATCCACACCTTGGATTTGGTGATCAGCAACGTGCTAGCAAACAATAACCAATTCTCTTGCCTAAAACTATAATACGTAAACAAATCAGAGTATTTTCCATGTGTTTGGCAACACTGGCACTCTATCTCATCTTTCTTAACAAACCAAAGTAATAATAAATGGTTCTTTCTGGGGCTATTATTGTGTTTTGCCAGGGAAGATGTAAACCAGAGCACTGGCTTCCAGCTAGTGACTGAGCACTGGCTTCTGTGATAAACGAACCACAGACAAAAGACCCATCATTTCTTCAATCATAAATGAAAGAAATCAGTCAGCATGTTGGCTTCTCCACAACAAAACTGAATTGTTCAGAATGCACAATATCAAAATAAAACTCTAATAGACACACCTAGACCTATAAAAAGCTTTGAAATGGTTCAGCTGCTACAACATAGCCAGCATGGTGGGAAAGAATTTACTTCTCTACCTATTGAACACTCAGACACAAATAACATAAATAGAATATGATGGTGGGTAAAGGTAAAGGTTTTCCCCTGACATTAGGTCTAGTCATGGGGGTTAGTGCTCATCTCCATTTCTAAGCTGAAGAACAGGCGTCATTCATAGACACCTCCAGGGTCATGTGGCCGGCATGACTGCATGGAATGCTGTTACCTTCCTGCCAGAGCGGTACCTATCGATCTACTCACATTTCATGTTTTCAAACTGCTTGGTTGGCTGAAGCTGGGGCTAGCTGTGGGAGCAATCCCCACTCCCCGGATTCGAACCGCCGACCTTTCGGTCAGCAAGTTCAACAGCTCAGCAGTTTAACCCGCTGCACCACTGGATTTTAAGAGGAATTATAAAGACAGATTTAGGGTACTCAAGGCAGCTTTGAAAACTGTAAAGAAAGAAATAGATGGTAAAATCTATTCACCCATTATTGGATTTATAACTAATCTTACAGTTTCAAATATAAAGGCACCTGAGTAGATTTGGGCAATAAGCCAAAGCAATAAATCAAACGCCCTAATCTTTCATTTCTTCTTAACAGGAAAGGTAGCATTCAGTACAGTGTATGTGATGTCATCCTCAGGATGTAAATCATGTGATAATAAGAAAAATATACCATTTGTACAAACATTATAAAATGTAGGCTCTTCTTATCCTTTCTTAGGCCCTTTACATACTGTCATATAAATTCCAGATTATATGCTTTGAACTGGATTATATGGCAGTGTAGACTAGTAGAAATGCTCAAGATACTAACCTCTAACTACATACGTTGGATTACTACAACCATCAGTAATTGCAAAGTTTCAAACCCACCAATTTGGTCAGTTTGTTCAATACATTAGAATCATAATGGTTCTGACTCTGTCACCTAGATCACGACAGATCATTTGAAAGAGACTTGCATATACAAATCAGAATTCTGTTGGCTGGGCCAACTAAAGTGGACTCAGACCCTTTCCACACTGCCATATAAAATCCAGATGGTCTATTTTGAGCTGGATTTATGGCAGTGTAGACTCATATAATCCTGTTCAAAGCAGATAATGTGGATTATCTGCTTTGATAATGTGGATTATATGGCAATATAGAAGGGGTCTCACAGATTCAGTGAGTTTTACATAAATGTTGATTCACTATTCAACAATAGCCTAAATGGGGTTGCTTTAGTTGAAACTACCCACAGGGTTCAAGACACAGAATCACAAGTCCCTGACCAATTGGAATAGTTTGAGTAAATGCTCTCTGGAAAACAATGAGATAATTGTGTTTCCTTACATTGAAATAACAGAGCAGGGCCAGATTTTTAGAGGCAATTAAGTATTGTAAAATATGAATAACAGGTTGGAAGTGCAACAATGCTTAGCAATTAAGAATGAAAGATGCCTCAGAGTAGACAGTAGTAATAATGTTAGATAGTATGAGTGATTGAACGTGTCCTTCCTCTATGGGTCCTTCCAGACAAGCCCTATATCCCAGGATCTGATCCCAGGTTTTCTGTTTGTCTCAGATTATCTGGCAGTGTGGACTCATGTAATCCATTTTAAAGCAGAAAACCTGGGATCAGATCCTGGCATATAGGGCCTGTCTGGAAGGGCCCCTATGTCTACTTATTGCAGCCCCACAACCACTGACTTGTGGGGTCCCGCAGGGTTCAGAACTGTCCCCCATGTTGTTCAACATATACATGAAGCCGCTGGGAGAGATCATCCGGAGTTTCGGGGTGCGGTGTCATCTGTACGCAAATGATGACAAACTTTGTCACTCCTTCCCACCTGTCACTAAGGAGGCTGTCCAGGTGTCTGGCCGCTGTGTCTGGCCGCTGTGTCAGACTGGATGAGGGCGAACAAATTGAAATTGAATCCTGACAAGACAGAGGTCTCCTGCTCAGTCGTGGGGCCGAACAGGGTATAGAATTACAGACTGTGTTGGATGGGGTCACACTCCCCCTGAAGACACAGGTCTGCAGTCTGGGTGTTCTCCTGGACTCATCGCTGAGCCTGGAACCCCAGGTCTCGGCGGTGGCCAGGGGAGCATTCACACAACTAAGACTTGTGCGCCAGCTGCGCCCGTACCTTGGGAGGTCTGACTTGGCCACGGTGGTCCACACTCTGGTTACATCCCGTTTGGACTACTGCAATGCGCTCTATGTGGGGCTGCCTTTGAAGATGGCCCGGAAGCTCCAACTAGTACAACGGGCGGCAGCCATATTAATAACCGGAGCAGCTTACAGGGAGCGAACTACTCCCTTGTTAAGCCAGCTCCACTGGCTGCCGATATGCTACCAAACCCAATTCAAAGTTCTGGTTTTGACCTACAAAGCCCTAAACGGTTCTGGCCCATCTTACCTGTCTGAACGTATCTCCCCCTATGAGCCTTCTAGAACTCTTAGATCATGAGAGGAGGCCCTGCTCTCAGTCCCACCAGCCTTGCAGGCACGGCTGGTGGGAACGAGGGACAGGGACTTCTCAGTCGTGGCTCCTCGGCTGTGGAACACCCTCCCCAGCAACATATGGCAGATACCAACTTCATAGGCTTCAGGATAGCTTTAAAACATGGTTGTGTACCCAAGCTTTTAATGAATAAGGACATGGACTTTACATGACCTGTACCAAGGCTTATGTTGAGGATTCTGGATGAATGGATTTTAATCTTGGTTATGTTTAAAATTTTATATAATGTGATTTTATTTTGTAATGGTATCTGTTTTTATATGAATTGTTGTTTTGTACACTGTTTTTAGGCATTGAATTTTTGCCTATTTATTGTAAGCTGCCTTGAGTCCCCCTGGGGAGAAAGGCGGGGTAAAAATGATGGAAATAAATAATAATAATAACAACAACAACAACAACAACAACGTATATATTTCTCAAGTATCAAAAGAAAACTTAATCCCAAAAACACTCGTTCCATTCTGCTTTGAATAATTGGGCAGAACAGGTAATGCTTTAGTCATAATTCACGCAAACATGGAATTAATTTAAAAGTGTTTATATCAGAGGCGAATTCTGACTCAAACTCATGGCAAAGTTTACAAAACTAGACACGCCTGAAATGCAGTGAAAGCATATTTTGGGGATTGCAAAACATCATTACACTCTTTTAACAGGTAGTTCAGGCCACACCCACAGAAACTTTACATCAAATCACATCAGCCCACACACCAGTCAGCTGATTTTATCTGGAATGCTAATCCAAAATTCAATCACACCAATAAACATCAAATGCAAAGATTGCTCTCTTTTTTTTCACTGTGTGGCTTCTTAATTTCCAAGGATAGATTTTGCTTTGCCTATTCCACCTACTTGAAGTGGCTGCATCCTCATTCACTCTACTATGGAACAACTGTTCTAAGAGAAATCAAGTAGCATGTTAAACTAAATTCCTAGTATTTATTTATGTTTGTAGGGAAGATGTTTGCAGGAACAATAGCTGAGCAGGGCTAGGAGCCAAGGCGAATGTATATAAGGAGACTTCATTAATACTTTCATCTTAATCCAGCAATGATATAACATGGAAGATATGTGTGGTTTTAACAGGCATTCTGATACATAAGGATGAGAAATTGGTTGGGCACAGGATTCCTACCTCTGCTCGACCCCATTAAAAGTGCTACTTTTCAGTTCTAGACTGAGCATTAGTGTTAACATCAAAACACATAAGAAAATGGGGGAATTGGGCCTGAATGGAGAAATCATGCTTTCATTCTCATTGCAAATACTCCATTTTCTTGAAGAAATAAGTGGAGACTTTCCTCAGCAACAGTACCCTGTTGTGCCAAGGGATCCTGCAAAACAACAGTGCTTTTCTTGGGGGGAAGATGCCTGTTTCTCATTCAGAAAATAGATAACAATTGCATATTTGTTATACCAGAGAACCTGCATAGTGAAGTGATTTGCGTGTTGGACTAGGACTCTGGGAGACCAGGATTCTAATCCTCATTCAACCCACTGGGTGACTGTGAGCAAGTCATACTCTCTCAGCCTTGGGGGATGGCAAAGGCAAATCTCTCCTAGAGAAATACTCTGGCCCACAAAGTCTCTTCCAACTCCAATTATTTGATTCCTCCTTCGATTCCTCCTCCAAGTAAACTCTATTAAGTGGACTTTTTTATACATTGTCACTTTCACTAAACAAAACTGTCTCTGTATTATGGCAGATATTAATCTATTAGTGATTACTGGAACTACATAAAATGTCATCCACAATGACAAATGTACATACATATGATTTGGTTGGCATTGGAGATTGTGAAGTCAGAAGAAAATAAAAATTAAAAGAAGCATACATACTGAAAAGTCTGCTAGAAATTTGGACATATGCAAAGTAAGCACAGCAACCCTTTCCATGAACTGTAGGTGTTTTGCATCAACTAAAGCTCAAATTCAACTGCATCTGGTTATCCTCTTTTGCAATTCATTTCCCTTCTGTGATACTTACAATGTCCACATCAATCCAACTATATGTGTATATGTAAACAGATATGCATGTGCAGTAGGCCTTTGGTATTTTCTAGACTTTGGTACCAAAAAAAAACCCCTTCCCTGTCCACCATGGAGGCCAAAATGCATGGATGCTCAAATCTCATTATACAGTAGAGTCTCACTTATCCGACATAAACGGGCCGGCAGAACGTTGGATAAGCGAATATGTTGGATAATAAGGAGGGATTAAGGAAAAGCCTATTAAACATCAAATTAGGTTATGCTTTTACAAATTATGCACCAAAACATGATGTTATACCACAAATTTGACAGAAAAAGTAGTTCAATACACAGTAATACTATGTAGAAATTACTGTATTTACGAACTTGGCATCAAAATATCACGATGTATTGAAAACATTGACTACAAAAAAGTGTTGGATAATCCAGAACGTTGGATAAGCGAGTGTTGGATAAGTGAGACTCTACTGTATATATTAATAGTCAGATTTAAAAAATAATAATCTGTGAGTGGTTGAATCCATGGGCATGGATGGCAGACAGAACGTAGATACTGGTGGATTAGATAGATAGACAGATAGATAGACAGACACAGACAGACAGACACACACACACATAATAATAATAATGAGGGTTGGAAGAGACCCCTTGGGCCATTGAGTCCAATCCCCTTTTGCTTTTGTTTACCGAAAGCACAAGCAAAGCACCCCTGACAGATGGCCACCCAGCCTCAATGTTTAATAATAATAATAATAATAATAATAATAATAATAATAATAATAATAATAATAATAATAATAATGGTTGTAAGAGAAGAAGAGGCCCCTTGGGTCATTTAGCCCAATCCCCTTATGCCCTTGTGCCTTGGGGGCCGGATAAATGGCTTCGATGGGCCACATCCGGCCCCCGGGCCTTAGTTTGGGGACCCCTGGTATAGATGCATCCTATGTTCCCTTCAAGTTGCAATTTAGGCTTTTTTAAAAAAAAAAACCCTGAGCTAACATGCAAACACAGTACCAGGAAATAAAAAAAGAAAACAGCACCTGCTGTTTGAAAGGCAGCAGACGAAACAAGTTTTCTTTGCAGGAACTTTTTCCACATCACAAAATATCAACATTTCTGCCTTTACACTGCACCTTTTATTTCAAAGCAAAAGTAATACAATTTGTGGGACCTTTTCCAGGGCTCAAGATGATTGAAACTCGGATGCCACCCCGGTCTGAAGCAAAAGGCTTTTGGAGGCTTATGGATCACTGCTTTCACCAGGATTGACCCATGTTACATGAGAACATCTTGGTTCGGAGTCTCTGGATCTACATGGCCCTGTATCCCAGGATCTGATTCCCAATCATTTGCTTATCCCAAAATTATCTAGCAGTGTAGACTCAAGACCTTATAACATTAGAAAATACTCAATTTCTGAGACTGTTCCAGACTGATTTAGAATCGCCCATCACATGACATTTGCCCCATCCCGTCAGAATTCTATCGGAAGCTGTCTGCAAAGCGTCACAAAAACAGATTATTTGAAGGCAGAATTCTAATCATGTTTATTGAAATACTATGAATTCTTCCATTGCTGAAGCACTGTTTTTGTGTGTGATAGGAAAATCTGTATGCCTCCCATCAGCAATCATACTGCTACGAAATATTTATTTTTATATTTATTTATATCCCGCTTTATCTCTCCATACGGTGATTCAAAGTGGCTCACAACCGAAAACATTACAACTTAAAATATACAAATATACAATAATAAAACAGTATTATCATTATATACTATTACATCTTATCAGTATTAGGTAAAGGTAAAGGTTTTCCCCTGACATTAAGTAGCTACTCTACTCCCAACTCAAGAACGGGAAATGTAATGTTGGTGGACAGGAAAAGAGAATTAAAGATGGGCTTAAAGCTAACCTAAAAAACTGTGGCACACACACAGAGAATGGGAAGCCCTGGCCCTTGAGTGCTCCAACTGGAGTTCAGCTGTGAACAGCAGTGCTGTGGATTTCAAAGAGGCACAAATTAAGGGAGAAATGTGCCAAGAGGAAGGCATGTCAAGCCAAACCTGATCAGGACCACCTTGCATCTGGAAACAGATGCCCTCACTGTGGAAGAACATGCAGGTCAAGAATAAGACTCTACAGTCGCCACCGCCAAGACACTACACTTGGAGGGCCATCATACCCGGACATTGAGAGATCGCATAAGAAGAAGACAGATATGTAAACTTCCCTTGCTTAGTTTCCTATATACTTCACTACCTCTGAAGATGCCTGCCATAGATGTGGGTGAAATGTCAGGAGAGAATGCTTCTGGAATATGGCCATACAGCCTGGAAAACTCACAACAACCCAGCTTTCCCTGTGTTTTTATGATCGAAACAATTAGGAACGGACATTTATAACCCAGGAACAAAAAATCATGTTACACAGTGCAATCTAGGATCAGATCCTGGGATATAGGACAATGTAGAAGGAGCCTTAGGCGGGCTCTACGCTGCCATATTATCCGCATTATCAAATCAGATAATCCACACTCAATTACAAGAGTCTAAATCAGCGTTTCTCAACCTGGGGGTTGGGACCCCGGGGGGTTCAGAGGGATCACCAAAGGGATTTTCTATTAGTCATGGGGGTTTTGTGTGGGAAGTTTGGCCCAATTCGATCGGTGGGGGTCAAGGGGCTCTTTGATGGTAGGCGAAATATAAATCTCAGCAACTACAACTCCCAAATGTCACGGTCTATTTTCCCCAAACTCCACAAGTGTTCAAATTTGGTCATATTGAGTATTCGTGCCAAGTTTGGCCCAGACCCATCATTGGAGGGGCCACCACTGAGAAGGTCCTGTCTCTCTCCCCCACCAGCCACGCTTGCAAAGGAGGTGGGATTGAGAACAGGGCCTCCCCAGACGATCTTAAGCTCTGAAGTGCTTCATCGGGGGGGGGGGGGGGGGGAGGAAACACATTAGGACAGGCAAACTGGACCGGAACCATTTAGGGCTTTATAGACTAAGGCCAGCACTTTGAATTGTGCTCAGTAGCAGACTGGCATCCAGTGGAGCTTGCGTAACAAGGGAGTTGTGTGCTCCACCAGTGTTCAAATTTGGGCATATTGAGTATTTGTGCCAAGTCTGGTCCAGATCCATCATTGTTTGAGTCCACAGTGCTCTCTGGATGTAGGTGAACTACAACTCCCAAACTCAAGGTCAATGTTCACCATACCCTTCCAGTATTTTCTGTTGGTCATGGGAGTTCTGTGTGTCAAGTTTGGTTCAATTCCATTGTTGGTGAAGCTCAGAATGCTCTTGATTGTAGATGAATTATAAATCGCATTAACTATAACTCCCAAATGACAAAATCAATCTCCCCAACCCCACTAGTATCCAAATTTGAACGCATCAGCTATTTGTGCCAAATTTGGTCCAGTGAATAAAAATACATCCCGCATATCAGATATTTACATTACAATTCATAACAGTAGCAAGATGACAGTAATGAAGTAGCAACGAAAATAATGTTATGGCTGTGGGTCACCACAATATGAGGAACTGTATTAAGGGGTCGCAGCATTAGGAAGGTTGAGAACCAGTCGGATAGACCCAGGCTTACTCTGCATCTCCAAAATGTGCAATGAATGCAACCTGACACCACTTGAATTGCTTTGCCTTGGTTCAATGCTAGGGAATGAGGCGAGTTGCAGTTTGGGGAGGCACAGCGGTCTTTGGAAAGACTCTAAAGTAGTCATGGGCAGACTTGAGCCTTCCAGGTGTTTTGGACGCCAGCTCCCGCCATTCCTCACAGCCTCAGGCCCTTTCCTTTTCCCCCTCAGCCGCTTAAGCGGCTGAGGGGGAAAAGGAAAGGGCCTGAGGCTGTGAGGAATGGCGGGAGTTGGCGTCCAAAACACCTGGAAGGCTCAAGTCTGCCCATGACTACTCTAAAGTCAAAGCACAACTTCAATGAGTCCAAACAGGCTGAAAACTACATGGACTCTACAGTTCCAAGGCGAGAAGGGACTGAAAGGAAGAAGAGGGGAAAAGAGGAGGAAGGCTCACCTGCTCCACTCCCGGGGCGTCCCCGCTTAAGGACACGAAAGAGGAGGAGGAAGCCATGTGGAAAGACCGCCAAGCCGGGCAGCCGAGCGCCTAACTCGGCTGTTACTTTCGAGGCGGCGGAAAAAAGTGGCGCCTTCAGCTCCGGCCTTGCGAAGCCACGCCCACTCGCCGCTCCTGAGCAGCCAAGGAGCGTGAGGAAAAGTGGGCGCGCGAGCCCCGCCCGTCACTCAAAGGTGTGTGTGTGTGAGCGCGCGAGTGCAGCGGAGTCCATCAAGCGGCTCCGAGCGCGCGCCTTTTCCCCTCCCCCCCCCCCCCCAAAGTCCCTAAAAACACACCTAACCAGCAATTCCTTCTTCTTCACCTGAAGGGAGGGAGGGAGGGAATGCCCACAAGTTGTGACTGTTGGCCTCCCAAGTTGAGTCTCTTTGAAGACAGAAAATATGGGATGTACATAATAGTAAGGTAAGGTAAAGGTTTCCCCTGACGTTAAGTCCAGTCATGTCTGACTCTGGGGGTTGGTGCTCATCTCCATTTCTAAGCCGAAGAGCCGGCGTTGTTCGTAGACACCTCCAAGGTCATGTGGCCAGCATGACTGCATGGAGCGCCGTTACCTTCCCGCCGGAGCGGTACCTATGATCTACTCACATTGGCATGTTTTTGAACTGCTAGGTTGGCAGAAGCTAGAGCTAACAGCGGGCGCTCACTCCGCTCCCGGGATTTGAACCTGGGACCTTTTGGTCCGCAAGTTCAGCAGCTCAATGCTTTAACACACTGAACCATCGGGGTTCCATGTAGTAACATTGTTAATAATAGTAACATTGTCAATAACTAAGGCCCACACAGTTGAATAAAATCCCACCTTATCAGCTTTGAACTGGAATATATACAGTAGAGCAGGGGTCCTCAAACTTTTAAAGCAGAGGGCCGGTCCACAATCCTTTAGACCAGGGGTCCCCAAACTAAGGCCCGGGGGCCGGATGCGGCCCATCGAAGCTATTTATCTGGCCCCCACAGCACAAAGGCAGAAGGGGGTTGGGCTAAATGACCCAAGGGGTCTCTTCTTCTCTTACAACCCTTATTATTATTATTATTATTATTATTATTATTATTATTATTAACATTGAAGCTGGGTGGCCATCTGTCAGGGGTGCTTTGTTTGTGCTTTTGGTGCACAAAGGCAGAAGGGGGTTGGACTAAATGGCCCAAGGAGTCTCTTCCAACCCTCTTTATTATTATTATTATTATTATTATTATTATTATTATTATTATTATTATTAACATTGAGGCTGGGTGGCCATCTGTCAGGGGTGCTTTGCTTGTGCTTTTGGTGCACAAAGGCAGAAGGGGGTTGGACTCAATGGCCCAAAGGGTCTCTTTCAACCCACTTTTTTATTATTGTTGTTGTTGTTGTTGTTGTTTATTATTGCTCGGTGGCCAACTATAGTCCGGCCCTCCAACGGTCCGAAGGATCATGAAATGGCCCTTTGTTTAAAAAGTTTGGGGACCCCTGCTTTAGACTGTTGAGGGGCCGAATTATCATTTGAAAAAAGTACGAACAAATTCCTATGCAAATATGTCTTATTTGTAGTGCAAAACAACAACAGCAATGAAAGAACAATACAATATTTAAAAATTAAAACAATTTTAACCAACATAAACCTATCAGGATTTCAATGGAAAGTGTGGGCCTGCTACTGGCCAATGAGATAGTCTAGTTAATTAGGATTGTTGTTGTTGTGTGCCTTCAAGTCATTTCAGACTTTGGGCGAGCCTAAGTCGAAAATTATTTATTTATTTATTTACTACATTTATTTACTACATTTATATACCACACTTCTCACCCCGAAGGGGACTCAGAGCAGCTGTATGTACATAAAATATATTATATTATTAGCATAGCACAATATTAGTATTATATATTACTATATTGAACTATACCACTATACTGTAATATTATATGTAATATATAACATATAATTAATATTATTATATGGTATTATTACTAGTATTATGTTGTATAACATTATAATATTTTATTTATTTATTTATTTATTTATTAGACTTGTATACCGCTACTCCCAGTTTGGCTCGGAGCGGTTTACAGAAATAGATTAAAATGATACAATTAGCTTTAAAATAACAATAAAAACAACAATAAAACAACAATATTATATGTATATACTATATATTATATTATTAAAACTGATATAAAAATATATTATAAAACTGAAGGTGGGGGCCAGGTAAAAGACCTTGGAGGGCCGCATCTGGCCCCCGGGCCTTAGTTTGGGGACCCCTGCAGTAGAGTGTCACTTATCCAACATAAACGGGCTGGCAGAACGTTGGATAAGTGAATATGTTGGATAATAAGGAGAGATTAAGGAGAAGCCTATTAAACATCAAATTAGGTTATGATTTTACAAATTAAGCACTAAAACATCATGTTATACAACACATTTGACAGAAAAAGTAGTTCAATACGCAGTAATGCTACGTAGTAATTACTGTATTTACAAATTTAGCACCAAAATATCATGATGTATTGAAAACATTGACTACAAAAATGCGTTGGATAATCCAGAACCTTGGATAAGCGAATGTTGGATAAGTGAGACTCTACTGTACTTTTATTTACTTAGGTGATCCCTCGTAGTTCAAGAATGATGGCCCTCCAGGTGTGTAGTGTCTTGGCGGTGGATGCCTAGGTGGATGTGGAGACCTATTCTTGACCAGTATGTTCTTCCGCAGAGAAGACATTAGTTTCAAGGTGGAAGGTGCTCCCGGTCAGTGTTGGCTTGACGCACCTTCCTCTTGGCACGTTTCTCCCTTTCGCCCTCCATTTCTGCCTCTTTGAATTCCACAACACTGCTGGTCACAGCTGACCTCCAGTTAGAGCAAACAAGGGACAGGGCTTCCCAGTTCTCGGTGTCTATGCCACAGTTTTTAAGCCCATCTTTAAATCTCTTTTCCTGTCCACAAACATTACATTTTCTGTTCTTGAGTTGGGAGTAGAGTAGCTGCTTTGGGAGACAGTGATCGGGCATTTGGACAACGTGGCCAGTCCAGCGGAGTTGATAGTGTAGAAGCATCATTTCGGTGCTGGTGGTCTTTGCTTCTTCCAGCACACTGGTATTTGTCTGCCTGTCTTCCCAAGAGATTTGCTTGATTTTTCAGAGGCAACGCTGATGGAATCTTTCCAGGAGTTGAGTGTGACATCTGTAGACCGTCCACGTTTTCAGGCATATAACAGGGTTGGGAGGACAATCGCTTTATAAACAAGCACCTTGGTATCCCTATGGATGTCCAAATTCTCAAACACTCTCTGCTTCATTTGGAGAAATGTGGCACTCGCAGAGCTCAGGCTGTGTTGTATTTCAGGGTCAATGTTGACTTTTGTGGAGAGGTGGCTGCCAAGGTAGCGGAAATGGTCAATGTTTTCTAATGTTACACCATTAAGCTGTATTCCTGGTATAGCAGAGGAATTGGCTGATGACTGCCGGAAGATCACTTTGGTTTTCTTGATGTTCAATGAGAGGCCGAGCTTCTCGTATGATTCTGTAAAGGTATTTAGAGTGGCTTGTAGATCCTCTTCTGAATGTGCACTGACTACATTATAATTGGCATATTGGAGTTCTATAACAGATGGCGCTGTGACCTTGGTCTTTGCTTTCAGTCTGCTGAGGTTAAATAGCTTGCCATCTCTCTGATAGATAATTTCCACTCTGGTGGTAAGTTTCCCATCAGTAAGATGAAGTATCATAGCGATGAAGATGGAGAATAAGGTTGGGGCAATAACACATCCCTGCTTGACACCTGATTCCACTTTAAATGGGTCGCTTTGGGAGCCATTGCTATCCAAAACTGTTTTCATCATGTCATCATGGAGGAGCCACAGCTTCACAAATTTTTTAGGGCACCCATTTTTTTGGAGGATGGTCCAGAGAGCACTGTGATTTACTGTGTCGAAAGCCATTGCAAGGTCAATGAATTCCATGTACAGAGGTTGATTTTGTTCCCTGCATTTTTCTAGGAGCTGTCATGCAGTGAAGATCATGTCCACTGTTCCTCTGGAGGAGCGGAAGCCATTCTGGGAGGGTGTCTTCTGAGACAGGTAGAAGGTGGTTTGCAAGGATTCTTGCGAGGATTTTCCCAGCGGAGGTTAGAAGGGAGATACCTCAATAGTTTCCGCAGCCTGGTCTATCCTCTTTTTTAAAAAGAGTTATGATGCTAGCATCCTTGAAGTCTGCTGGAGTTTTCTCAGTCACCCACACTTTTTTTTAATGAGCTGGTGGAGTTGTTGTGTCAGCTCAGGTCCACCTTCTTTTAAAGACTTCAGCAGGGATCCCATTAGCTCTGCTGGCTTTGGTATTTTTTGTTGGCTGATGGAATTGCTGACTTCCTCCAGACTAGGCATTACTGCAAGCTCATCCCTGGTTTGTTGTTGTGGGATATATGGCAGTGTGGACTCAGATAACCCAGTTCAAAGCAGATAATCTGGATTTTATATGGCAGCATAGAAGGGGCCTCCTTTACAGATGGAGTAATTCAATAAAGAAAGACATAGTCCTGAATTTGCAAGACCTGCGCAAAGCCATTGACCAGGGTTCATGGAGTTCTTTTATTCATAGGGATGCCATAAATCAGGTAACTTGATGTCAAGTAACAACAACAAAAATTGGTTTTATTGGGAGAATCCATCCTTCATTGTGGCACCATCATATTTAGCACTGAGTTCAGTAAAGTTTACTTTCAAGGGAAAGTATTGTATTTCAGTATTCGAAGGTCCTTCTTTATAATGTTGTTGACGGTGTGGGCTTTGTTTATAATGCTAACAAAGATCAGGCTACCTGCCTAGCAACTTCTGTTGACAAAAGCAGAAACCTTTGTTTTGGCCCATTTTAGCTCCACAACTCTAAAGTGAAGCTGGGTTATTCTGATATTAATACCCTGCTCCTAGCCTGTATCAGCACTGCAGTCAACTTCTGATGAGTAACAATTCTACCAATTTCATAATAAGCTGTAAAGGATATCAAGTGCCAGCACCGAATAGTAGTTTCAGTGTTGAGCTAGGACTTTGGAAACCAGGATTCAAATCTTTGCTCAGTCATTAAAATCACTGGGTGATTTTAGACAAGCCATACTTTTCTCAGCAGTGATGGCAAAGACAAACACCCTCTGAATAAAATCTCACTAGGAAAACCGTTTTATGGTCATTATAGGCTGAAAATTATGTGGAGGCATATAAAAACAACAGAACTAAGCAAAGCAAAGAGTATAACCAACATAATCTGACTGACCCAACCTCTGTTCTTGGTGTGTTTCAGATCAATTAGACTTGCTAATTGCATATTTTCCTCCAACAGCTTGGACTCCTTAGCTTACTTAGAAAGGTTTTCCCCTGACATTAAGTCTAGTTGTATCCAAACCTGGGGATTGGTGTTCATCTCCATTTCTAAGCCAAAGAGCCAGCGTTGTCCGTAGACAGCTCCTAGGTCATGTGGTTGGCAGGACTGCATGGAGCACCATTACCTTCCCGCAGAAGTGGTACCTATTGATCTCCTCACATTTGCATGTTTTAGAACTGCTAGGTTGGCAGAAGCTGGGGCTAATAATGGGAGCTCACTCTGGTCCCTGGATTCAAACCACCAACCTTTCGGTCAGCAAGCTCAGCAGCTCAGTGGTTTAACCCACTGTGCCACTGGGGGCTCCTCTTACTTAGAAAGCCACCAAACTGACCTAGCAAATATATACACTTCCCTGGGGATTCTGCTAATGCCTGGCAGGTAGGTTCTAAAATGCAGCACTGTGAGTTGAGACCTAAGGACCGTAGTAACAAAGAGACAATATAACATCCTACACTGAACCAGATTACGGTGATTGGGGCTTTGGAGCAATTCTAAAATGCATTTATCTATTTTCTAACACTCAAACATTACATTGGCCAACATAAATTTTGGTGTCTCAAATGTTAGACCTGTTTCTGGGATATCGTTAGTTTATTATTTATTTATTTACACTATTTCTATCCTGCCTTTCTCCACCCCGAAGGGGACTCAAGGCAGCTTTACATGCCATAAGAACAATACAAAATTTAAAAGACATTGAAAATGGGGTAATAAAATACAATTAAAACAAATTAGAAACATTTAAAAACCAACAATCACAAATAATCACATAATCCATTAGCATAATCTGGGCCTTTCCTATAGTCAATACAAGTCAATCCATATTTGTTTATTGCACAGATCCCCCAAAGGCTTGGTCATAGAGCCTGCTGATGTCAAAAATGGCACCAGTTTCCCCCTTTCAGCTCTAGGTTTTCAGATACAGAACATATGCCATATACCAGTCTTCATCTGCTTGCCCATAGAAAATCATAATAACCATACCTAAAAAACAAGAGCTGATGCAGTCTATCCAATGTAATTTTCTAAATCATCACTTTAAAAACATCCAGCAACAGGCCTAAAAACCAAGAGACCAAGATAATTTTTTTGGTTGGGCTGTTATTAATGAAGCAAATGAAGGTGAAAAGGAAGAAAGCTACAAGCTACACTTTTTTTTTCTTTCAGCACTGGGCTCCTAGTTGTGAGAGGCCTGGAGTAATTGTTCTAGTTGAACTATTGATAATCTGGCCCTGATCAACACAATCACTTCAGGCAGAAGCCCTGTATGAAAACCTGACACAGAAAAATCACCACTAAGGAAGGAGAATGAAGCAGTACTTGGCACTTGCTAGCAGATTTTATCCCAATACATCTGCAGCAAATTAAAAGTGATGAAAGTACAAACTACAATTTGCAGTAGAAAACAGTGGGTAGAAGGAGGTACACCCACACATCCTGCCCTTACCCCTATAATTATTCTATTCATGGTCAATGTCCATGTTTGCCGTGTAACAGGGGAAAGTACTTGGGCTGGTTTATTTGTTTAGATATATAGCCTGCCCTACAAGAAGTGCCTTCCAGACATTTTACAACATATATAAATTTCAAGTACAACCATAGCCATGACAATGATAAACAGAACGAATAAAGAATTGAGGGATGCAATTACAGAGAAGCACAAAGGTTTTTTGTTTTTGTTTAATCTAGAAGCTGTTTGAAGCAGAAAAGTACAGACATTTAAATAAATCCAAAGCCTGGTATTCTATGAGTGCCTTCACCTTTTCCCTAAGAATTTCAGAAAATGGGTTGGCTGTTTAAGTGGTCAAATGAAGTAATCTGCCACACAGAGGAATTCAGTTGATACTGTTTACCTGTCAGCTTATCCACATACTAGAAAATGTAATCTTCCAGATTTCTGCTGTTTCAGCCAGAATGGCCTGCTCCTGCTGTCCTTCCAGCGACAGGCTAAAACTTTTTATTCAGGCAGGCTTTTAAAGACGACGATGTTTAAGATCAATTCAAAGGGTGCTGTGGTTTGTTTTAATAGTTTTTAACTGGAGATTTTTAATAGTGTTTATATTTAATCATGTTTTAATGTTCATATCTATATCTATCTTCTATACATAACTTCTATACACATAATAAAAGGGAAAATGTGTATATGTGACAGAGGTGTCCACTTACACTGACAGCCTCCCACCTCCATAAACAGCTATAGTTCCCACTAAGCAGTGGCCCTCCCTCCACTGACATGCAGGTTACAGTGAGTGCCATGAACATGCAGCCCAAACCCTGCCAGTGTCCTCCACAAACACCATTCTGCCCCTCACCCAAGCGAAGGCTTTCAAGCAGGGATAATTTCCTCCTAGATGTTCTGTTTTTCCTTCACAATGGACATCCATTGGTTCCTTAATTTGCATGACCCCACCCACTGCCTCTCCCTTAACCCTTTCCTACCCTTTCATATGGCATACAGTTAACAGAGGAATTGATCAGCAATTGAACAAGAGGTTTGGGGAGAATTCACTATTATTTACAGGAGTTGTACTTGACCTACATCCAGAGAGCCCTGTTAACCCAACCAACAATGGATCTGGACCAAACTTGCCATGGATAATGGGTCTTGCAGTACCTTCAGTGATACTGTGACCCCCACCAACAATGGACTGGGACTCAACTTGGCACAGAAAAGCCCCATAATCAACGAAACATACTGCTGTGGTTTTTGGGAATTTATCTTGCTTACAGGAGTTATATTTCACCCATATCCAGAAAGCAGTCCACTCAGCTGACGTCAGATCTGGACCAAACTTGGCACACAGACCCAACATGGCCAACTGTGCATACAGGCCTGGTTTGGGAGTGATTGACCTTGGATCTGGGAGTTGTAGTTTACCCTTTTCCAAAGAGCCCCAAACCCAGCCAACAATAGATCTGGACTAAACTTGGCACACACACCCAATATGGCCAACTGCTAACAGTTGTACCAACGCTACTGTGTCAGACAGAGAGATAACTTGGATCCACTAGCCTTGTGCATAATATTGCAATGGCAACATCTCTTTTATGTACATTTTTGAAATTAAGCATTTTCTAGGATAGCTAGTTCATTGGTATTTGGCCACACAGCAGAAGTATTCACAGTTGGAAGAACAGAGCAACTATTGCTGTTTCAAAGCATAGCAGCTCAAAACACCAGCTATCTAAATGTTTCCTAGCTCCTGCTTTGCCTCATTGTTGCTTGCGCAATGAAGAAACAAACCCCGAGGGGTTGTGCTGGTTTAGCCCATCCCTTCAATAGGGACATGCTGTTTTGATTTGCAGGTTGATATATTTTATGCTCTCTATGTGAGAGCATAAAAGCAGGCACAGATGAAAACAGTCAGGTGTGTGGCCAAACATCACAGCTGGCAATTCGACAGTTGCACAGCAAACCTACAAAGGAGTGGAATGTTTTCAATTTAAACTTTCCGTGCTTAATCCCAGGACCAGCAGGTCAGTGTGGGGACCTACTCCGAGGTCCCAGGATTTTTTTTTTTGGTCCCTCCTGGAAATCCCACAATTTGGTGCTGTTTGGAAGCACCCTGGGAGAACAGGCTGGTGGAAAGATATAAAAGCACTCCCCAAGTTGTAAATATCTGACTTACAGACAATTAATAGTTAAGAACAGGGGTGAGAGAAAGGAAGTGAGAAAGATCTACCCATTAGAAGGGAAATTCACTCTTGGAACAGTTATCATGGAGGAAAGCTGTCTCCACTGAGGCTGTATCACCAATCCTTGTTTCCACAACAAGCCAATTATTCAGAATCCAATTATCACAGGGACAGAACGTGCAGTGAAATCTTCTGCACAAGGGCACAGACAGCAAAATAAACACCACAGGGCTATTCATCTTCCCTATGCTATTCAAACCTTGGCTGGAGTTCCACCTAAAATGTACCTTTCCAACTTGCATACAAATTCAAGTTAAGAACAAACCTACAGAACCTATCTTGTTCTTAACTTGGGAACTGCCTGTAGTCTATGTATATTAAACAAAAGCATATGCATGTGTGCATAAAGATTCTCAGTGGACATGACTGCATTGGGCTGCATAGCTCTTTGATCCGCCTTATGTCAACAGGAATAATATGCAATGTTTTTGGAAAGAAATTCATGAAATATCTCAAGAAAATTAAAACAAAACATCCAATTATGACCAGAAGTTTTTCTGCTAGGGATGGATTGGAACCAAAATAAAGACAAGCTACAGTAGAGTCTCACTTATCCAACATAAACGGGCCGGCAGAACGTTGGATAAGCAAATATGTTGGATAATAAGGAGAGATTAAGGAAAAGCCTATTAAAAATCAAATTAGATTATGATTTTACAAATTAAGCACCAAAACATGTTATACAAAAAATTTGACAGAAAAAGTAGTTCAATATGCAGTAATGCTATGTAGTCATTACTGTATTTACGAATTTAGCACCAAAATATCACAATTTATTGAAAACATTGACTACAAAAATGTGTTGGATAATCCAGAATGTTGGATAAGCGAGTGTTGGATAAGTGAGACTCTACTGTATTTACATTCATAACGACAGCCACAAGAATAATATTTGCCAGAAGTTGGAGACAACCAACAATACCGACAAAAGAAGAATGGCTAGAGAAGATATTAGATATTATGTATATGGGCAAATTAATGTTCCTGATATCCAAATCTCAAGGCAAACATAGCAGGACAATGGACTGTAACCCAGCTAGAGAATGGCTAAAAGAATCTAACTACAAGATGTTAATATAATAGAAAGAAGAAAACGCAACACCATGATAAGCTAAAAAAGAGGAGGTGCCATAAACTTAACCAAAAGAATAAACAAATTTCAATCAAGAAATCACTATAGAAGAAAGGAAGTGCAGCCTACCTACCCTCCCTCCTCTTCCTCCTCCTCCTTCATCCCCTCCCCCATACCTTGCCCCTCATCCCCTCCCCTGAACCCCCCCCCCCCATCCCTTGGATTTTAATGCATTTGTGTTAAATCTCAATAAAATTATTTTTAAAAAGAAAGAATACACATTGGGAAGCAATTTTCCATAGGATCTGTGTGCTGGGGACATGACACCCTGTTTTGACTCTCCCTCCATTCAACTCCATATCAAAGTGCCTCTTTGATAGTTCCACTTTGAGTGTATCTACGATGAAAAATGAATTACATATACTGTGTCAACTGCCATGGCTCAATACTATGCAATCATGGGAGCTGTAGGTTGTCAAGGTCTTTAGCTTTCTCTGTCAAACAACAACAACAACAACAACAATCCAGCATACAGTGTTCCCTCACTACTTCGCGGTTCACTTTTCGCGAATCCGCTGTTTTGCGGTTTTTCAATAAACTCTAAAAGAATCTTATCAATCATAAAAAATTACAATTTACAGCCTAAGAAAGGGAGGTAGGAGAAGCCGAAGGGAGAGGAAAGGAGCCCAAGTGGCAACGGGAGGAGAAGGAGGCGATTTATCAACACACGATCGGTTGATAAAGACTTAAAATAGTGTATAACTACTAAAATAATGTATAAATATTGAAATAAATATAGTGTCCCTACTTCGCAGATTTTCACTTATTGCAGGTGGTCCTGGAACCTAACCCCAGCGATAAGTGAGGGAACACTGTATATATCTCATTTGCTATGTCTTTGTGTCAATCCTAACCCTAACCCCTTCTAATGAATCAAGGTGGGATACAACAAAGTCAAAACATATGAACAAGAAACACATACAATAAAATGCTTAAAAATACACCATTATAAAATGCATAAAACACTGGGTACGAAAATCAACATAGTGGCAAGAGAATGCAAATTCAAAACTCATGATTCAAAGTTGACTGGATAGGTCAGTCAGAAGACATAGGTCTTTAACTTTGTTTTAAATTATGACAGCTTGTTTAGCTGTCGGAGCTCTTCTGGCAAGTCATTCCACAATCTTGAGGTGGCTGATGAAAAGGTGACAGTCGCCAGTCAGGTTTTGGCTGGTTGGAGTAAACGTACCCCAGTGGATCTCAGTGTCCTAAGAACTGGATTGTGTGGAAGAAGGCAATCTTGTTTGTAACCAGTGGAGTGACTTTAATATGAGTGTAACATGCCCAGTCCTAGATATTCCTATAACCAATCTGACTGCCATGTTTTGAACTGATTGGAGTTTCCGAACTTGGTATAGAGGTAACTCAATGCACAGCTCATTGCAATAGTATAAATGTGCCTGTAGGTCTAGGAAGAAATACTGCTGGTGTCTCACTAAACTGCATCTCATAATAATCTATGGATGCTGAAGTCCCATTATGTACAATGGTATGCTAATACAGCGTCCCTTATAAAATGGTGAATAACTGGAACATACGCTGGAGTTATCTTTTTCTAATACGTTCAAGCCATTGTTGGCTGCATCTGTGGATAAAAAGGTCAACTATGATGCAAAGGTATATTCTGTCTTTTAATAAGCCTTCTCATGTCTAAAGTACCATAGTCTAAATTTAGTATTCTTGGTTTCTAAGGAGAGTTTGGGTTTAATTTGCTCTAGGACCCATTTATTTGCCTTTTTAGTAGTATCAGTATAAATTTTCATCAGCACATTCCTTCAAGAAATTTATTTTTGTCCAGTCTTTACTGCCCAGCTTTCACAACCACACCTAGAAATTGGAAATATGATAGCACGAACAATCCTAACTTTAGTATTCAGTTATATATCTTTACACTAGCTGTGCCCGGTCACGCGTTGCTGTGGCGAAGAATGGTGGTATGGGAAATAAAGTATTGAGGAATTGGTGGTAGTTAAGGTAAAGGGTAAACGTTTTCTTCGGACATTAAGCCCAGTCATGTATGATTCTGGGGGTTGGTGCTCATCTCCATTTCTAAGCCGAAGAGCCGTCGTTGTCCGTAGACTCCTCCAAGGTCATGTGGGATGACTGCATGGAGCGGCGTTACCTTCCCACCGGAGCAGTACCTATTGATGCACTCACATTTACATGTTTTTGAACTTCTGGGTTGGCAGAAGCTGGGGCTAACAGTGGGGGCTCTGTCAGTTCCCCCAATTCAAACCTGCAGCCTTTCGGTCCAGAAGTTCAGCAGCTCAGCGCTTTAACATGCTGTGCCATCAGGGGACATTATTTCCTAAAGGTTGTGAATATGCAATATTTCTGATTGTTTTTTTTTTTGTCTGTTGGAGGCAAGTATGAATGCTGCAATTAGGAAAAATGATTAGGATGTAATGGCCTTGCAGATTTAAAGCCTAGCTGTTTCCTCCCTGAGTGATTTGTTTGTTGGGAGGTGTTAGCTGGCCCTGATTGTTTCCTGTCTGGAATTACCTTGTTTTCAGAGTGGTGTTGTTTGCGATATTTTATATGCTTCTACTGTCTGTGGCCCTGAGAAAACAGAGGATTGGCCAGACTTTGATGATGGGAATCCTTTGTTGGGAGGTGTTAGCTGGCCCTGATTGTTTTCTGTGTGGAATTCCCCTATTTTCAGAGTGTTGTTCTTTATTTAGTGTTCTGATTTTAGAGATTGTATTGTTCTGTTTTATTATACCACATTAATTTTTTTATATTCTGATTTTAGTGTTTTTGAATACTTGGAGCCAGATTGTATTCATTTTCACGGTTGACCGCAACACAATAATAATAATAATAATAATAATAATAATAATAATAATAATAGTAAGGATAGTAATAATAAGGACTTTGGTAATACATAGTGCTTCACTGCCTTCTCAGCTTCCTTTCTGGAAGAATCCTTTCTTGGGAGGTGTTAGCTTGCCCTGATTGTTTCCTTTGTGGAATTTCCAATTTCCTTGCTTTATTTACTTTCTTTATTTCTTTATTTTTTTATTACTGTCCTGGTTTTAGAGATTATATTGTTCTGCATTATTCTATCCTAGAAATTATTTCATATCCAAGTAGAATCTCACTTATCCAACATTCGCTTATACAATGTTCTGGATTATCCAACACAGTCTGCCTTTTCATAATCAATGTTTTTGTAGTCAGTGTTTCAAATTCATTGTGATATTTTACTGGTAAATTTGTAAATACAGTACAGTAGAGTCTCACTTATCCAACATAAGTGGGCTGGCAAAATGTTGGATAACCGAATATGTTGGATAATAAGGAGGCGTTAAGGAAAAGCCTATTAAATATCAAATTAGGTTATGATTTTACAAATGAAACACCAAAACATCATGTTAGACAACAAATTTGGCAGAAAAAGTAGTTCAATACGCAGTAATGCTATGTAGTAATTACTGTATTTATGAATTTAGCACCAAAATATCATGATATATTGAAAGCATTGACTACAAAAATGCGTTGGATAATCCAGAACGTTGGATAAGCGAGTGTTGGATAAGTGAGACTCTACTGTAATTACTACATAGCATTACTGCGCATGGAACTACCTTTTCTGTCAAATTTGTTGTATAATATGATGTTTTGGTGCTTAATTTGTATAACGATTACCTAATTTGATGTTTAATCAGCTTTTCCTGAATCCCTTCTTATTATCCAATATATTTACTTATCCTGCCGGCCTGTTTATGTTGGATAAGTGAGAGTCTACTGTATATTTCTAATCTTATATTATCTGCTCAGAACTGGATTATATGAGGCCCTTTCTTCACAGTTGTATAAAATGCACACTGAAGTGGATTATATGGCAGTGTGGAGTCAAGATAATCCAGTGCAAAGCAGATAATATAAGATTATAAATGGGTTATATAGCTGTGTGGAAGGACCTTGAGTCTACACTGCCATATAATCCAGTGCAAATTAGATAATCTGTGGAAGAAGCCTAAGTGAGGCCTAAATTTGCCTGTCCCCTAACTGAAACCTGGCTGTCCCTTGGTTGCTAGGCAACCAAGTGGGCAGAGATTAGCCCTCTAAACTGGCAGCAATTGGATAAAAACAATTATTGCTCTCCCTCTAATTAGGACTTTATTTTTCTTTTCTTTTTGTTGTATCAACCTAGAGGCGTGGATGATGGGTTGTGTTGTCAAATTTCGAGGTTGGGGGGCCTGTAGTTTTGTTGTTTTGTCCACTGCCCTGATGCCATCACTCTTTCATATATATAGATTTCAAGATCTTCTCAGGTTTCTCCAAAGTTTCTCTTCTAAGTTCTAGGCTTCCTCTGATTTCTTGGCTGCCAAGTATGGAAAATCTTCAGCTATTTCAATGGCTTCATCATTTATTTTAAAGTTATTTAAATAATCTGTGGTAATTATTTTCCCACCTCAATGTTCAGCCATAAACCTGCCTTTTCACTGTCTTCCTTGACTTCCTTCAGTAATAGTTTCAAGTCTGTTGTTTTTGTCTAATAGTATAGTGTCATCTGCATATCTTAAATTTCAGAAGTGTTGCAAACATAGCCTGCATATTTCTGTCAATTACCATGAAAGCAAATTATTTTATATACTCGAGTATAAGCTGACCCGAATATAAACTGAGGCACCTAATTTTACCACAAAAAACTGGGAAAACTTATTGACACAAGTATAAGACGAGGGTGGGAAATGCAGCAGCTACTGGTAAATTTCAAAAATAAAAAAAATAAAAATTGATACCAATAAAACTACATTGATTGAGGCATCAGCAGGTTAAATGTTTTTGAATATTTAATATTTTGAATATAAAAATTGTAATTTAAGATAAGACTGTCTAACTCTGATTACCTATATACTCGAGTATAAGCTGACCTAAATATAAGCCGATCAGGACCCTCACTCAAGTATAAGCTCAGCAGGGCTTTTTCAGTCCTAAGAAAGGGCTGAAAAACTCAGCTTATACTCAAGTATATATGGTAAATAAACAAAGCAAACCATTTATTAACCCTCATCTCCCACTGAGAATATTCTGTCAGAATGTATGTACTCCATAATAAACACATAACTCTTTATCTTTTGAAACTGAACCTTATTCATCATCTACATGAACCAACTTTACTTTGGATTCATCATTATGTAAAAAACAGATTATACTTTCTGTTTTTCATACAGAGACATCATTGCTGCAGGAAACTATAATAAGACAAAACTACATTGACTCTGGCAGCTGATGACTAGTCAAAAAATAAAACTCATTTGTTATAGTTATACTGTGAGTTCTTATCCTTTAATACAAGGTTCATATTATGATGGAGTGATGGTGGTCTGCCTGGGACCAAAAGAATAGTAGCACTGTAGTCTTTTCTGAGCAACACACAACAAGGGACGAAAAAGCAAACCCACTTCAGGAGGGGGTTGTGTTTTTCAGGTGGGGGCTATTTTTTAAAGGATTTCATTCTGCTTTTTAGCTGAAAGGTTTCCAGAGTGACCTAGATATCTTGGTCTCTGACAACAGTTCATATGGCTCACCCTCTTTCTGAACTACTCCTTTTCAAATAAATAATTTCTAATTGATGTTGACCCTAATACCAACCTATCACAGGGTCTCCTTGGCAGGATTTGTTCAGAGTCAGTTTACCTTTGCCTTCCTCTAAGGTTGAGGATATGTGACTTGCTTAAAGTCTTCTAGTGGCTTTTTATCTGATTTGTTTCACAACCAATTGGGGGAAACATTGACACAATTCAAGCTAGTTGTTCCTCTCCCCTAGACATGTTCATTACGACTGTAAGTAGCTCTCAAGGGTCTTAGGCTCCTTCTACACTGCCATATAATCCAGATTATCAAAGCAGAAAAACCACATTATCTTCTTTGAACTGGATTATATGAATCTACATTGCCATCTCAAAGCTGATAATCTGAATTTTATAAGGCAATGTAGAAGGGGCCTCAGAGGGACGTCTTTCAACCTGCTTTCTCCTGCTCCTTGCAGCTATGGGCAGAGATGCAATCATAGGATCTGCACTGTTCCCCAGTTCTTCTCCAGATATTTTGGATGGCAACTCCCATAATCCTTGCTGCTTGGGCTTCTGGGAAATGAATCCATACAACATCTGGAGGTACAAAGAGTAAAAACCATTACTTGACTCTAGGCAATTTTTGACTAACTGGCTGTGAAGCTAATATATTTATGGCATATTAGTCACTTACGTAATAACGATATACTGAATTGGGTATGTGTAAGAACATGTTATATTGTTTCACCTACCCTGCAATCTTTACTTTGCAAGTTCTCAGAGAGCATTTCAAAGTTTTATGCTTTTGTATTTCTGCTTCTATTTTACACTATTTTTCATTTTACAAAGCTAATTGCCTTTCCTTAGGTACATTAATTTCTCACAAGATTTACAATTTAACCATGCCTTTCTGAAAAGGTCACTAAAAGCAAGCATAGGGAATGTGTGATTCTCTAGACATTGCTGGACTGCAACTCCCTTACCATTGGCTATGCTGGCTAGGTTGATGGAAGATATAGTCCCACAACATTTGGAGACCATGCATTGCTGATCTCTGGTGTCTAACCTATGTCTCTCTGCAGTAACACTTTCTGCAATGAGTCAAAACTATAAATCTGTATGTCTATCCATTAGTCTACTCTGCCCTCTAATGGACAGCAGTGAGACGAGCTGCCCTGTTATAAAATGCTATAAGAATTAAATCCAGCAATGCTATGAACTGGGAACTGTTTTGATATTGTCTTACAATATATTTTTTATTCATTCAATATTATTGATGTAGGCAAAAAGTTTACATGCAATCTTTCTCTCAGTTATACATAGGAACATAAACCAAACATAATGGATAAATATTGCATGGTTTGCAGATTTATGTAATATTAAGGTCTATATTACTCATGCAATTAAATCAATATTCTTGATAAAACCAGTATCACCATTTGCAATAATATGTAGAGCATATTTCCCCCATATCAAGGAAGCTATCAGAGGCATGTTAACATGCCCATCTAACACACTGCAGCTGCTTCACTATAGTTACAAAAGTTCTGATCCTTATTATTTCTTAGGAATAGTCTGTAGTAACTTCAGAGTATCAATGTGTATGTCCTACATTAGGAAAAATGGGATTTTTTATGTTGGTTTGTTATGGGGTTATACATGTTGGTTCCTGATTGGTTGTATCCTTAAAAATGGAAACAGTTGAATAGAGGGTAAAAACTTTAAACTGGCAAGAGAAATTTCATCCTCCACACCTTTAATGAAGTTTGTGACACACAAACAAAGGTTTTGCCATGTAATCTACTTTCCCAATGTTTTATGATAAAAGCAACGAGGAACAGTTCTGTATAACCCAGGAACATCACCCTGTTGTTCCCAGACACAAGTACATGACCAAACCTATCTGGATAGTTGGCCATGCAGCCTCTGAATGATAATAATGACTAAGTTCTGTTCAGGACCTGAAAGTGTTCATTCCTGTTTAATAGTGTAATCCTGACTTTGAAAGTAGTGGTTCAACCCCACAAACTTCATTAAATGTGTGGAGGATGAAGTTCCTCTTACCTGGACAAAGCTTTTGCCTTCTAGTCAACTTTCGCCATCTTTTCAGGATAAAAGCAATGAGGAACAGATATGTATGACCCAGGAACAAAACTCGTATGAACGATGCGCATATTCACATCTGTGTATTAAAGTGTTTTTATTTTTAAAAGTCAAAATTTCCAGTGGACATACTGCAGTGGCCATCTTGTAAGCTTAGAAATCCCATAACGAAGCAGCAAGTCTGGATGTCGCAGAAGGAAATCCCGGGACCGACAGGCCTGTGTGCGGATCTGCTCTCAGGTCCCAGGTTTTTTCGCCCCTTATGGAAAACCCATGATTTGGTGCTGACTGAAAGCGCCCTAAGCCTTTGTTAGTCACCAGTATTGACATTACAGTTTGGCTATCTAAAAGACATGAATTCCCCAATTTGAGAAGAAGGGATCCAGACACCAAAAAATAGCTGGCCAAGCCTCTCCTTGCTTGTGTTCTCCTCATTAATAACTTTTCCCTATCTTGACCATACTGTGATGTTGCTTGACCCTACATGTCCTGGTAGTCATCCTAGGCCTCTTCTACACAGCTCAGTATCAAGGATCTGATCTCAGATTATCTGATATGAACTGGATTATATGAGTCTACACTGCCAGATAATTTGGGACAGGAAGAACAGACCACAGAATAACAGACTGGTTCAAGATTGGGAAAGGAGCATGGCAGGGCTGTATACTCTCACCCTAACTATTCAACTTGTATGCAAACACATCATGCGATGTGCAGGGCTTGATGAATCCATGGCTGGAGTTAAAATTACTGGAAGAAACATTAACAACCTTAGATATGCAGATGATACCACTCTGATGGCTGAAAGCAAGGAGAAGCTGTGGAGCCTTATCACCAAGGTGAAAGAAGAAAGTGCAAAAGCTGGGTTGCAGTTAAACAACAAGAAAACCAAGATGATGGCAACCAGACTGATTGATAACTGGCAAATAGAGGGAGAAAACATGGAGGCAGTGACAGAGTTTCTATTTCTAGGCGTGAAGATGACTGCAGACGCAGACTGCAGCCAGGAAATCAGAAGACGTTTTCTTGGGAGGAGAGCAATTACCAGTCTTTATAAAATACTGAAGAGTAGAGAACATCACACTGGCAATGAAGGTCCACATAGTTAAAGCAATGATATCCCCCGTAGTAACCTATGGATGCGAGAGCTGGACCATAAGGAAGGCTGAGCGAAGGAAAATAGACGCATTTGAACTGTGGTATTGGAGGAAAATTCTGAGAATTCCTTAGATCACAAGAAGATCAAACCAGTCCGTACTCCAGGAAATGATGCCCGGCTGCTCACTGGAGGGATATTAGAGGCAAAGCTGAAATACTTTGGCCACATAATGAGAAGACAGGAAAGCTTGGAGAAGATACTGATGCTGGGGAAAATGGAAGGGAAAAGGAAGAGAGGCCGATCAAGGGCAAGATGGATGGATGGTATCCTTGAAATGACTGGCCTGACCTTGAAGGAGCTGGGGGTGGCCACAGCCAACAGGGAGCTCTGGCATGGGATGATCCATGAGGTTACAAAGAGTCGGAACCGACTGAACGAATAAACAACAACTGGGACTGAGTGGGAATCAAAACACTACAATAAAAACTCTGTGTAAATTAGCTGGGGATGGAATGAAACAAAGTGACTGGAAATCACTCATTGCAAGTTTATTTTAAGTCCTATTTAACAACAGGAAAGTATTATTCATTTCTTTCCTGTAGTTTCAGGATGTCTTTGTGTCAACTTCTAGCTGGTATAAACAACCAAGTATACCTGAAACTCTTTTCTCTCGTTCTTTTCTATTCTTTAAATTGGCCACAGTTGGAAAGGCTTATACTGTATGTCATTCAAAATTCTGGAGACTGAAGTAGTTGGTCCATTTTTTCTTTTTAAAAATAGCTTTGTTTCAGTTGTTAAGATGACTGCAGTAACAAGACTTGTGAAGTTATTTGCTGAATCTTCAAAATCCTCCATCCAGCATGGCGACTGGTTATGCTGTCTGGTCCATTGTGTGAGTTGAAGTTCAAAATGAGCTTCTCCAAGAACTTTAGACTAGTGTCAAACTTCAATAGAAATGACACGATTGCAATTTGGACTTTTGTAGGTCTGATTTATTCACGGACATTAAAATCCCCTCTTGAGGAATCTCTAGGGCCCCTTCTACACTGTTATATAAAATCCAGATTATCTCATTTGAACTGAATTATATGGCAGTGTTGTCCGAATGCCCGATCACTGTCTCCCAAAGCAGCTACTCTACTCTGAACTCAGGAATGGGAAATGTAATGTTGGTGGACAGGAAAAGAGATTTAAAGATGGGCTTAAAGCCAACCTTAAAAACTGTGGCATAGTGAGAACTGGGAAGCCCTGGCCCTTGAGCGCTCTGATTGGAGGTCAGCTGTGAACAGCAGTGCTGCGGAGTTCGAAGAGGCACGAATGGAGGGCTTAAAGGAGAAACGTGCCAAGAGGAAGGCCCATCAAGCCAACCCTAACCGAGATTGCCTTCCACCTGGAAACCAATGTCCTCACTGCGGGAGAACATGAAGCTCAAGAATAGGTCTCTCCAGCCATCTATGGATCCATCCCCAAGATAACAGAAATGGAGGAACATCATCCTCGAACTACGAGGGATCACCTAAGTATATGGCAGTGTAGACTCATAAAATCCAGTTCAAAGCAGATAATCTGGATTATATGGCAGTGCAGAAGGGGTCGTGGAGAGCCATCTTTTTATTTTTGTAGATGAACCTCTGCTTTTTATTAAGGGGCCCATATCCACTGTAGAATTAATGCAGTTTGATCCCACTGGCTGCCCATGTGTATATGGGAAGTGTCCAATAGCACCAATAATTCTTAATTTTTGTGCTGTCCCATCACCCATGCTCTTTAGTATGGGGTCAGATTTAAAGTTTGACCCAACTTTAACTGTCACGACTTAGGCTCCTTCTACACTGCCATATAAAATTCAGATTACCTGCTTTGAACTGGATTATATGACAGACTCATATAATACAGTTCAAAGCAGATAACGTGGACTATCTACTTTGATAATCTGGGGCTTAATATCCCAGGTTATCTCGCAATGGAAACCACAACTGAATAAAATCCCACATTATCTGCTTGGAACTGGAATATATGACAGTGTGTACTCAGGGCCCTTCTACACAGCCATATAAACCAGAATATCATGGCAGAAAATCCCACAATATCTGCTTTGAACTGGGTTATCTGAGTCCACACGGCCATATATCCTAGTTCAAAGCAGATAATGTGGAGTTTTATTCAGTTGTAGAAGGGGCTGGAGGCTGTGTGGAAGGGGCACCAGATTATCAAGGCAGTACTGTAGAGTCTCACTTATCCAATATAAACGGGCCAGCAGAATGTTGGACAAGTGAAAATGTTGGATAATAAGGAGGGACTAAGGAAAGGCCTATTAAACATCAAATTGCATTATGATTTTACAAATTAAGCACCAAAACATAATGTTTTGCAACTAATTGACAGAAAAAGCAGTTCAATACACAGTAACGTTATGTAGTAGTTACTGTATTTACAAATTTTAGCACCAAAAGATCGCAATGTATTGGAAACATTGACTACAAAAACACTGGCTACTAAAAGGCTGACTGCATTGGATAATACAGAATGTTGGATAAGTGGAGGTTGGATAAGCAAGACTTTACTGTATCTGTTTTGAACTAGGATATATGGCAATGTGGAGCCGTCGATGGCAAAGTGTGTTAAAGCGCTGAGCTGCTGAACTTGCAGTCCGAAAGGTCCCAGGTTCAAATCCCAGGAGCGGAGTGAGCGCCCGCTGTTAGCTCCAGCTTCTCCCAACCTAGCAGTTCGAAAACATGCAAATGTGAGTAGATCAATAGGTACCACTACAGCGGGAAGGTAACGGCTCTCCATGCCGGCCACATGACTTTGGAGGTGTCTACGTACAACGCCGGCTCTTTGGTTTAAAAATTGAGATGAGCACCAACCTCCAGAGTTCGACACGACTGGACTTAATATCAGGGGAAAACCTTTACCTTTACCTATATGGCAATGTGGGCTCAGATAACACAGGGCCCTTCCACACAGCCCTATATCCCAGAATATCAAGGCAGAAAATCCCACAGTATCTGTTTTGAACTAGGATATATGGCAGTGTGGACTCACATAACCCAGGGCCCTTCCACACAGCCCTATATCCCAGAATATCAAGGCAGAAAATTCCACACTATCTGCTTTATACTGGAATATATAGCAGTGTGGACTCAGATTACCCAGTTCAAAGCAGATAGTGGGATTTTCTGCCTTGACATTCTGGAATATAGGGCTGTGTGGAAGAGCCCTGCATCAATTCCAAAGTGTTCAATGCAACCCAAAGTTTGGGAAGCCTCTCTAAAGCAGGAGAGTCTATGTATACCTTTTATGAGGGTTGATGGGGAAACTATGTATCAACGTGGCGCCGCGTCATCAAAACGTGCCCTGCCTCGCAACTGGGAACCCCCGCAGCACGGCTCGCGCATCGTATTATTTATTGATTTATTTTGTTATTTATTTATTGTTCCTGTTCAACTTTTTTTCAGTTTCCTGCGCCCGCCCGACTGGGCTCGGCCCGAGCCAAGACCGCTCTTCCGCAGCGCTTTTGGCGCCGGTGGTTTGCCGCGCGCTGATTGGCCGTTTTGAAAGCGGCGGCCCGTCCCCATTGGCGCGTTGGCGGCGGCTCGGCTGATTTGAATCCACTTCTTGCTCGGCTGCTTGGAGGCTTGCAGGGAGAGAGAGAGGAAGGCGGCTGAGCGCGGCGTGCGTCTGGAGGGGCAGCGCCCGCGGATGAAGGACGGGGTAAGGGGCGAGTGGCGGGGGGTGGGGGCTGTGCCCTTTTCGACATCCCCCCATAAAGCCGGGCTAGTTGGGAATGAAAGGTGTTGCTAGCATAGGTTTCCGTCCATTGCAGCACCCAGAATCCCCCAGCCATCCACTGCATCTACACTGTAGAGAGAATGGATGCAGTTTGGCCCCACTTTCACTGCCGTGCAACCCTGGGAACTGTCGTTTGGGCCCTCTTTGGCCTTGTAAAGACTCCTAACTCCCACGATCCCAGGGGTGTTAAAGTGGAGTCACGCCGCAATCATTCCACAACGCGGATGCTTCACAATCCCTTTACATGTTAGTCTTTTTTAAAAAAGAGCCCATGCATTTCCTTTTCCTGCTTGTGAGTAGCTGAGCTCTTAATAGAAAATCTATGATGTATTATTTATTTATTTACCATAGTGCCTTGGACATAAAAACGTAAACTTGAAGTAAAATTAAATTAAAATTAAATACATAAATAAAAAAAAGTAAAGGTAAAGGTTTCCCCTGACATTAAGTCCAGTCATGTCTGACTCTGGGGGTTGGTGCTCATCTCCATTTCTAAGCCGAAGAGCCGGCGTTGTCTGCAGACACCTCCAAGGTCATGTGGCCAGCATGACTGCATGGAGCGCCGTTACCTTCCCGCCAGAGTGGTACCTATTGATCTACTCACATTGGCATGTTTTCGAACTGCTAGGTTGGCAGGAGCTGGAGCTAACAGTGGACGCTCAATCCGCTCCCGGGATTTGAACCTGGGACCTTTCGGACTGCAAGTTCAGTGCTTTAACACTTCGCCACCGGGGCTCCTGGCACATAAATGAAAACATAATTGAAATACATCCCAATGTTAAGACGTGTCATCCAAAAGCAAGGTCTAAGGCCATTCCCTAATCAACTGCATGATTTCCAAGTCATTGCACTGTGCTATTTTTCAAAGTTCTGCTCCCAAAGCCAGGTTTTTACTCTCCTTCTGAAGGCCAGGAGAGGGCTGGTCTAATATCACTGGGGAGGGAGTTCCACAGCCGAGGGGCCACCACTGAGAAGGCCCTGTCTCTCGTTCCCACCAGTTCTGCTTACGAAGAAGGTGGGATTGAGAGCAGGGCCTCCCCAGATGATCTTAGACTCCAAGGTCATTCATAGGGGAAGATACGTTCGGACAGATAGACTGGGCCAGAACCATTTAAGGCAGGCATGGACAAACCTTTTTTGCCTTAGGGCCGCATTGTAGGCTGGGCCGGGAGGGGGGCCGGGCACAATTGGGGTGGGAAGGGTCCAGAAGGGGGCGAGATCAGGAGGTGGCAGGGTAGCGCCTCATCCTCAGGTTGTGCTGCTCACCCCATCCTTATGCCAGGAGGAAGGCAGGATACGTGGTAACTGCCCGGATCCTTCACCCCTGATCCTCAGGCTGTCCTCTTGGCATTATGCTGGGAGGTGGGCAAGACACACGGTGGCTGAGAGTACTCCGGAGGGCTCTCAGCCGCCACATGCCTTCCTCGAGCCCTCCTCAAGCCATCCTCCTGGCTTAAGGATCGGGCTGCTCACACCATCCTTATGCTGGGAGGATGGCGAGACACACGGTGGCTAAGAGTGCTCCAGGTGGCCCTCAGCTGCTATGTGCCTTCCTTCCCCATCTTTTTGACATAAAGGACGCGGAGGGCCACTGTGTCCTTCTGCCAAGAGGACAGGGAAAATGAAAAGAGCCTAAGGCAAGCACCCAGAGGGCCGCATCTGGCCCCCAGGCCTTAGTTTAGGGCTTTGTAGGCTAAAGGGGCCCCTGGTGGCACAGTGTGTTAAAGCGCTGAGCTGCTGAACTTGCGGACCAAAAGGTCCCAGGTTCAAATCCCGGGAGCGGAATGAGCGCCCGCTGTTAGCCCCAGCTCCTGCCAACCTAGCAGTTCGAAAACATGAAAATGTGAGTAGATCAATAGGTACCACTCCGGTGGGAGGGTAACAGCACTCCATGTAGTCATGCCAGCCACATGACCTTGGAGGTGTCTACGGACAATGCCGGCTCTTCGGCTTAGAAATGGAGATGAGCACCAACCCCCAGAGTCGGTCACGACTGGACTTAACGTCAGGGGAAAACCTTTACCTAGGCTAAAGCCAGCACTTTGAATTATGTTCGGTAGCAGACTGGCAGCCAGTGGAGCTGACATAGCAGGGGGGTGGTATGCTCCCTCTGTGCCACTCCCGGTGAGCAGCCTGACTGCCGCCCATTGGACCAACTGAAGCTTCCGAACAGTTTTCAAAGGCAGCTCCCCGTAGAGAACGTTGCAGTAATCTATGCAGGATGTAAACAGAGCATGGACCACAGTGGCCAAGTCAGACTTCCCAAGGTATGGGAAGTAACACTATCAGTGGTTCTCAAATTATGGTTCCCCAAATGTTTTTGGCCTTCAACTCCCAGAAATCCTAAAAGCTGGTAAACTTGCTGAGATTTCTGGGAGTTGTAGGCTAAAATCATCTGGGGACCCCAGGTTGAGAACCACTGCTATAGTAGAAGGGAACTAGACACCTATATTGACAGAAGAGATGGACTCTTGTCACTTAAAAATTCAGGTTCACCAGGAAGAATGTGCCTAGTCTAAAGATGATGGGGCGATGTGAGCATGGTGGTTCAAATACACATCCCTCTTCCAATGATGGATGGGGAACCACTTGGCAAGGAACAACGTTGAATGGAACATAGAAATTCAATAGTGTTGGTGTAGGCAGGCCTATAGACAAGTGGGGTAGGTTAAGGGTTCAGCCATCTACTCCCAGAAATCCCAGCCATTTTACCAGCTGTTAGGATTTCTGAGAGTTGAAGGCCAAAACACCTGGGGCCCCACAAGTTGAGAACCATAACCTAACTTCATTCCTTTACTCCTTTTACTCTTAAGAAGGATGGGACACTGTCCTTTGAGCAATAGAGAATTGAGTTGGGTACTCCATAAACACTATCTAACAGAATTTCTGTTCCTGGGTTATAAATGTCATTTCCTAATTGGTTCAGCATGGCGCAGCAGGATAAACCGCTGAGCTGCTGAACTTGCTGACCGAAAGGTCAGTGGTTCGAATCCAGGGAGCAGGGTGAGCTCCCGCTGTTAATCCCATCTTCTGCTAACCTAGCAGTTTGAAAACATGCAAAATGTGAGTAGTTCAATAGGTACCGCTGCGGGATTGGTGCTGATAGAACCAATTGGGTAGGTAAAGGTTTTCCCCCGACATTCGTGTCTGACTCTTCATTTTTAAGCCAAAGAGCCGGCATTGTTTGTAGACACCTCCAAGGTCATGTAGCCGGCATGACTGCATGGAGTGCAGTTACCTTCCCGCTGGAGTGGTACCTATTGACCTACTTACATTTGCATGTTTTCAAACTGCTAGGTTGGCAGAAGCTGGGTGCTAACAGCAGAAGCTCACCCGCTCCTCGGATTCGAACCACCAACCTTTCGGTCAGCAAGTTCAGCAGCTCAGGGGTTTAACCTGCTGCTCCATCGGGGACTCTAGTTGAAGGACAGAAATCTTTCAATGAAGCCGAGGCAGTTAAAGTGTGATTTTAATGTATTTTATATTGTTGTATTTTATACTGTTGTATTTTATTGTATGTTTTTGGGCTTGGCCCCATGTGAGCTGCCCCGAGTCCCTTCGGGAAGATGGGGCGGGATATAATAATAATAATAATAATAATAATAATAATAATAATAATAATAATAATAATAATAAAGTGGTACCAAACTGCATTAATTCTACAGTGTAGATGCCTCCCAGCAAGAGAATACTGGCTCAGGGCCCTTCTACACTGCCATATAATCCAGATTGTCAGATCAAATAATCCACATTATCTGAACTGGATTATATGAGTTTACTCTGCCACATAATCAGTTCAAAGCAGATAGTCTGGTTTCTATATGGCAGCATAGAAGGGGCCCTGGTGTCATAGATGGCTATTCAGAGTTTGGCTGAAGTTAGATAGATTTGTGTGCTCATTCCTTTGCATCTTTAACAAAGGCATCCTAAAATGAACCCTGTCCTGCATTTTTCTGCTCAAGTGGGAACAGATGTTGTGTGTGGCTCTTAGCAGCCTTGAGTCCCCTCAGGGAGAAAGCCAGGGTATACATAAAGTAATACCTCTTTCATTTCAAACCCTGCATGCGTATGTGATGACAGTTGCTATGGGGTAACCTTTCTTTATACATTCCTTGCCATTTTAGCTTACTACCTCAACTGGTAATAAGTAAACTGAAATTGATATCTTGTTTGCTTCCTTAATATCAAGGCAGTAGTGGAAGAAAACATCTTTGCTCTGAATTATAAATGGCCAAGTTGCAAGTTGTACGGGAATAGGAATGCATGCTAGTTTAAGTATTCCCCAAATGGCCATTGGAACAGAAGGATTTAAAAAAACATTAATATGCACCTGTCATTCCAAATGCTTATTCTTCTTCTCCCATTTCAGATACAACATCACAGCATAATGGATAAATACACAAAAATCGAAAAGATTGGTGAAGGTAAGTAGTTAAGATCTGCTGCTAAACGAGGCCTTTCTTGGAGCTCCAAGCTCACTATGTACGCATGGAGATACATCTTTGCTTGAAGTCATGTTGATGGTCCCAGTAGTCCTAGGCCCCTTCTACACTGCCATAAAAATCCAGATTATCTGTTTTGACTGGATTATATGGCAATGTAGACTCAGATAATCCAGTTCAAATCAGATAATGTTGATTATCTGCTTTGATAATCTGGATTATATGGCAGTGTAGAAGGGGCCTCTTCATTAATTACCTAAGTATTGTTTCTGTTTGCCTTCATGTCATTCCTGATTTATGGTGACCCTAAGAGAGTAGGGTATTTTTTAGCAGAATTACTTCAGGAAGGTTTCTTTTACTGTGGCTGTAACTTGCCCAAGATCACTCAGTGATCAGGTGGGAATTTGAATTCTGGTCTCCCAGTGTCCTTGTCCAACCCGCAAACCAAGAGATCTCATTATCTGAGTGTGCTTAGAAATAAACAGAGGGATATGGTTGACACATAAGCCTGTTCCTGAGTATCATAAAAAATACGCCTTTGCACATTGCACATGAAGATTTGAAGAAGGCTTTGAACTGTATTTAATGTATTCATGAAGAGCCTATGAGAGATAATTTTATGTTAGCAGTGTTTCCACGCACAGGAATGTATTGCCTGCAGTTAGCCAGACATAATTACAGGGCCTAAAGGTTTAAACGTACTACTTGTTGCCTGGGGACCCTGGTGTGACAGAGGTTTGCATCATAGTCACATTCTTGTCCACAGTTTTATTTCTACAGGTGTTCAGTCAAATACCAGAACAGAGCCATGATTAATTTTCCATCTAATAAATTTTAGCCTGCCATAAACCGATTTGACTGTTACAATACTATCTGAACCTGGTCAGTATCGGTGAACAGCATACCATTTTGGACACGTAAAAGCAATGGACTGGAGACTGGTAGCCTTCCTTACAATCTGAGTTTCAGTCCTCACTGGTGCAGCTGTGGGGTTTAACAAGTTAATATGAGATCATTGAATATGTTATTTACTGTATACACTTATATATATCTAGAAATTTTAGTTCAGAAATTTCCACAAAAAACTGGTTTAACATATCCGTGGGTCATTGTAAAGTACAGTACCTTCACTCTTACTAAATAAGGATCTTGAGTTCACTGATGAAATGCAAGAACGTAGTCCATCCTGGTCACCTCCTTTCTATCTACTTCTGGCCTTTTTGAATGCTTGCACAGGAACAATGGCAGCTCAGGAGTGGCTGGCTCCTGAGGTGATGCTGCCACGTTCCTATCTCCATAGGATGACCCTCAACTTGTCCATGAGTCATGTCAAACGCCACCATTTCACTCTCAATACCTGCCCTCAGTTTTGTATACATGAGGTTGACTTAGACATGAGTATATACAGTACTGTGATACCTTGCTTTAAGAGTTTAATTTGTTCCGTAACCAAGCTCTTAACTCACCTCACTCTTATCTCAAAGTGAATTTTCCTATTGAAATGCTATTACAGTGTTCCCTCACTTATTGCTGGGGTTACGTTCTAGGACCACCCGCAATAAGTGAAAATCTGCGAAGTAGGGACACTATTTTAATATACATTATTTTAGTAGTTATACACTATTTTAAGTCTTTATCAACCAATCGTGTGTTGATAAATCGCCTTCTTTTTCTGTTGCCGCTTGGGCTCCTTTTCTCTCCCTTTGTCTTCTCCTTCCTCCCTTTCTTAGGCTGTAAATTGTAAATTTTATGATTTGTAATAGTCTTTTAGAGTTTATTGAAAAACTGCGAAACAGTGAATCCGCGAAAAGTGAACCGCAAAGTAGTGAGGGAACACTGTGATCTGTTCCTGCCCCCAACCCCCCCCCCCCATTTTGTTGCATGTTTTTAAATAAGGAAATACTTCAAATAACAAATAATGTATAAATGCACATTCACATAGAACAATGAAAGATCGACTTTAAAATAGCAGAAGCATAAATTGTGGCAAAGAAGCACAAAGTGAAGAGGCAGAAGCATCCTTTTCTTCATAGTGCTCTCATTCCAGCCTCCCTCTCTTGCTCGCTCTCCCTCTCTTCATAAAGCCAAACATACCAGAATAAAAACCACACAAAATTAAACTAACCCAAAGTTCCTCAAAGCTGACAAGAGCACGAGGCCTGGAAGCTACTCCCTTGAAGCCCTAAAGCCTTGTACTCTTGCGCTGGCGCTTGCGCTTAACTCAAAATGCTCTTAAGTCAAGGTTCCATTGTACTTTCCTCCTTGACATCCATCATGCTATGGGAAGGGAATAGTCATAGCGGAAAACATTGAGAGTATAGGTGGGAAACAGTGTTGATTGAAGTGACACACAGATTTACAGACTCCAGTAGGAGCTAAGCCACAGTAATCTGATCATATTTTCAAAGCCTCTGATGGCACATAGTTCAACTATGATTCTAGATCTGAAGCGATGATGGCCAAGAAAGAGGTGTTGGCTTTGTGGGAGTGGGAGGATAGGTTTCTTTGGTGACTGTGGTCCTGTATTTCCTTGTGGAATAGTCATTCTCAACCATTCTTCATGCTTCTTGATTATGCACCAAATGCCAAAAATGGCAATGCTGTAATATGAATATATTTAAGCCGTGCTCAGGGTAACCTGAAAATATTAGGAAGGAGAGCAAGCAAGGTTTACCGCCATATCATTAGTCTTTTCAAATAATATTAATATTAATAATAATAATACTTTATTTATATACTGCCCTATCTCCTCAAGGGACTCAGGGCAGTTTCCAACATAACAGAAAACCATACAACAGCTTAAAGCTTTACAACAACTAAACTAAACTTCGGTGGTGAAGTGTGTTAAAGCACTGAGCTGCTGAACTTGCAGACCGAAAAGACCCAGGTTCAAATCCTGGGAGCGGAGTGAGCGCCCGCTGTTAGCTCCAGCTTCTGCCAACCTAGCAGTTCTAAAACATGCAAACGTGAGTAGATCAATAGGTACTGCTCCAGCGGGAAGGTAACGGCTCCCCATGCAGTCATGCCGGCCACATGACCTTGGAGGTGTCTGTGGAGGTGTCTCTTCGGCTTAGAAATGGAGATGAGCACCAACACCCAGAGTCAGACATGACTGGACTTAACGTCAGGGGAAACCTTTACCTTTACCTAAACATAATGTAATAAAAAACATAAGTACACAAGACATAGAAATCAGTCCTTAAAAACTAATGACAAAATACTCCAGCAAAGATACAGTGGCCAAGGTTCAATGTTGGAGTGGCCAACTATAAGGTGCTAGGCAAGTCAAGTAAAACAGTATAGAAGGGCCAGGATTAGTCTTACTCAAAGATCTGCAAGATCCACCAGGTTTTCAGATCCTTGCAAAAAGAGGATAGAGAAAGGGCTTGTCTAATCTCTTTGGAAAGGGCGTTCCAGAGCAGGGGAGCCACTACTGAGAAGGCCCTCTCCCTTGTCCCCACCAATTGCGCTTGGATCTTAGAGCCTGTATTGGTTCCTAGGGGGAGATGCGATCACGGAGATAGGCATAGAGAAAAACAGTGAAAAATACTGTTTCATGCAAGTTTAAACTCTCCACACACTTGGAAAGGCTAAATTATCTGAGTTCTAGATTTCTTGAAGAATCTTTTTGTATAACAGAGGATTACGAGGAAGAGGAAACATTTGGCATGTTCCTTTTTTTTTTTTTTTTTTTGAGATTAGGTTCGGATTATTGTGAATGCCTGATGTGAAATTCACTGTTGTCTTAATATGCTTTGAGGTTTGTATACATTTTGGAGTGAAGCTGCTTCTCTGAGCATCTCTTTTGTTCGCCCTTTAATAGTCAAATAGCCAACTTTTATTGGTCTCATTATCTTTATTACCTTTGGTATTCACAGTAATAAAGTGACTTCCTTCTCCTAAATTGCTACACCATGTCCCATGTGTTTGAATCATGAAACGGTAAGTTGATTTCATTTCCTCCCACAGGTACTTATGGCATTGTGTATAAAGGCAAACACAAAGCCACGGGCAAAGTGGTCGCCATGAAGAAGATTCGACTGGAGAGTGATGAAGAAGGAGTTCCTAGCACTGCAATCAGAGAAGTTTCCTTATTAAAAGAGCTACATCACCCCAATATAGTTTGGTATGGGAATCATTTGACTGTTGGAAAATTAGGTCCCCCCCTCTGTGTTCGCATCCAGAAAGTACATGCAATTCTACATAACAGTGCAAGGAAATCTGTCTGATATTAAACTGGGTTAAAGACAGAACTGAAAAAACGTGGCGTTCCAAATTTTGTTGGACTCTACCTCCCATTAATCATTTGTGAGGAATGATGGAAGTTGTGGTTCAGCAAGTTCTCAAGGGGAGTACGTTGTTGTTTCTGGTGTAAAAAGTTGGTGCTGGGTTTTAAAATAATACAGATTCCTATCATACTTGAGTAAAGTGTCAGATATATGCCATTTAAAGATTGCAATGTTATGCAGAACTGATTGGCAATAAGCGCCACCAATCATAAGTCGGAAATATACCCCAGTGAATCCTTTTTGGGTTGTGTTGTAGTTTTTTTTTCACAGTGTGATTTGTTTTGTGATGTATAGTGTGATGTGTTAAGGATTCAAATTTTAAGAGACTACAAGTGTAGATTTCAGATATTACACTGCATTTAAACCAAACATGTAACATTTGCCATTAAATCTAAATCCAGCCTGGTCAATTAAACCTCGAGGAACTAAACTGGGTTGACAGCACAAAGGGTTTTTGTTGTTTTTTCCTCCTAAACATAAATGATCACGTAATCATTACAACTATTCCAAAATTTACTGTGTGATTCAGTTTTAATTGATGCTGTAGGATACATCATGACCTGCAAGTTGATATGCAGATGCGTTTCTTTTTAATATAATAATGTTGTGAGAGGGCTGTTGTGTGTTTTCCAGGCTGTATGGCCATGTTCCAGAAAAATACTTCTGGAACATGGCCATACAGGCCGGAAAACACACAACAACCCTATGATTCCGGCCATGAAAGCCTTCGACAACACAATGTTGTGAGAGCTGCTTTAAATTGTTTCAGTATTATTAACACAAACCGTGAAATGCTTGGTTCTGGGACAGTTAAATAAATGTCTTTTGTCTTCTATGAAGGAGTTTGAGCTGTGTTATTTTATTTTTCTGTTACAGTCTCCAGGATGTGCTTATGCAAGACTCAAGGCTTTATCTTATCTTTGAATTTCTTTCTATGGATCTCAAGAAATACCTGGATTCTATTCCATCTGGGCAGTTTTTGGATCGTATGCTTGTGAAGGTAAGGAATTTGGTGTTTCTAAAACAACTGCCTACCTGACAACCTTTTTTCCGCATAGATTTCAAAGTCAATTTGATGTAGCAATTAAAATATTGAGCACAGGGTAGAGAGATACAGGTTCAAATTCACATTTATGCCATAAGTCAGTCACCATCTTCGGTGCACTTGAAATACTTCCCAAGATTGTTAGGATAAAAAAAGGACAGGAAGACCCTGTGTTACTTGTGTACAGAAGTAATGTTACACCTATGATTTATTGTTAATACCGCTCTTTCTTCCAAGGAACCGCTCCATATGACTGCAGTATGAATAGCATGTTACAATCCTCCAACAAATTTCACTGTATACAAAGACACGTGGCTCTTTGTGGCACCGACCAGTGCAGCCTGGAAAGCATTTCACATGCCTTGTAGCTGCACATCACTTTAAAAGTTCAGTAAAAATAAAGAAGCTGTCAGTCTCCTCCAACTCTTGTCATCCAACATTCTCAGGAGTTTCCAGAAACCGAATATGAAAGGCCTTGTTAAGAGTTTTTCTATAGTAAAATTTGGAGCCACTGGTGGCGCAGCAGATTAAACTGCTGAATTTGCTGACCAAAAGGTCGGTGGTTCGAATCCGGTGAGCGGAGTGAGCTCCCGCTGTTAGCCCCAGCTTTTTCCAACTTAGCCGTTCAATAACATGCGAATGTCAGTAGACCAATAGGTGCCGCTCTGGTGGAAGATAACGATGCTCCATGCAGTCATGCCAGCCACATGACCTAGGAGGTGTCTATGGATAGCATCAGCTCTTCAGCTTAGAAATGGAGATGAGCACCAGCCCCCAGAGTTGGACATGACTGGACTTAATGCCAGGGGAAAGCCTTTGCATTACCTTTTATACTAAAATTTATAATGGTGTAGTTTTATAGAGAACAACCCATGTTTCTCCTAGGGAGACATTCCAACATCCGCAGTGGATACTGGAAGCAACAGATAATAATGAACTCTAAATTTTGTCTAAACTTTGACCAGAATCATCCCACACAATAACCCTAGAAGACCCCGAGGGGCTCATAAACTACTGGGGAGGGAGGAGGAATATTTTTTGGAGTGCAGGTATATAAAACCTTAGATATCAGGTTTATGGAGAAAGGGTTATACGCAGTACAGTAGAGTCTCACTTATCCAAGCTAAACGGGCCGGCAGAAGCTTGGATAAGCAAATATCTTGGATAATAAGGAGGGATTAAGGAAAAGCCTATTAAACATCAAATTAAGTTATGATTTTACAAATTAAGCACCAAAACATCATGTTATACAACAAATTTGACAGAAAAAGTAGTTCAATACGCAGTAATATTATGTTGTAATTACTGTATTTACAAATTTAGTACCAAAATATCACGATATATTGAGAACATTGACTACAAAAATGGCTTGGATTATCCAGAGGCTTGGATAAGTGAGGCTTGGATTAGTGAGACTCTACTGTACCACTTTACTGCAGGAGTTGAGTGGAAGAGTTGATGGACCCCTTTAAACATATCTCCTTGGCAGCAACTAAATCATGGAAATGAGTACCTGTTGAATTGTTTTATCTGTTGATCGTGCTTGGTCCCCATGTGAACCTCTCTGAGTCCCCTCGGGGAGACAGAAGCAGGTTATAAACAAAGTTTTATTTTATTATTATTATTATTATTATTATTATTATTATTATTATTATTAGACCAAAAACTCATTCGTAACCCTTTTGATACTAATGTTGGAGTGTGGTCCCTGTTCATGTGGGCCCTGGTCAAAGTGAGCTCTGGTCAAGGAAAGGTTGGGAACTATTGTCTTAAAGCATTGATTCTAACGTGCCTGCATACCTTCTGTGGTAACCTTTCTCTTTACATGTGTCCTTTCAGAGTTATTTGCACCAAATCTTACAAGGCATTGAGTTCTGCCATTCAAGAAGAATTCTACATAGAGACCTGAAGCCACAGAATCTCCTAATTGACGACAACGGAGTAATTAAACTAGCTGATTTTGGGCTGGCCCGGGCTTTTGGCATCCCTGTCCGTGTCTACACACATGAGGTAAGGAGACTAGCTGCATATCCCCTGAAATGCCGAAAATTGTACTTAATGGAGATGAGTATGCTACATTCTGCATTTGTGTCCCTTCAACTTGTCTCTCAACCTATGGTCACCCCATGAATTTCATGGTTCTTTTAGGCAAGAAATATTCAGATTTTTTTACCACTTCCACTGAAATACAGCTTAAAGCACCTAATATTTGTTGGTGGTCTCCTATCCAAGCACTGGCCAGATCTGACGCTGCTCTGCTCCTAAGATCACATAGGTCCTGATGCCTTTTGGGTTTTTAGGTGTGCTTACACAGCATTAATCTCACCTTCATCCCAGCAGTTATCTATACTATATTTAATGGATTTGTCTTTCTGTTATGATATGCCACATTCTTGATCACAATTAGTGTGGTGTGTTATGTAAGGGAACCCAAACAAAAACTGTACCATGTTAAATTCATACATACCAAACTCATTCTGTGCTTTTGGTCTAGAATTCTCATTTATTGACCAGTTGGGGCCATACATGGTGTTTACACTTAGATTGTTGTATTGTCTGTATGGTTTTCTTTCCAGCGATTAAATGTTTGCCTTATATGCTGGAAATTGCCCTGATTCCCATCGGGGAGATAGGGCAGTATACAAATGATGATGATGATGATGATGATGATTATTATTATTATTATTATTATTGTTATTGTTTTTTGTACAAGTATAGGACCAGTCAGCACACTTTGGGTTTGGGAGACAAATATTGATTTTGATCCATTTTCTGTTAAACTTGATATAAGACATACTAAGAATTGCAGACACTAGCAATCATCGAGCTTTTAAAAATTTCAACTCTAAAGGCAAAATAATAAACATCAACCTGTAGTTTTATAAATAGGCAATCTGAAGTACAAAGTCTGGGAAGTCTGTCCTATCCCTGGCAACTTGCTTAATGGGAAGGAATGTAAGAAAGTTAATAGATGGCATAGGAATAAAAGATTGAGAAACGGTAGATACTAGTTTACACTCATGGTATGCCATATCCCATCATATATATTTCAAATATCATCAGCTCACAAGGAAGATTAGGCAACCAGAACTGGAGGCACTGATTATTTGTGTCTGTGGCACCACAATTGTAGAATGCCCTCCTCTTTAACCATCTTGATATCAGCATTGCCATCTTTAACTGCCAAGTTGAAACACAATCTTTTCAAAAAGCTTTTATTGCCAAATGGTTTTATTTAGCATGTATGAGAGAGCGGCCTTCTCTTCTGTTGCCCCCGCCTATGGAACCCTCTCCCGAAAAACATCAGAACGGCCCATCACTGCCCTCTTTCAGGAAACAACTTAAAACCTTCCTATGTTCCCAAGCGTATGGTGAAATGAATGATTAAATTCGTGGCCTATGAAATGTGCAATTTCCCCTTTACTAATGTTGTTTAAATGTGTTTTATAGGATGGTTGTTATTGCTTTTATAACTCTTTGTTTTATACTATTGAAACTGTATTTTATTTAAATTGTGTTATTTATTACAATACAAGGCACTGAATATTTGCCTTTTTATGTCTGTGAACCACCCTGAGTCCCCACGGGGAGATGGGGGCGAGATATAAATATAGTTTTGTTGTAGTAGTTATGCTTTTAATTTGTTATGTTGTTTAAAGTGTATTATTGTATCCCACCCTATGATGTGCTAATGTAGAATAGGACATGAATATTTTAAATAAATCAAGTAAGTTAAATGCACAGGACCTCCACAAAAGTGGAAATGCAGTTAATGAAAAAACCTGCTGAAACCTGAGAGGACATCTCGCTAGGTCTCCTAAGGCAATTTTGTGGACAACGTCCAGCAGAGATTCCAATAGACAGCTTACTAATCAAATCCACAAAAATTAAATTTGGAGGGCTAACTGTTCTCAAAAGATGCCTATAGATAGAACATTATATGAAATCTACCTATCACAGACCAACTCAGATGTTGGACCGAGATCAGAGAGATATGGTTCCTCAACTGCCTTGAAGTCTCAAGCTAGGCATAATCATTTAGTCAGTTGAGCACCTTGAATGGACATAAATGTGATTATTAGTAATAATTCATCCTAAACTATAAATATAGCAATTTTGATGTATAAAATTTACTACTGATTTCCCTAAAAAACGTTGGATTGCTTCAAAGTGTCTTAGATCTGTTCATTGTCTAATCTGTATTTTTTTAAAAAATCCTAACAACCTCCTCCTTGTTCTAGGTAGTAACGCTGTGGTACAGATCCCCAGAAGTGCTGCTAGGTGCCGCACGTTACTCTACTCCCATAGACATATGGAGCATAGGTACCATATTTGCAGAAATGGCAACAAAGAAACCGCTCTTCCATGGAGACTCGGAAATCGATCAACTCTTCAGAATCTTTAGGTATCTAAGGCGTTGGAAAGAAGCGTAACGTTGTGTTTAAGATCGGATTCGCATTTATGAAAATGTTGTATCTTCTCTGTCCGTTGTTTAACTGTTGTGTTTTGCTGTGTGCGATGAATTCACACCTGTCCTTGCTTGCTTGCCTTTTCTTTGTGTTGTAATGGTGAATTATCAAACAATCTATATATATAAAAATGTTTTCCCATGGAGTAAACAACAAAACCAAGTCACACCAAATTAGGCCACAAAAAACATAGTCATCCAATCTATGTCTTTCAATAAAAAACCTAGAAAAATAAAGGCTAAATTACAGAGGATGAGGAAGAGCTGTTCTCTCCCTGGGTGCCATTCAGAAGGGTAGGCCCCACCCCCTTCAGTTCCCGCCCCCTTCACGTCATAACAACTCTCTCAGCCACATTGGCCCCTGGCGGACAGGCAGGGTTCACTTAGGCCTCTTTCACACTGCCTATAAAATACAGATTATCTTATTTGAACTGGATTATATGGCAGTGTAGACTCAAGGCTCTTCCACACAGCTGTATAACCCAGAATGCCAAGGCAGATAATTCACAGTATCTGCTTTGAACTGGATTATCTTGAGTCCACACTGCCATATAATCCAGTTCATTGGGGAATTTATACAGTTGTGTAGAAGGGGCCTCATATAATCCAGTTCAAAGCAAATAATATAAGATTATAAATATATACAAATTACTGTGGTATAATAAAAGAACAATATATTCTCTAAAATCGGGATAGGAAATAAAGAACAACACTCTGAAAACGGGAATTCCAGACAGGAAACAATCTGGGCCAGCTAACACATCCCAACAAAAGATTCCCCCAGGGAGGAAGAAGCCAGGCTTTGAAGCTGAAAGGCCATTACATGCTAATCATTCTGGCTAATTGCAACATTCATACTTCCCTCCAACAGACAAAAAAAAAAAGAAACAACCAGAAATATTGAATATTCACAAGCTTTAGGAAATAACATACACTAACTACCACCAATTCCTCAATATTTTATTTCCCATACCACCACACATCGCCACAGCAACGCGTGGCCGGGCACAGCTAGTATGTTATACAGTTGCAGACATCTGACTGGGGGTGAGACAACAGGAAGTGAGAGGGTAATCTTCCCTTAAGAAGGGAAATTCACTCCTTTAAGAGTTAACATGGGAAAAGGGGCCTTCCATTGAAGTTTTATCACAACAACCCAATATTTTTCAAAATCCAATTATCGTAGGGACAGAAAGTAAGGTAAAATCCTCTGAACAAGGACACAGACAGCAAAACAAACACCATAGGAGTATTCACCCTTCCCTGTGCTATTTAAAACTAAACAAAATATTTTTGACTGGAGTTACACTTTGAAAGATGTATCTGTTCCAACTTGCAGATAAATTCAATTTAAGAACAAACCTACAGAACCTATCTTGTTGTTAATTCAGGGACTACTTGTACTTAGGATCACACTTAGTTGAGAACTATAACTCCCAAAATCAAGGTCCATTCCCATTAATCTCTGCAATGTTCAGTTGGTCATGGGGCTTTTCTGTGCCAGGTTTGGTCCCAGTCCATTGCCGGTGGGGGGTCAAGTATCAGTGAAGGTACTGCAAGTCCCATTAGCTGTGGTAAGTTTGGACCAGATCAATCGTTGGTTGGGTTAACAGTGCTCTCTGGATGTAGGTCAAGTACAATTCTTGTAAATCTTGGTTAATTATTCCCAAACCTCTTGTTCAGTTTCTGATCAATTCCTCTGTTAACTGTGTGGCATACGAAAGGGTAGGAAAGGGTTAAGGTAGAAGCAGTGGGCAGGGTCATGCAAATTAAGGAATCCTGGGATGTCCATTCTGGAGAAAAAAATAACTTCTAGAATGAATTTGTCCCCACATGAAAGCCTTTACTTGGGTGGGATACAGAATGGTGTTTGTGGAGGATACTGCCAGTGTTTGGGCTACATGATCATGACACTCACTATAACCTGCATGTCAGTGGAGGAGGGCCATTGGTGTCTTCTGCACAGTGGGAATTATAGCAGTTTGTGGAGGCGGTAGACTGTGTAAGTGGACACTTCCGCCACATACACACACCTTTTTTTTACGTGTAGAGATTATTTCATATATATTTTTTGCACTGCAAATAAGATATGTGCAGTATGCATAGGAATTTGTTCATGATTTTTCCAAACTAGTCCGGTGAACTAGCCCTTGACTTTAAAAGTTTGAGCATCCATGTGATAGAGTATTGCCTGATAACACTTTTCCAGAAAAGTTGGGGAAATGAGCTGTATTTGAGTGACTCTACTTAGCCAAAGAAAATACTTTTTTGCTGTATTTCTATACAGGAATGTGTGTTGCTGTGTTTTGGCTCTGGAGTCTTTCTTATGTGTATGTTCTATGTGGATTTCAACTCAGAAACATGTAATTGGTACAATAGAATTCCTGAGCCTTACTATAGTAAGAACTTTCACAATTCTCTGTAGAGTCCATTAATGCGACGTTTAGCAGAAGACTGTTTGTTCATCTCTGGATACTTTTCTCCTGCAGGGCTTTGGGCACCCCCAATAATGATGTGTGGCCTGAAGTGGAATCCTTGCAGGATTACAAGAACACCTTCCCGAAATGGAAACCGAGCAGCTTGGCCTCTCATGTGAAACACCTGGACGACAACGGACTAGACTTGCTTTCTGTAAGTGATTATTTCACTCTCACTGTCAAAGACAGAACGCCACAAGATAAAAGATAACAGAGTTTATTGGAGTTACAGAACCAAAAATGCCCGTAAAAGACAAGGGCTAGGCAAACACTGGCCTTAAAAGTAAAAAGAGACAAGAAAAACGTTCAAAAGATAAACCGAATTAAACCGGAGTTTAATTCGGACTAAATCAAAACAGCTTGCTTCAGCCTGGAATTAAACAAACAGAAGCTGGTGAACAAAAGGTTCAAAAGAATGCAACTAATTGGCAGCAGATGCTTCTCTGCTGCCAAAAACTATGTTTGAGTAACTTAGAGGTTACTCCTCCACACAGCAGGCAAATTCCCAATACAAACACAGCAGATGAGGGTTGAAGCAGTCAGCGTAGTCCCAGTCCGTTCCGAAGGTCGTAAGGCAGATGCAGACATTTGTAGTTCACCAGTTCCAACGACAAACACAGGTAGGAGAATCCGAGGCCGTAGTCAGTTCAGTCCGTAAATCCAGAGTAGCAGATGGCGTCCGTCAAGAAGACGACGGAAGGTCAAAGCTATTAAGATTAAGCAGAGGTTGCACAACAAAACCCCACACAATTCCTCCCGCCGTCTGAGCCCAATGTCCAGGATAACTTACGTAGTCAGCAAACGAATCACACCCGTCTTCAGGAAAACTTCCCACACAGATCCCAAGCGTTCGTCCAGATTACCTTGCCCAATGCAATTTGCTATTGCTCCCAACCCCCATTTTATGCCAGTTACAAGTCCTCATCGCTATCAGCTGTTCTCCTTAGCCCGGGCGTTTCCTCATCACTTTCCTCATCAGAACTGGAACACCTCTGACTACGCCCCACAGCATCCCCAGCTGTGGATCCCGTCCCATCCCTCCAGCTTGTCCACGGGTCTAATCCTGAAGGTCCCCAATCGTCTTCCATAGTATCATTGCCAGTGGCACCCAAATCCTCCCTTACCCGAGTCCATTCCATATCATCTTCTTCCGAGCTAACCACCTCTTCCTCCATTCTCTCAGTAAACCCCTCAAAAGAATCTTCGTCAGATGGTTCTGCAAAGATATCTCGCAGCCGCTTCCTTTCTCGCTCCTCGAGAGTATCTGACTCTCGAGGAGTCTTACGCCCACGTCTCCCAGTAGTAGAGCCATGAGGCTCAACCATAACACTCACAGTGTTTTCTTTTGGTGAGCATTGCTCTACCAAAAGGCTGAAAGATTCAATTGCCACCAATTTATATATATATAAATGTGTTCTGTCCGTTTTTAGGATTGAAGAAACAACAAAACCCCTGGAGCAAAACACACCAAAATTGGCCACAAAACTCCTCACTACCCAATGTGTAACCAACTAATTAAAAAAATAAATAAAATAAAAGGACACCAAAAAACAAATTAATGTGAAAACAATACTACACATGCGCAAGAAACCACCTCCTTGCCCTCTCCCCCCCCCCCCCCCAATTGTTACAGAGGCTTAGGAGAGGCCTGAGGCGGAAGGGCCCTCAGCGGGGCCTACTCCGCTTCCTCCTGCCGCTGAGCCTGGGCCCATGGTAGAAAACAGCCAGGCTTTGGACCTGCAAGGCTATTCATTGCTATTGGACCTGGCCACCACAGGATTCACCTAGGTAGAAACCAGCCAGGCTTTGAAGTGGTGAGGCTATTCAGTGCAATTCAGCCTGGCCAACAAACCCCTTCCCATAGGAAGGAAGTTTCCAGGCTTTAAAGTTGCAAGATTATTTGGTGCTATTCCAGCTTGCCAAACAAGGATTCCCATAGGTAGAAACTGGCCGGGCTTTGAAGCTGCAACACTATTAAATATGAAATGTCTTTCCTCAGGCTTTGATAACTCAATAAGAACCACTTTGGATGGCCCTCATGTCTCCTCTCAGTCTCCTTTTCTCCAAGATAAACATACCTAGCTCCTTAAGCTGCTTCTTACAGGGTTTCCAAACATTTGATCATTTTGGTCGCTTTTCTCTTGAGACGTTCCAGCTTGTCCATATCCTTGAACTGAGCCATTACAAATACACTTTTAGCCCTACAACTCTTACAAGGTTTGGGTCATCCCCCAAATTTTAGGGATTTTTCTTTCTTTCTATAAAAATTCCTTTAAAACATTTCCTCTTTCCCCGCCGGTCCTGCCCTTCTAACCTAAGGGTGTAAGATGACAATGATTTACTCTCAATCTGCGGAGGATACCTGAAGTGAAAGACTAGGCTTAAGGTACCACTGGTTCTGAGAGGTCTCCCTCTCGATATGCAGAGGAGAACTGAGCGTAAAGACTGGGCTTAAGGTACCACTGGTTCTGAGAGGTCTCCCTCTTGACATGCAGAGGAGAACTGAGTGTAAAAACGGCTTAAGGTACCACTGGTTCTGAGAGGTCTTCCTCTTCATATGCAGAGGAGAACTGAGCGTTAAGACTGGGCTTAAGGTACCACTGATACGGAGAGGTCTTCCTCTCTATATGCAGAGGAGAACTGAGTGTAAAGACTGGGTTTAAGGTACCACTGGTTCTGAGAGGTCTCCCTCTTGATATGCAGAGGAGAACTGAGCGTAAAGCCTGGGCTCAAGGTACAACTGGTTCTGAGAGGTCTTCCTTTTGATATGCAGAGAACTGAGTGTAAAGATTGGGCTTAAGGTACAAACGTTCTGAGAGGTCTCCCTCTTGATATGCAGAGGAGAACTGAGCGTAAAGCCTGGGCTCAAGGTACAACTGGTTCTGAGAGGTCTTCCTTTTGATATGCAGAGAACTGAGTGTAAAGATTGGGCTTAAGGTACAAACGTTCTGAGAGGTCTCCCTCTTGATATGCAGAGGAGAACTGAGCGTAAAGACTGGGCTTAAGGTACACTGGTTCTGAGAGGTCTTCTTCTTGATATGCAGAGGAGAACTGAGCGTAAAGACTGGGCTTAAGGTACCACTGGTTCTGAGAGGTTTTCCTCTTGATATGCAGAGGAGAACTGAGCGTAAAGACTGGGCTTAAGGTACCACTGGTTCTGAGAGGTCTTCCTCTCCATATGCAGAGGAGAACTGAGCATAAAGAATAAGCAGGCAGGCAAGAGGCAACAAGCATGGCCAGCAGACGTGCCCGCAGTGAGTTGCCAGGGCCACTCAGGGTGCACCATGTAGAACAAATAGCAGCAAAGCAAATAATTTTGTGCTGCTTTCACTTTTGTTTCACTGTTTCATCTGTGTGGGGAGGGGTCTGCCGTACCTTGCAATACAAATGAAAGGGTACGGAACAAAAGCACGAATGAAATGTATGAAACAAATACCAGGCCCTATTCTAATGAATAGTTTTATAAACTGTTCTCCACTTATCATCCACACTCTGCTTTACAGTTAACCAGATTGTCTGGTTGGTCTGATGTAGTTTAATTCTCTGAGTTTCCATCAGTTGTGTTCATGTGTATGTAATGAAGTTAATGGCCTGAGCAAATTAACTTTAATATCACTCCTCTTTGTAGAAGAAAAATCAATGGTTTTTTGTCCCACCTCGTATGATGCTTAGTGCAGATCCACAGTTCCTATAGATGTCTAATTTATACAATCTCCTTGCTGTATTTGTGGGAGAATATTTGGTTAACACAATGAGGTCTCTAGTCTGGATTTCTTCCCAGTTGAGAACAGTGGGAAGAGGGGCAAAGCAGCTCTAGAACTTGGTTTGGGAAATTCAACTCTGCCTTCTAACATTTCTTGCTTTGCAAGAACAAATGATGTTGGGATGAAACTGGAAGTAATAAATAAGAGGCATGAAGACATGTTTAACATTTGTGGATTTATTTGCAGATTTCATTAATGTTCTCTCTAGGATCTTTAGCTCCTCCAGTGCGTCTTTGGCATCAGTATCCCTCAAACATTGACTATGTAGAATCATATTGGATGATCTAGAGATTCCTGGAGATGTGCTCTCAGTTTAATTTTTTTAAAATCCACATTTTCCCACTTTTTTGTAATCTTGTGTCTGTAACCCCAATGAATGTTTTTAAATATTAATACTTCTAAAAGAGAGTGGGCTACTGGCAAGGCGTACAGATTTACAGTTGGCCCTCCATATTTGCAGATTTGATTATTTTTGGATTTGATTATTCACAGATTCTTCTCTCTAGGAATCTCTAGATCCAGTGCAATTCAATAATAATAATTATAACAACAACTTTATTTTTACACCCCGCCTCCATCTCCCCAAGGGGACTCGGAGCAGCTTACATGGGGACGAGCCGGGTCAACATAAGATAATATAATCACATTAAAATACAGTAGAGTCTCACTTATCCAAGCTAAACGGGATGGCAGAACCTTGGATAAGCAAATATCTTGGATAATAAGGAGGGATCAAGGAAAAGCCTATGAAACATCAAATTAGGTTATGATTTTACAAGTTAAGCACCAAAACATCATGTTATACAACAAATTTGACAGAAAACGTAGTTCAATATAACGTAATGTTATGTTGTAATTACTGTATTTATGAATTTAGCACCAAAATATCACGATATATTGAAAACATTGAGTACAAAAATGCAATGGATAATCCAGAACCTTGGATAAGCGAGACTTGGATAAATGAGACTCTACTGTACATACACTGTATCATAAAACAATAAAGCAACAACAATAATAAAAACATAGCAGTTGTGACAGAATAAAAAGAATCTTGAACTAACAACCAAGGAGCCTGTAATAAAGTCCATTTCTAGGCATGGATGGGCGGGGTAAGCAATTGTAAGATGGGGAATAATAATATTTGGGTGGAGGACTAGTGCAAGGATAGATTTGTATAGTCCGCTTCCAGTATAAATTGGCCATAAACCCTTGCTTCGAGGACCTAGAGATTCTTAGAGAGGTGTTCTTTCAAGTAAAATGACCCAGCAATTTTATTATTCATGTTTTTCACTTTCTCAGAAGCTCTGTGAATGTGGAAGGCTGACTAGATCTTGAGACTTTTATTTTTAAAGACCCTTACTTTCTCTAAGTTTACTTGTATCCTGCCTGGTCTGAAATAAACTGAACTATATTTTAACTTGCAGAAAATGTTAACTTACGATCCTGCAAAAAGGATTTCTGGCCGTGCTGCTTTAAATCATCCCTACTTTGACGACTTGGAGAGATCCAAACTGCCAGCCAACTGTATCAAGAAATGCTAACTGTCCTAAGAAATCTGTGGGTGTCTGGAGTAAAGAAAAAAAGACTCCGAAAGTGTCTGTATCTCCTGTTTTTTATATGTGGTCTTATTCTAAAACTGTAGCCCTGTTTCAGAGTGCTCTGTTTAAAGTCTTTCTTGATTGTAAATATTAACATATTCACTGCTCAATAAAGTTGTAAACTGTTAATGAAATCCAGTGTTATATAAATAAAAACTTTAAATGTAGGACAAGTGTGGTGAGGGTCTTTGTTCCTTTCAAACATGCTAGCAAAGTCTTGAATACCACTAAAGGAAGATGGAATAGCATTTATGCTGCAACGGAGTTGTTAATAAATTGATATAAAAAGGAGCGGAAGCCAAAAGAAGAAATTAAGTTAGAGGTAGGTAAGCTTGGTTCTCTGGCTAGACTAACTAACATTAAACGATTCAGACTTTGCCCTTCTGTGCACCCCATTACCTTCCCCAAAGCAATTAATTCTAGCCACTCATTTAAGCTTTGTGCTTGAGAACAGAACTAGATTGGGGGAAGGAAAAACCTATATTTTCACCATGACTATACATTACATTTCCCGTTCTTGAGTTGGGAGTATAGTAACTGCTTTCGGAGATGGTGATCGGGCATTCGGACAACATGGTCAGTCCAGCAGAGTTGATGGCGAAGGAGCATCGCTTTAATGCTGGTAGTCTTTGATTCTTCCAGCACACTAACATTTGTCCACCTGTCTTCCCACGAGATTTGCAGGATTTTTCGGAGGCAACGCTGTAGTGCTGCGCTGAAATAAAAAATAAGGAAGGAGAAAACACAATTGATACGCACTAAATGATACAAGTGGGAAATAAAATCCTTTGGATAGTTTGTTACATCAAATAGGTAGGTAAACACATAAGTGTGCTTTTGTTTGGTTGCCATATTCTCTGTGGCCACAAGATGTCAATGTCGTATTTAAACATTTCTGGAAAAGCGCAGGGAAGGAGACTGGTGACAATTGTGTAACATGAACTGATTATTTTGTACAGTATTTCTAGACAAGAGAAGAGAGTGAGCCACTTTCTTGTTCCCAGCTGTCTTTATGGAGAGATGCATGGAAAATGTGCTGGAGTCTTATTTAACTCTGTGCTAGCCTCTCTCCCCTTTCATTCTAGCACTGTGGCCATGCAAGCACCAACCTTTTGTAGCATCTTCACTGCTGTAGATTTCTGGAGACCTCAAATAGGATGGTGATTTGCTGACTCTGTACAAATGAATTTGTCATGACTTCTCTTCTTTTCCATCTCCCAGAGAATGAAATTTGAGCTTGGGTGTGCTGGGAATTACAGTAGACTCTCAATTATCCAAGACTCGCTTATCCAAGGTTCTGGATTAACAAATGCATTTTTGTAGTCAATGTTTTCAATATATCGTGATATTTTGGTGCTAAAATACAGTAATTACAAAACAACATTACTGCATATTGAACCACTTTCTCTGTCAAATTTGTTGTATAACATGATGTTTTGGTGCTTAATTTGTAAAATCATAACCTAATTTTCAATAGGCTTTTCCTTAATCCCTCCGTATTATCCAAGATATTCGCTTATCCAAGGTTCTGCCGGCCTGTTTAGCTTGGATAAGTGAGACTCTTAGAAATTCCTATCCACTCCTTGTTTTGTGTTTGTTTACGGATTTTGTCATTCCCAAAGTTGACAATCCTACCTTCCCCTTTAGGAAAAGAAAATATTTGATGAATCTTCTAATCTGCTGTCGAATATGTTACCTAATGAAAAGGCAATACAGGTGGAGTGTTTGTTTTCTTAAAGGCCTGAGATCAGAAGGATTATGGATTTCTTTTAAAAAAGGATTTGAGAATATCTATATTTGCAAATGTACATCATGAGATATCTTGGAGATAGGACGAAATATAAAAAATTTTAGAAAGCAAAAGTGTCCCTATTTCAGCCATTCATGTGGACAGTTTTGAATTTTGGAGTATGCCTGGAATTCTGGCCATGATTGAGTTTGGTTCTATATTAATTTTGTTGCACTTTAATCTGGGAAAAAATATAGATGCTGGACAAGGGTTTTTAAAAAGATTTTATGGCCACTTAAATTATGGTCATAATGTTGTACAGACAAGCCTTTATTAGTTCAGAAGGGATTTGTAGGTGCTTATGGCTAGCGTTTTTTTAAAAATTGTCTGGCATTTCCCCCCTGATGGGGCATAAGTAATAAAATTTCCCCCCGATCAGCACATTTGGACAATAAGTGTTCTCCAACTTGAAGGGGGCTTCAATGCTTAGGCAGAGAGAGGTACAAGACTAATAACTGTCATTCTGTATAATCCTCATTAGCGGTTTCAGCTTTGAAAAAGAAATCCCCGGAGGGAATTCAGAATTTCACTTTTTAGAAAAAAGGAAAGAAAGAGGAGCAAGATTTGCTTATGCAATGAAATCTGGCTAATGAGGAATTGGCTGGCTATCACATATATACAGACACTCATTTAAAAATGGAAAGCGAAAGAAATAACCATTGCGGAGTGAGACCAAGACTGGAAAAGGTAGAGACATTGCTGACATAAAAATAGTTGTTTCAGAAAATTTCAGTGTTTCAACATACTTTTGTTAATTTTTTAAAATAAAAAAGTTGGTAGACATAATCACCAAAACCTTTTTGTAAACCCAGCTTGCATATTCTGTGTTAATATACCTCCAAGGCTAAACTCTCTGCTAATTTCCTTTTTGGTCCTTCTAATGTGCATGTGCTCTGGTCAGAGTTGTCATTATTATCCAATTACAACGATGCTGCGAAGGAGATATACTTTGTCTGCACACACTACAAGCTGTTGGTGCTCCTGGTTTTTTTATATAGTCATTGGTTTTGTCAGATTTTCTAGTATTTTAGCTACAATATGCTCAAACTTTCATAAAGTGGCACTTATTTCCCATGCCAGTAAGGTAAGGCTCAAGATCCTGCAAGGTAGATTCCAGCAATACATGGAGTGAGAGTTGCCAGATGTCCAAGCTGGGTTTAGAAAAGGCAGAGGAATGAGAGACCAAATTGCCAATATCTGCTGGATAATGGAGGAAGGCAGGAAGTTTCAGAAAAACATATATTTCTGCTTTATTGACTATTCTAAAGCCTTTGACTGTATGGATCATAATAAATTGTGGCATGTTCTTGGTGGTATAGGGATACCAAGTCACCTTGTCTGTCTCCTGAGGAATCTGTATAAAGACCAAGTAGCCACAGTAAGAACAGACCACGGAACAACAGACTGGTTCAAGATTGGGAAAGGAGTATGGCAGGGCTGTATACTCTCACCCTACCTATTCAACTTGTACGCAGAACACATCATGCAACATGCAGGGCTTGGTGAATCCAAGGCTGGAGTAAAAATTGCTGGAAGAAACATTAACAACCTTAGGTATGCAGATGATACCACTTTGATGGCTGAAAATGAGGAGCAGAGGAGCCTCCTAACCAAGTTGAAAGAAGAAAGTGCAAAAGCTGGGTTGCAGTTAAACATCAAGAAAACCAAGATGATGGCAAACAGACTGATTGATAACTGGCAAATAGAGGGAGAAAACGTGGAGGCAGTGACAGACTTTATATTTCTAGGGGTGAAGATGACTGCAGATGCAGACTGCAGCCAGGAAATCAGAAGACGTTTACTTCTTGGGAGGAGAGCAATGACCAATCTTGATAAAATAGTGAAGCGTAGAGACATTACGTACCTATGCGTAGGTATGCATAGTTAAAGCAATGGTATTCTCCATAGTGATCTATAGATGCGAGGGCTGGACCGTAAGGAAGGCTGAGCGAAGGAAGATAGACACTTTTGAACTTTGATGCTGGAGGAAAATTCTGAGAGTGCCTTGGACCGCAAGAAGATCCAACCAGTCCATCCTCCAGGAAATAATGCCCGGCTGCTCACTGGAGGGAAGGATATTAGAGGCAAAGCTGAAGTATTTTGGCCACATCATGAGGAGACAAGAAAGCTTGGAAAAGATCATGATGCTGGGGAAAATGGAAGGAGAAAGGAAGAGAGGCCGACCAAGGGCAAGATGGATGGACTGTATCCTTGAAGTGACTGGGTTGACCTTGAAGGACCTGGGGGTGGCCACTGGTGTGGGCTGGTCCATTAAGGTCATGAAGAGTCGGAAGTGACTGAACGAATAAACAACAACAGCTACAATATTGTGATATCGTCTGGTGCAGGAGGCAGCCCGCTGGGATGGCACCATGAAGTAGGGGTGTGCAAAATGGCAGAAATCCGTTCTTTGTTCTATTTGCTTTCTGAATTTTGGGTGCCCTCCCACCCATTCTGTTTTCAGGAAGATTCTGGGAGATTAGGAGGCGGGGTTGTTTGGCTTTGTTATTCAGGATCTGGAGTTCAATTTCTGTTCCATTTCAAGAAGAATCTTCCCAAAAACAGAATGGGGGATGGGTGATTCAAAACAAAAAAAGAACATTTTTCTGCCGTTTCACACACCCCTACCATAAAGTACTGCACTGGGTGACACCAACCTTATTAATGTCACTACAAGAGGTACTTTGTTGGACTCAGATCTCAGCCAGTCCTTTAGATCAGTGTTTCTCAACCTGTGGTTTCCCAGGTGTTTTGGCCTACTACCAGGGACAGCCCTAGACAACTTTCAAGTGTAAGCAAACAGTATTTTTGGTGGCCCCCCCCCCCAAAAAAAAACAATCACTGAAAAATAAAAGGTAGAAAGTAGAGGTAACGTTATGTAGTAATTACTATATTTACGAATTTAGTACCAAAACATTGCAATGTATTGAAAACATTGACTACAAAAACATTGACTGCTAAAGGCAGATTGCATTGGATAATACAGAATGTTGAACAAGCGAGGGTTGGATAAGCGAGACTCTACTGTATATGCGTGCCAATTTGTCAGTTAAAAGTGTGAAAAGAATACCAACCCTAACAGTTTACAGAAAGGATGAGTATGACGTGACCTCCAATATGGTTCTGGGTTGCATTTTTCATCATCCTCACTATAAACTATTATGGTTAGGACTAATAGAAATTGTAGTCCAGCAGCTGAAGGGTCATGCATTCCCATCTCTTCCTTTTAGGAAAGACATTAAACAAAACACAACACACCATGTATTTCCTATATGGGAATTAAGAAACAGCATGACACTGAATGAGTTGTTGTTTGTCAATGATTGTTTTCTGTGTGGATTTGAATCAGCAAGGCCTACTTAAATAATGCATTTAATGACACTTTCCCAATTGCTATTACTTTATATCAGTGTTTCTCAACCTTCCTAATGCTGCAGCCCCTGAATACATTTCTTCATGTTGTGTTGACCCACAGCCATAAAATTATTTTTGTTGCTACTTCATAGCTGTAATTTTGCTACCGTTATGAATTGTAGTGTAAATATCTGATATGCAAGATGTATTTTCATCCATTGGGCCAAATTTGAATACTGATGGGGTTGTGGGGAGGATTGATTCTGTCATTTGGGAGTTGTAGTTGCTAGGATTTATAGTTCACCTACAATCAAAGAGCATTCTGAATTCCACCAATGATGGAACTGAACCAAACTTTGCACACAGAACTCCCATAACCAACAGAAAATACTGGAAGGGTATGGTGGGCCTTGACCTTGAGTTTGGGAGTTGTAGTTCACCTACATCCAGAGAGGACTCTGGATTCAAACAATGATGAATCTGGACCAAACTTGGCAGGAATACTCAATATGCCCAAATGTAAACACTGGTGGAGTTTGGGTAAAATAGGCCTTGACATTTGGGAGTTGTAGTTGCTGGGATTTATAGTTCACCTACGATCAAAGAGCCCCTTGAACCCTACCAACGTTAGAATTGGGCAAATTGGGCTTTTGGTGGGGGGAATGTGCCGCCTGTTTCCAAAAAGGAATAGAAGGACAGGCGAAGAGATATTCAGCTTTCTCTGCCCAAGGGGTTCCTAAGACCATCAGAAATATGTGTTTTCTCATGGTCTTTGGTGACCCGTTTGACACTCCTTCACAATCCCCCAGGTTGAGAAATGCTGCTTTATATTTTTCCTAAACATATGGTGTAAATCTCAACATTTATTTACTACATTTATAACCCACTTTTCTGTCAATGAACTCATGGTGGAATAGATTCTTTATCCACTTTGTCCTCACAACCCTATCAGGTAAGTCAGTTTAAGGGAGAATGACGGATAACTGAGTAAATTTCATGGCTGAATTGGGACTAGAATCAGATCTTCTAAATCCAAGTTCAGTCAATCAATCTTTATTACATTCTATGTGCTATAAAAGAAAATGCATACAACAAAATTAATTAAAATGAATGGGAACGATAAGGAGTAAAACAGCTTACACTTCCAAGTGGGGAAGGGTGATGGCTGGTACATATGCTTGTCAAGAGGTACATGTGGCAGCACAAAATTTAGTGGCACTAAAAGTAATTGATGCATTTTCATTGGAGAGGAGGAAGAAGTCATAAAAAGAATTGGACCGCCTTGGCAATTTAATTAAGGCAGATTCAATAAAAGTTTTCCTAATATCGTGATTAAAAAAGCAATAACCAAGAACATGGGTCAACAGTTCGACTTCCCCAAGCCATGCAGGGGATTTTTGAAATCTTCAGTGCAATGGAGAGGAGAGAATTAAATCGTGCAACTAATGCTTACGAACTGAGAGAGTTGAAACATAGTTTCCTAATTAATACATACACAGTGTTATATTAATTAGGATGGCATTAGTAATTTGGCCCAATCTAAGATGCCACCCACTTCACCAAACTATTTTACAAGAACATGTGAACTTATACCTGAAGGTTGCAATTCTAAACAAAGTTCCATTTTCTATTTATGCAAACTAATTTGAGAAAATAGTTTTCAGACAAGCTTGGGTTTGGGTCCTGGCGCATGAGTAGGATAGAGTTAGAGTTAGAGTTGGTGTTACAGTAGAGTCTCGCTTATCCAACCTTCGCTCATCCAACATTTTGTATTATCCAATGCAGTCTGCCTTTTTGTAGTCAATGTTTTCAATACATTGCGATGTTTTTGTGCTAAATTTATAATTACAATAATTATTATATAACATTACTGTGTATTGAACTGCTTTTTATGTTGATCTGTTGTAAAACATGATGTTTTGGAAAATGGGGCTTGCTGTGGAAAGTTTCAGTTGAGATACTTTTCCCCCATAACTCTTCCAGAGTGAATTTCGCTTCTGAGGGATAGATTTCGCTCACTTCCTGTTATCTCACCCTTGTTCTTAACTATGAGTCATTTGTAGGTCGCATGTTTGTAACTCGGGGACTGCCTGTACTTGATTCTGCTATTTCATATAAGAGACACCATTTTACTACATTATATAATGGAAGTTGAGCATTTATAAGATATTATTGGTGTACAGAAGCTCTCTTGTGTGTCTTCAAGTAGTTTCCATTTTATGGCGATCTTATCACAAGTTTTTATTGGCAAAATTTGTTTGTGTTTGCCATCTTCTGAGGTTGAGACAGTGTGGGGATTTGACCCTATAGCTTAGTGGAGTTTTGAAACTTGGTCTCCAGATGTATAGCCCAATGCGGAAATCACTACACAACACTTGCTCTCTCGTTTTCTCTATATTCTTTATCTGACTCATGCATTATTATATGTTATAATTCAGTATGAACAGTAGAGTCTCACTTATCCAACGTTCTGGATTATCCAATGCATTTTTGTAGTCAATGTTTTCAATATATCATGATATTTTGGTGCTAAATTCATAAATACAGTAATTACTACATAGCATTACTGTGTATTGAACTACTTTTTTCTGTCAAATTTGTTGTATAACATGATGTTTTGGTGCTTAATTTGTAAAATCATAACCTAATTTGATGTTTAATAGGCTTTTCCTTAATCTCTCTTTATTATCCAACATATTCGCTTATCCAACGTTCTGTCAGCCCGTTTACGTTGGATAAGCGAGACTCTATTGTATATGTATATATAAAAGCTTTTTATAAAGTGTATTTGGGTATTTGGTGCCAAAAATGTTTCTCCTTACCTCAAACCCTTTGACTTGCTGATGGATCAGTTAGAACAAAGAAAGTGCATTTTCCTTCCATCTGACAGCTTTTTTTTATGAACGAAGTGTAAAGAAGATAAATGTGGATTATTTAGAAGCCTGGCTGTAAAAAAAGAAAATTGCTGTTACATGACCACTACCTTACAATGTGAATTTCCTATATGGCACTCGAAAAACGCTATCAAAATTTGCTATAAAGTACTTTACAGGAGAGTTTAGAGTATACTACAAAACTGTAACAACTCTATTCTATTCTGTCTCCTTGTCCAAGGCGGACCATGTCTTTTATTGGTTTCTGCCCCTTTTATGTTGTGTTCATACAGAGGCAAGAGTTATAAGGACTTATATACCATTATATTAAGGACAGAGAAAGCATGGAAAACCTTGTGCTGTATTCTGACAGTGAGTTGTATTCTGATTGCTAGCTCCCTTTTTTCATCAACTAGCTCGGGGACCCGGCGGTGCCCAGGTTATTAGAAGAAGGCATTGTTTGTTTTGTGATGTTAGGTAATATCATTTAAGTTTGGTCCAGATCCATTGTTGGCTGAGTTCAGTGCTGTCTGGATAAGGATGAACGACAACTCCCAGATTCAAGGTCAATCACCCCCAAACCAAGCCATGTTGGGTGTGTGTGCCAAGTTTGGTCCAGATCTGACATCAGCTGGAGTCAGTGCTTTCTGGATGCAGGTGAATTGCAACTCTCAAAATCAAGGTCCATTCCCACTAACCCTGCAGTATGTTGTTGGTCATGGGGCTTCTCTGTGCCAAGTTTGGTCCCAGTCCATTGTCGGTGGGGGTCACAGTATCAGTAAAGTTACTGCAAGTCCCATCATCCGTGGCAAATTTGGTCCAGATCCATCATTGGTTGGGTTCACAGTGCTCTCTGGATGTAGGTTAAATGAAACTTTTGTAAATCATGGTGAATTCTCTCCAAACCACTTGTTCAGTTGCTGATCAATTCCTCTGTTAACTATGTGCCATAAGATAGGGTAGGAAAAGGTTAAGGGAGAGGCAGTGGGTGGGGTTGTGCCAATTATGAGCCCTGGGATGTCCATTCTAGGAACATCTAGGATGAAAACAGAACATCTAGGATGAAATTGTCCCCGAATGAAAGTTTTCACTTGGGTGGGGGGTAGAATGGTGTTTGTGGGGGACACTGGCAAGCTTTGGGCTACATGGTCATGGCACTTACTATAACCTGCATGTCAGTGGACGGAGGGCCACTGGTGTCTCCTGCTCATTCGGAACTATAGCTGTTTGTGGAGGCAAGAGGCTGTCTGTGTAAGTGGACCCCTCTGCCACATACACACATACACTTTTTCACTTTTATTATGTATATAGATAAGCACATTTTCAACATTTAATATATTGTGTTGTCGAAGGCTTTCATGGCCAGGATCACAGGGTTGTTGTATGTCTTTCGGGCTGTGTGGCCATGTTTCTGGAACATGGCCACACAGCCCGAAAGACATACAACAACCCATTTAATATATTGTCCTGCCACAAAGTCCCAACGTACTATATGAAAGAAGAGGGCTACTTTGCCCTTACTCCTGGTGTCTGCTTTCAGCCAAATCAAAAATTTCAGTTAAAAATGCAGACATAACTTTAGACAAACATCACACCATCCTTTTATTTCAATTCATTTTATTTCAATGAGGCTGGATCTAGACCTGCATTAATCTATAATTGCATTCATCTGTATTATAGGACAGTACAGACTGGCATAATCCAGCTCAATATAGTTACTCCACAGCCTGAAACTGGATTATAGGACAGTGTAGATCCAGCCTGAGTTTTTCCTAAATTACAATCTCATTCTGGCAGAATTTAGAGGGTACACCAATAATTTGCATCCTTGGGTTCCCTAAATGTAAATCCTTAAGACATAGATTGACCGACCTAGACTTTGGGAGTAAGGGAAAAGCTTTAAATATGAGTATTGCACTTTCCTCCCATAACTTCTATTTGGATTTTTTTGCTCCTAACTATTTTGAATAAAGTTATTTGGCATTATCTCAGCTCTGTGTGAGTCTGTGGGAAAAGAAATAGTATGTGAATGAGTCAGATACCAAGACATCCAGATCGTAATCCCATGGATCCAATCCAGGACTGGATATAAAAGGAGAAACATAGTCTCATTTTTGTTTTCATCCTAGGTTAAGATTTACAAAGAAGTTGAACAAGAGGTCACAATACAGGCCCTGGTATCTTGCTATGAAGTTATATCATCATAAACCAATTGACAATCAAACCAAGTTGAATTATGGCATCACACATTTGCATACTCAGGAAGGGACCAGTGATGCTGCTATACCACTGGGACCATTGAAGAATAGTAAGTGCCCAACAATCTCAATGTCCAACATGTCCCAATGTAATCAGAACATCTCTTGCATAATGGAACATCTCGCCCTGTTGTACATCATCACAAATCATAGCATGGTTGCATATCGTCTCAGCAACAGAGCTCTATCAATGTAAACACATCTCGGTCAGGAACTTCTAGGTTATCCAAACCACAAGGCGAAGAAAATAGCTCAGAGGAGATTGAGATGTCTACATACAGAGCAAAACGTCAGGGCAAACCTATTTTATCAGGAAAGATTGACTGATGGCACCTCGGCCCAACATATCTAGCAGTAGTTGCACCTCCACATCTCACTCTTTATGGAGTGTACATAGACGTTATATTTCACGTCTTTTGTGTGTGGGAGGGGTGAAGGAGTGTGTGCAAACAGAATGAAGTTGCTGGTGTTTTGCTTCTGTCCCCATAACAATAAATCACGCTAGAATAGGCACATCCATTATTTGGTGGCTACATAAAAGGACAGCTTTGCAATTGTTTATGCTATGACCAGATACGACACTAATCAATCAACAGACATTTTTATAGCTAAACAATTTTATTGAGGTCTCTTTTTTAGTTTTTCTTTTGCAAAATTAAAACAAAAACAACTCCCACCCCCCCGCCCACACCAAGATTTAATGGCCATAGGCAGAATTAAACCAAATGAACCAGCCACTTGGTTGTAGTAGCTGATAACTAATACAGCTGGTTATTATTGCATATACTCCTAGTTCATTTATGCATGTCCATGTCATTTTGGCAAGATTACAATCGTAAGAGTAGCTTTGGTTTTGTAAAACCTCATAGTAATACTTCATAAAACATAGTCTGCTGACATTTGACAACGGAGGCTGAATCTACAATGTAATGGTACAATCAAGAACATTTGTTTGAACTCTGATCTGCCCCAATTGTATGCGGCGAGATCAAGGGGGAGACAATGCTTCTTTCTGTTTGATGTTTATACCCCTTAGGCTCTTTCTATAAGACATTTCAGTTGCGCTCAACCTACTTCCTTCTTTCTTCCTCCTCTTTTGGGAACAGTTGTGACATCTAGACGCCATAAGTGCGAAACGAACTTGGAAAACTCAATTTTTTTTGAACTACAACTTCCAGAATCTGCCAGCAAACACAGCCACTGGGAGTTGTTCAAATGATGAGTACTTAAAAAACTGTGGATGGGACAGTCTTGCATTTTTCCCACCCAAGATAACCGTATGCTTTGAAAATTATCCTGCACCCTCCATTTGAATGAAAAGTGAGCCTCAACAACAGCAGTTTTATTTTTAACTATTCTATCTTCACTCTCCTGATTCCTCATAATCAATTAATTTATAGACCATATTTCTTCAATTGTAAGACACCACTGATTGAAAGATGCACCCTAATTTCAGTACAACCACCATCAACAAAAATGTAGATAGGATAAAACTGTGATTTGAAGACGCACCCTATTTTTAAAGATGTTTACCTAGTCTTAGAATTGGGAAAAAAAACAGTAGATTGAAAACTGGTTTTCCCTTTATAGCCCTTTGCAACGGTACAATGTTTGTTTTGGTTGATGCAGCCAGAATATTAATCATCTACACGTGACAGAATCTCTCCTCTGCCATCTTAAGTAATATTATCAGTTCAGGTATGACATCATTTTAGGCCTCTTCTACACTGCCATATAAAATCCAGATTAACTTCTATGAGCTGGATTACATGGCAGTGTAGACTCAAATAATCGGGGTCAAAGCAGATAATGTGGATTATCTGCTTTGATAATCTGGATTACAGTGTTCCCTCACTACTTCGCTGTTCACTTTTTGCAGAATCGCTATTTTTCAATAAACTCTAAAAGAATATTATAAATCATAAAAAAGTACAATTTACAGCCTAAGAAAGGGAAGGAGAAGCCGAGACAGAAAAGGAGCCCAAGCGGTAACAGGAGGAGGAGGTGATTTATCAACACATGACTGGTTGATAAAGACTTAAAATAGTGTATAACTACTAAAATAATGTATAAATATTAAAATAGTGTCCCTACTTCGCGGATTTTCACTTATTGCGGGTGGTCCTGGAACATAACCCCCGCGATAAGTGAGGGAACACTGTATATGGCAGTGTAGAAGATGCCTTACTTGTAATCTGAATCATTTCGGAAAGCTGGGTGGGTTTCACTGCACAAGCCTTTCTAATCTAAGTGGTTGAGTTTGAACTCAACTGCTGTGTTTGTACATGTAATGGATGAGAGTGATTCCAGGAATGAGAATAAACAATACTAACACTACTCAATTGTAGTAATGTAATTCCACTTTACCGTTCTCAACTGCATCTTAGGAGAATTCTGTGATTTGTAGCTTGGTGAGATCTTTCTAGTTGAGGAGTCCAAATAGTTCTAAAACTGCCAAATCTCAGGATTCAATAGACGAATCTATGGCAGTTAAAGGAGCACAGTTGTGTAGTATGAAACAGATCGTGGTTACAATTGAGACACTTGGAATGACAACTGGATAGAAGAGGGATGGGCAACTTTTTCTCCCTAAACCTTCTGCCTCAATATATATAGATATTCTAACAAGAAATGCCCAGAGCTCTTTAATCACATTTACTTTTTCTTGCAAAATTCATGGCTGGTCAAGATGTTTCTCTGTTCCAGTCTCTTATGGTGATTGCCAACTTTGCCATATGCCATTTAATACCTAGCTCTCATCACTTTGTTGGGTTTTTTTCTCCCTCCCTGTTCTCCACATTCATGGTGATGGCTTGGAAATTTACAGTGTGATAACACAGTGTGACATTAAAGCTCCCAGAAATCTTGTATGAGTGCTAGCCAGCACCTTACCCACCAAATTTCACTGACTGTCTTAAGTCTCGGTATCTAATGGAGCGCTAAAATGTCAGTGATTTTGATTCAGGGCACATCAAAGCAATGGAAACTTGGTAGGAGGCTATGTATTTTTCACCTGAAAAAAAAAGATAGTGACGAAAAGTCTGGGCTTTCCTTTAGGATTGCTTTTGCAGTTGAAAAGGCAACAAATACTTGGAAAGCTTTACGAACGGAAGAGATACACCAGTAGCTTTGGAAAGAGTACCTCCTCTGTATAAAGACTCTATGAGCAATAATGTAACAATGCTCTTAGCCTACGGGTTGGCTCATTCCCAGAGTTAGCACCACAAAAGTGTATCTGCCATGAATCTGATATGTCCACTACATGCAAATGGATGAAGTCGAATGTTAAGAGCATTTATGCATGGAATTCTTTGCTTCTGCTTCTGCTGGAGCTATCAGGGCTATTCCACAACTAAAATATTATTTGGGGAGGGGGCAGATCAGTGTTGGTTACAATGCAGTGGAACGGTTACTTTTTGTTAGCATAACACTGAAAATAGAAGAGATCGATTCATCTCATCAGCCCTTGACAGATGAATATTCACAACAAAGCAGACATTTTTTTCAATATGCAAAAGTTTCTTCCATGAAGAGACCTAGATAATGTGAAAGAAATCATCCAAGCAATTTAAGAGTGCTACTCCTGTTGGATTTAGATTCTTAAGGAAATCTGCAGTGAATAAAGACACAAATGTAACATGGTCTTCTATGTTAAGATGATCTAACACATCTTCATCCAAGGAATACACAAAGGAGGAGATGTTCCACATGGGTGTTGCCTTCTGCTCTTACATGGTAAATACAGGATTTGTCAGGCATCAGGCATCGGAAAAGAAAAATTAAGCTTCATATTCATCAAATGATCAGCAAGGTAAATTTTGTATAATTCTGATGGAGTTGGATCTTGTAATATCCCATTGCTCAGCATGAATACTCTCACCATTATTGAACCTGTTATTGAAAAGGTAGTTCTTGGGAAGTGTTACCTAGGAAAAGTTGGGTTTTTGCTAGACTCACAATTTCTATCAAGGAAACTCATTAGAAATGGAATTTGTATTTGACTGTGCTTGCAGCTGGGTGAAGGGGAGGACACACTGATTATCTAAATTAAAAACTTATTTACACAATTACTTTATGGTCTGTGAAAGAAAATGAACCAGGATTTTTGTTTAAGACCTTCACATAAACAACTGTATAAAAATACTTTCCACTTAGGAAACTGAAAGGATAATGCTGGATTTGTTGTTGTTTTGTATATCTTAAAAAAGAGGGAACTGGTACTAGTTTATACAGTACTTTTAGCTTCTGAAACAACAAATAATACAGACGTTGCTTAAGGAGCTGTTTTGAACTCACTTCTGGTGAGCTTGTGCTTTGTTGATCTTACAAACCATAAATGCACACAGGTGGAAGAAAAATTGTTCTTTCAAACCATCTTCCACACCACTCGCTGGGAGGGCTCCTTGTGGAGGTGCCACTGAAACAAACAGGAGTTCAATGGAGAGCACAGCCTGTTCAACTCCCATTCATTTCAATGGCACATGAACCATTCTTTGTGAACTGCAGCACTGTTTTGATTAAGACTTTTCTGAAAGCAGTGTTTTCCAATTCAAGCCATGGTCTTGAGAGAGACCTATCTCCTTTCCTTAGGCAACTACTGTGGAGGTGTTCCAGAAGCACCATTTCCGTTTCGAATGATGTTTATTCTGCGCAATGTCTTCTTTTTCTCTTTCCTTTTTAACACGCTGGAAATGATCTTCCTCTTTGAGGTACCATACAGGCGGCCAGCGGTGTCTCTCAAAATATTCCTGATTATCTGTATTAAAAAAAACAAGGAAAGCTGTAACTAGACTGTATTTTCATTCCACAAATAGTTAGACACCTATCTGTTTTCCTGAACTACTTCATATAAAGTGGAATACTATGGGCAGAACTTTCCAAAATGTATGTTGCAACACATTAGTGTGTCTACTGTAGTGTGTCGCACGAACATAAAGAGAAGCCTCTGAGTCTATGTGAAAAGAAAAAGAAGAACTGTACAAGGTGTTTTAACTGACAGCAGTATCAGCCATTCATCTAGAGGAATTTCTTAGAGCAGAGCATTCCAAACTGTGTGTCATGACAAGTTAGTGTGTCAGCTGCAATGTGTCGCGCAAACATAAAGAGAAACCTCTGAGTCTATACAAAATAAGCAATAAATAATATATTTCAAAAAAAAGTTTTTTATGAGACATGTCATGTCTCCATACATGTCGTTGTTACGATTTATGTATGTGTCAGTATCTCTTATGAGGGGTTGGTTTAACATCTGGTTTGCTACTAAAACTGAATTGCTGTGTTGCGAAATGATGCATGTCTAAATAGATGCATCACCAACATGAAATGTTTGGAGAGCTCTGATCCAGGGCCATGTTGCTCCTGTGTGTCAGCAAATTTCTCAGAATGTAGAACCTCTATAAGACTTCTGGAAAATGATGGTTTTCCTTTAAAAAGACCACCTCTTCCGTTTCTAGACTCTACCATAAGAACTAAAATACATGGGAAGTCCAGGTACAGGACTTTCTTCCCATTCTCTAATTTTGGAGATTGTGTTCTCAGACAGAAAAACCAGAAGCAACTTTTTAGAAATGATACGTATGAAAAGTATAAAATATTAGAATATAATACATTCAAAAAAGGAAATGCCAAGTCTGTGGGGTTAAAAGATCCTGCAGAAATGCAAGGAATACAAATTCAGTAACAAATGTGAGAGCAAACTAATGTCACAGTATCAACAAAGAGGAACAATATAAGATGATAATTCATCCTGCCAGTGTGCTGAATGTGGCCATTGACACTCTCCCTTGTAGCCACCAGATTTGCTACAGCCACACAGGGGCCACCATCCTGCTAATGACATATGCAGGCACCATGTATATGGAATTATTAATTTTTTGACAATGTGGAATAGCTGTTTTCAGCCACGGTCATCAACCATTGATCCACAGATATACCATTTTGGTCATCAGTAGAGAGTTTGCAATCTGCCTGTGGATTATTTATGTTATGCTGCATGAGCAGTTGCTTGATGGACTAGTGGGATCCTAATTCGGCTGAGCAAACTGACCCAGCGATGCAACAAGAGTGACTGCAAGGCATTTCAGTACCAACCAGACTTTGCATATGTGGTGGAAGGGCTGGTATATATTCTTCCACTGGACAGAAAAAGCTGCTATTTCCCTTGGCTTTAGATCTTAAAATGAGGCTGTCTGCTCCAACTATTTTTAAAATATATGATCTTAAAGTTTAAAAAGAAAGCTCTAGAGTGTTTTAACTGATTTGTAGTTAGTTAATATGCTAAAAATGTTTTTATTGACTGCACTTCAGTTTGGAGACCCTAGTGGATTGAGCGGTGATAAAGATAGCCCATAAATAAATACATTCTAGACCTAAGGGGCATTATTATATTCTAGACATATGAGAAACTGAGAGAGTGAAGGTTGCATTTTCTTCTGAAAGGTTCTAACCCACTGGTGACATGCAAGATTTCCCTTTTTTTACAGTTATATAGCAGGCAGTTCAAGGCAAAAAAGAAAAGGAAAATGTGATTTTTTCCCTTGCAAATTTGTATTTGATATGTTCTCTTGCCTTGATCATTTTTTTACTTACTGAGTCTGGGAAACAGACTGCATAAGGATAACTCTTCTTGCATGGCCGGGCCCAAACCTTGATTATGCATACATTCACCCATTCCTTTGGCTGCACATGCAGTTGCACAACTCAAGGATTGTGTGGCCCAATCAATGCCTAACTGAATGAAGTATTTTCACATTACACAGATCCAATGTAGGATATTGGACCATGCGCCCTACTGTTGGAATCAGTTCATATTATTTCTCAACCTCTCTCTCTCTCTCTCTCTCTCTCTCTCTCTCTCTCTCTCTCTCTGTGTGTGTGTGTGTGTGTGTGTGTGTGTGTGTGTGTGTGTGTATGAACCTGGAAACTTTCAGGGGGCATAATTCATTCAAAAAACATGATGACCTCAGACCTGATGTATTCCCCCAAGCCTCTTAGAAATAATCCGGACTCTTTTTTGGCCCCTTCTACACTGTCCTTCTATCTTAGGATCTGATCCCAGAGTATCTGCTTATCCCAGATTACATGGCAATGGAGACTCATAATCGAATTCAATTTAGATAATCTGGGATCAATTCCTGGGATATAAGGACAGTGTAGAAGGGCCCAAATAGCCTGCAGGGATTCTGGGGTGGGTGGGAAACTGGGCAGAGATGCCCTCTGGAAAACACCTATTCCCATGACTCTCAACCTATTCAAAATCTTTTGGGAAATGTTAAAATCCTTGGAAAATCTAGATACAGTAGAGTCTCACTTATCCAAGCCTCACTTATCCAAGCTTCTGGATTATCCAAGCCATTTTTGTAGTCAATGTTTTCAATATATCATGATATTTTGATGCTAAATTCGTAAAAACAAATACATTACTGCGCATTGAACTACTTTTTCTGTCAAATTTGTTGTATTACATGATGTTTTGGTGCTTAGTTTGTAAAATCATAACCTAATTTTATGTTTAATAGGCTTTTCCTTAGTCCCTTTTTATTATCCAAGATATTCGCTTATCCAAGCTTCTGCCGGCCCGTTTAGCTTGGATAAGTGAGACTCTACTGTATTTGGATTGTTGTTTGTAAAGCACAGACCAAAAGAATAAAGAGAAAACACATGCACAAACATTGCACAAAGGGTTGAACAAAAAAAACCTCACCAAGGAGCCTTACCAGGAGATTTAGTTTTGATTTCCTTTCGGAACTTAGAACAAACACTGTTGTAGTTGGTGCAGATATAGTGCAAGCACCAAGCTGCCAGCTGGTTAGCATTATGGAACTGGAAGAGAAGACAAGTGAATTGATATATCCTGTGTCGTCAACAGTGGGTTTACAGAAGGGTTTTGATGCTTAGGCAAGAGAAAAATAATCTGGAACTGAGCCATCTCGGCTAATCATGAATGTTTAACATCACCGCAGAACACAGCATGATGTTCAGCACAATGAAAGCATAAAGGCTGAGGAACCTAAAATTAACAGCAGCAAAATGTGCCAAGGTCCAGAGGAGGAGCAGGTGATGTGTTTTTGAGACAATGTTCTAAAAGCACGGTTGCAGATTTGATTCTCATTCAAAAAATTAATGGAGATGGAATGGGATCGTGACAGATGAATGCAAAGGAAATTAGTTGGGGCAGCAGACCACTAGAAGCTAAGAGGGAATAGTTTTGGGGGTGAAGTGGGAGGTCATGAGACAGACAGAGGTTTCTGTGTTTATTTTGTCTTGCTAGCACAGACGCTGGGAAAAAGTCTGCAGGGAAGAACTGGGGAACAAAATGGGGAACTTGAATCTCACAGATGCCCCTGAGTCAGGTTTCCTCAACATAGTACCTTCCAGATGGGGTGGACTGCAACTCCCATCATGGCCATGCTGGCTGGAATAAAGGGAGCTCTAATCCACATCTAAATGGTCTAACTTGAGAAAGCAGACCTGAAAGGTTGAACTTTTTAAAAACATTTCTCCCCCAACTCCACGCACCAGGGCTCAACATCCAGGATTTAGACCACTGGAGGAAAATGCAGGAATGTGCCTACTCTTTAAGCTTCCTGCTGATTTTTCTCTCCCAATCTTTCATGCCCACAATTCTGCAGCAAACAGAGATTAGGGAATGCATATTTCCTAAAGACATGTGTATTTTCACATTGAACTTTTTCAAGAAACAGTTGGAAGACGAACCTAATAAATCCCCAAGGCATTTCACAGATATTCAATAGCTACAATTAAAATCACAGAATTTTTTTTAGAAAAAAATCTTAAATATCCTTTTATCCTTGGAAATATAGGTTGAACATCCCTTTTCCAAAATCTGAAATATTTCAAAATCCCAAATTGTCCACATGTGTGACTGAGGCAGTGACCAATCACAAAAAAATTATTTCATTAACAAAATTAATAAAATATTGTATAAAATTACCTTCTGGCTCTGTTTATAAGGCATAAATGAAGAATCAATGAATTTTGTGTTTATAGATTTGGGTTCCATCTCGAAGATATACATTAGGAATATATATTCAAGTACAGATATTGCAAAATCCAATAAATAAAAAAATAAAAAATAAAAAGAAATCCAAAACACTTTTGAACTGACGCATTTCCAATAAGGGATACTCAGCTTGTCATACCTTTCCAAGCATACAAGAATGATCAGAAGAGCTCTGCTCCCTTTTACTGCCATAAATAATACATTACGTCCGGGTAGCACTAACCTGGGCTATTTCCAAGTAGCACAGAACTTCTCCATCTATACTAACACCACTCATTGCAGTTTTGGTAAGCTCCTGCACCGCATGTTGCTCTGTAATGGTTGAAAGGGAACACAAACCAATATGCTTTGTAACATAACAATAGTTCACACCAGTCTCTAAATCAACTCCATTGTTTATTCATCACAAGACTGCCCCAGGAAATGGGAGAGAAAACAGTTACTACAACACTGCAATTTGGAGCTCATGTGGTTTTATTTTCAAGCCAAGGAGTAATCTTGTTTCTAGCCAATTCTCTTTGAGACAATGAAGCAACACTGGCAATTCTTGCATTAACTATCATGATATTACTAACACAATAGTTAACCAAGTCAGACTAGGGCAATAAAAGTAAACTTGGACTTTTTCTTTTATGTAGACATATTTGAACTGGAATTGAAATTGCTTAAGACTCTGTAATAGACTCTCAAAGCCAAAATTGACAATGGGAAGTTGAATGCTCGCACTTTGGCAATTAAGAGTAATCATGTTGCCTAATAGGCGCTCTGAATTGCAGAGTATTATTGGCTTTCTCTTCCTTAATCATACCCAAGCTTTCTAGTGGGCTAAATTACTTCAACACAAAGAGAGCTGAAAATGTGTACTTTCATTTGGTTTTGCAAAACAAAAGTGAATGCTTGTGTTTTGTTTGCTTAAAGACGATGAAAAACAACCACCAATAATGTCAACATTACTAGCAAGAAGTTGCTGCCAACACCGGTGAATTGCTGCAAAACCTTACCTGCCAGCGCAACTAAATGTGGAAGGCAAAATCTGTTCGCCAGAGCAATTAATTCAAGTGTGTCCAGCTCTTGACTGGACGAGAGATGCTTGGTGTACAGATAATCCAGAACAGCTTGCATGGAGGCCTTGTTAATGTTGGGAAGAACAACCTGGAAATGAGCAGAAAAGAAGGTATATTTAGGATATGTAGCACTCAGAATTGGTCCAGTTAAAGACCAAACACATGGGACATGTGACTCTTGCTATTTCCCCACATTCTAGAAAACTAAGAAAAAAATAAAGTAAAAAATAGAAGAAGCACTTTATTGTAAGAAAAGCTAGCCCCCAACCAGACAGGGGTTAAATCTATATGTGAGGCTGTATGTGCACTAGACTAAAGATGGGAAGGCCTGGGAAAAAAAATTGAAATATTGCGTAGAAAAATTGTTTTTTTTTTCCAAAGCCAGCCCTCCCCCCAATTGAAAAGTATGTAGAATATGTTATTTTCCAATGATAAGTAATATATCTATGACCTAGTATTCAAAATATATACCATGAAGACCTTAATGAAAGATTTTTCAAAAAGACACTTTTTGTTTCTACACACTTTTTCCTCAATTTTTTTTTCTGGAAAAATGGCTTTGGAAAAAAGAAACCAGGAAAAAAACTGTTTTTCCCAGATCTAGGCCTTCCCATCTCTACACTAAACGAACGACTCCCATTTTGCAACCTGCATTTACTGTTGTCCCAAATAATTTGGCGTGACTCTTGATTTGTGTAACGTTTTCTGCTTTTCTTCCTCTTTAAAATATTCACCATAATTTAGACTGAGAGTTAGCATGATATAATAATAATAATAATGTTTATTTATACCCTGCCTCCATCTCCCCCGAAGGGGACTCGGGGCGGCTCACAGATAATACCAGATAAAAGCAATAACAATATACAATACATCAATGAGCAAAAACATACACAAATTATAAAATTTAAACATTAACCTCTAGAAATAAAAACACACTTAATAAAACAGGGAATTATAAACAGCGAGGTTATGATAATATACTAAGTAAAGTGCACATTATAAAAGTTGTAAACTCAAGATAACAGATGAAGTGCTGCAGTTTCATTGGAGTTGTTTAAGCATTGGACGAAGACTCTGGGAAATCAGGGACTGAATCCCTCCTCAGCCATGGAAATTCAGTGTGTGACTTTGGACAATTCACACTCTCTCAGCCTCAGGGCCCTTCCACACAGCCATATAACCCAGAATATCAAGGCAGATAATCAACAGTATCTGCTTTGAACTGGGTTATCTGAGTCCACACTGCCATATAATCCAGTTCAATGTGATTTTATACAGCTGTGTGGAAGGGGCCTCAGAGGAAGGCCAACAGAACAACAACAACAGAATAATTGAGATCAGTGTCATGAGGGGAAAAGCAAGGAACTACAGTGTTCTCTCAGTTATCACTGGGGTTAGGTTCCAGGACCACCCGCAATAAGTGAAAATTCGCAAAGTAGGGACACTATATTTATTTTAATATTTATACATTATTTTAGTAGTTATACACTATTTTAAGTCTTTATTAACCAATCGTGTGTTGATAAATCTCCTCCTCCTCCTCCTGTTGCAGTTTGGGCCCCTTTTCTCTCCCTTTGGCTTCTCCTTCCTCCCTTCCTTAGGCTGTAAATTGTAATTTTTTATGATTTATAATAGTCTGTTAGAGTTTACTGAAAAACCGCAAAACAGTAAATCCGCGAAAAGTGAACCGCAAAGTAGTGAGGGAACACTATAGTAAAGATGCTTTAACATTTGACTACTGGATATTCTATTCATTCAAACTTCTCAGATTTCAGGAGATACTTCATACATATTTTAAAGTGTATTTTTGAAACTTTAAAAGCTAAAACATTGATTTTTTTAAACAACAATTTAAATGGAAGCTGGGCTTCTTAGAAAGCTAAATCTTGGCCATTGCACTATGGTGGTGGGAGAGTATAAGTGATTCGGAGACCCAGGTTGTGTCAGACAGACCCCTTTATTGAAGTGAAAGCATCCAGAAAAGAGAGAAGGCAGAACCCCCAGGAAGGGAGAACTGTGCACCACATAGATAGCAGCATTAAACAAGGCTGAATAATTCAGAAAGCCGACATTTATGATCTTACAAGATGACACCCGAATGCAGGATTTCAAGGAGGACAAAAGGGAAAGGTGAATATGCTTTTCAGAAAAGAAAGACAGTTGACTCTGCATAGGCTTGTTTTAGTGTTATCTTGCTTGTATGTAGAAACAGGGAAGTTGGGGGTGCATATTTTTCCCTAAAGAAAAGAAGACAGGATGGCATAGGTGACTAATTCTGTGACTGGAGTATGCCCTGCTTTGCTCCATCCTCTCCTTTCCTGCACAAAGTTAAGGTGGGTGAATGAATGACCCTGCCAGCTCCTAATGTATTATCAGGGTCATTCATTTACCCACCTTACCCTGTGCAAGGAAGGTGAGGATGGAGCAAAGTAGAGAATACTCCAGTGACACTTTGAAAATCATCTTGAGTACTAGCTGCATGTGCTTGGCTCCCACACTACCTTTCCTGTGTGAGAAAGCCAAACCAATGAAGGAAGACTTAGCAAAGTTGGCTGCACTCAGCTGGGGCTAACATTATTTTTGTGGCTACAATATAACTAAAGGTGGCATATATTTCTCTTGATTGCATAGGGTGAATTTCATTTTCTTCAGATCATCACCCTCTATGGTACTATATCAAATAAGAATGTTCTCCTGTAAAAGATGATTGAAGAGACAGCGACTTAAGTCATTTCTCTCTGCACAGAGGGACTTTTTAAAAATATCTCATCAAGGGGTGAGCTGGCAGAGACTGGAACCCTAAAGAGAGGGCTCTTCATAGAGGGCTATTGGTTAAATTTGGGAACATTGAGAGACACATAAATAAAATTGACTTGATTTCTATTCAAGTCAAAGACCTTATAGGTGTTTAACCTTAGTCTACTTATACATCTCTGTGTAGAAACACAGAAGCAGGTGTGTATAACCATCACATGTCAGATGCTAATAGGAATAGAAAATGGCTTGATCTTTTCTAAGCTGGAGAAAAATAATATATAGGGAAAATGAATGCACATAATGTCAAGGTCACTTCCCACTGTCATTTTCGGACTTTGCCTCTGCACTAACTCAATCTTGAACTTAATATAAACAGCGTGTAGCTAAAAATAATTCAGAATGATTTCTGGATGCTGATTATTTTTCAGCACCTAGCAGTATTACCTTTCTGAGGACAATTGCTTCCAGTAACTCTGTTTTTACTGCTACTTTAGGCACTGTCAATGACATTTCTCCCAAATGAGGAGCAATTACAGCTATGGGCATTGCAATTGGGCACAATGAAGAAAATGGGTCAGTCCCATTCTCCGTAACAGGGATAAATATGTCAGTGTTTCATATACTTTGAGTGCATCATGCTCCCTCCTCCCCCAATTTAGATGTACACTTCATCTCAACACTAGAAGAAAGCCTACTGTTGTGACTGCGCCTTCGGGGACTATGGATGATGGTGGTGGGATTAGGAGAGGAAGGAAAAATCCTCGCGAGGAGGGCTCACTGGAGGAGTTGCGCAGGAAAAGGATTACAGAGCTCAATGGGGAATCTTCTGAGGAAGATTCAGATGGGGAGTTTGGGGAAGAAATGGATGCTGGTGAACAGGTGGTGGCTGAGGAAGTGGGCACTGAATGGGCACAGCCACCGGAAATGTCTGGGGAATTGGGGCCTATGGATACTATTGAACCTTGGGTATCTTCAGGAGCAGATCCCACTTGGGCTGCTTGGAGAAGGGAGGATGGTTCTTTAAGTGTGCATGGGGTTGAGTGTGGGCAGGATGACTGGAACTCCGATGAGCAATTAGGCACGCCTGATCCACGAGCTCTAGCTGTGTGGAGTTCTGACTGAGTAAGATCCGGGACACCTGCTGTTTGGGTGTGGGTGTTTGGACACCCAAGAGGAAGGGGAATAAATTGGGAATGTTTGGTCATTTCACTTTGCATGTGGTAAGGTGTTGCTGAAGCGCCATTGGGATTTCTGTTCGTTCAAGAAGACTGGACTGGGACTTTGCTTCTGATGTAAGTTATCTGGGTTGCTCTGCAACGGAGGGCTGGAACTGTGTGGGTTTCCCTGGACTGCACTCTGATGACTATTTCTAGCTGCTGTTACCTTCGTTGCCTTGGCTCTTTGTGCCATTTCGTGGACCTGGTTTTGATGACTGCACCCTTTTGGACCCTGGACTGGAACTCAACCTTGCTTCTGCCTTCGCCCTTTGATTGATGTCTACCCACGGCTCTTGACTACTGGCTTGCCCTCCTGACCCTGCTGCTGTCTCCTGCCCTGACCCTGGATCACCCTGACGCCTTTTCCTTGGAGCTCCTGGCATTATCTGCATCTTTGAAGCAGTTTGCTGCAGTTCCAGTTTATTTGTCCTCAGACCAGTTTGGTGATTCTTTTGAGAACTGACCCTTTAAATCCACAGAGCCGGCTGTTTGCAACAGAAAGGGCTTGGACCCACAGTGCCTTTTGCACCGGCTCTGTTGGCTTTGTTTTCCTGTTGGGAGTTCCGGATTTAAGCTACTAATTGTAGCTCTTGGAAGGTTTTTGGAAGGTTCCAAGTCCTTGTTTGTTTTGTCTATTTTTATAAGTCAACTCAATTTGTTTTAGAAGCTGAATTGAAGCACCTTTTTAGTTTTATCTGAATGTTTGCGTGGATAATCCGGTTGGCTTGCTAAAACATACTTTTGATATATATTTTTGTTTGGACTGCTTTTAAACACTGGTAGTTAAGTGTTTAAAGCTATCATCTGTGTTTATGTTTACTTTTTGGCCTATCTCCTGAATAAACTCTGTTTTGTTCGTTAATTGGCGTCTGACTCTTGACACCTACTGAGAGTAGATTTTCTATAGATATACCTGGATAACTTTAAAAAGACAGATGTTTCTGTTGCCTCTAATGAACTAGGACAAAAGAAATAGCACAGCCATGTCCTGGTGCAGATGTACTGTGGAATAACCAGCAATTGCCCACCCTCCAGTTAGAGTAATGACTAGCTTAATAGGTATGTTTTTAGGGTCACATTTGGACATTAACAACTATAAATGGGAACTATCAAAACTAATGATCAACAAGTAACAAAAGATTAACAAAACAGAAACAGCAATAGAAACAAACCCCAAAATTCACTAGGAACCTTTAAAAACCAAAAAGGTAAACTAAAGGGCTAAATATGGATTAAAAATCAATCAGGTCATAGAACTGATGAAATAAAAATGGTCTCCAGGTAGTAATGAGCCAGCACTGGTGTAAGAAGCAAATGAAGTTTTTGAAAATCGTTTGAAAACTTTGGCTGGTCAATAATGCTATGATTAAATTACTGGTCACAGCCAACTATAGGGATCAGACACCCTCCTTTTATGATACCTTCAGTGGCTACAGGTCTATCTCCAGAAACAACTGAAATTGCTGATTATGATCTGTCAACCTCGATATGAATTGCATCTAGGCTTTGCCAGGAACCATATTACGCCATATGAGAAGGGCCATGCCCAAATGTGAGCAGGGTGATTCTATTAGAACTGTGGCACTACAAGATGAATAGTCACCTGCAAAAAGTGTGACATTACTTAGGAGCATTTATGATGCAACATGAAACATTCAAATACCCTTTAAATATAACCAATGAGTGAAAATCCGGGCATCCATATCTTTCCTATTACATGTTAAGTATCCTCCTTGTATATTGAGGAACAAGCCCCCCTGAAGGGCCAGACGCATCTCTAGAATATTATAGGGAATCATTTCTTAATTGTATCCTTGGGAAGCACATAAAGTATTAATGAAACTCAAGAGGCCAAGGGAAAACTGATTAAGACTTTTCACTACAAAGTTACATGAGTACACTAAATCCTATGGCACTGTTAAATATCTAGAACCCTGGCAGTTCTGCCTCTTTTGCCAATGCAATTTTTGTAGAAGACTGTCATCAAGTCCCAACTCACACAACACCCTTCACCTTTTCACTGACAATAATTAGAGAGGAAGAAATGATGAGGGATGGGCAGCGATTTTCTTTTTCTGTCCATGACAGAATTATGTCGACTTTTCAGCAAAGCAGGAGCGATCTGACGATCACACAGTGCCCAAACGAAGAGGAGAATCTAACAAGCTTTTGATTAATGTCTCTTGTCAACCGTATATAAGAATCACATTCACTTATATTGCTTCCTAACGTGAGGTATAGAATATATTCAGTTTAATGAAACTTGATGCTGTGACTATTTTAATAAGGCCATATATCCTCTATGATCATACACCCTCTTAGGCCAGAGTCATTTGCCACGTGTTTAGGCTTCAGCATGAAAGGGTGACATCACACCTCCAAGAAAGGCAGAAGGAATATGGCTGATGCATTTTCAAAGCTTTGCACGTACAAAGACCAGGGTGATGTCTTCAAGCTACTCCTCGGGTTTCAGGTTACAGATATTTACTCCTAACTGCTTCTCTACTGCTTACCTATCATGGGGATAAGACACGCCATAAGCACTTAGATATGTCAACTCCAGTCACATTTATTCTTTGCAGGCCCTGCAGAGTGGCTTTGAGTGAGCTGGAGTTTCTCCACATTTAATGGCAACATGGTTTAGTCTCATAAGCAAGTTCATTTACTTTCTCTAGTGTAGCTACATGAAACGAAATGAGAACACCATACATTCAACTCCTTGTGAACTTTAAAGGGATGTTCATATAGGAGGGAGTAAATAATGGTCCTTTGCAAATGGCCCTATCAAATCTGGAACTAACTCTAGGCATGTGATAAGGGGGATCATGCCTCTGTCTACATCTCCTTACCTAGGTGTTCCTCAGATTACAAAACATCATCTTAAAAGCCCCCTTCCCACAAAAAAACCCTATAAACCTTGAATCAGAGTGAATCCTGGATGCAATGCAGCTGAAAAGAAGCATGTGGATTTATTTTCAGAGGACAGAATTAGCAATGGGAAGCTAATCCTGCATGTATCTGGTCAGTGGGGATCCAAAATCATGTTCAGACAACAAAGAATGGGGGCGCGCCTGGCTTGACAGCAGTATGTGCGAAAAAGACCTTGGAGTCGTCGTGGACAACAAGTTAAACATGAGCCAACAATGTGATGCGGCAGCTAAAAAAGCCAACGGGATTGTAGCCTGCATCAATAGGGGTATAGCGTCTAGATCCAGGGAAGTCATGCTCTCCCTCTATTCTGCCTTGGTCAGACCACACCTGGAATACTGTGTCCAATTTTGGGCACCGCAGTTGAAGGGAGATGTTGACAAGCTGGAAAGCGTCCAGAGGAGGGCGACTAAAATGATTAAGGGTCTGGAGAACAAGCCCTGTGAGGAGCTGCTTAAAGAGCTGGGCATGTTTAGCCTGCAGAAGAGAAGGCTGAGAGGAGACATGATAGCCATGTACAAATACGTGAAGGGAAGTCATAGGGAGGAGGGAGCAAGCTTGTTTTCTGCGGCCCTGCAGACTAGGACACGGAACAATGGCTTTAAACGACAGGAAAGGAGATTCCACCTGAACATCAGGAAGAACTTCCTCACTGTGAGGGCTGTTCGACAGTGAAACTCTCTCCCCCGGGCCGTGGTGGAGGCTCCTTCTTTGGAGGCTTTTAAGCAGAGGCTGGATGGCCATCTATCGGGGGTGCTTTGAATGCGATTTCCTGCTTCTTAGCAGGGGGTTGGCCTGGATGGCCCATAAGGTCTCTTCCAACTCTACTATTCTATGATTCTATGATTCTAAGAAATTATGCCCCTCAAGAGTCTTCTTCTATGGGGTTAGGCTAATGAAGGTGACTATTAGAAGAAGAGCTATGATTATCTAAATATTTTCTCGAGAAATACTTAACTAAAGTGTATATGTGTGTGTGGAGCCTCTTTACAAAAATGTATTTGGAGTCAAATCTTCAAGTTGTAAACAGCTGCCACTAGAGGAGGGCAAAGATTCACCATCTCCTGAAATGCTTTAATCTAGAGTACAGCAGATTGGAAAGAAATCAGTGTGATGTAATGGTTTAAGTGTTGTACTAGCAGACTTAGGAGATCTCTAATTGGTCATGGAGATTCTCTGGGTGACCTTGGGAAAGTCACACTCTTTCAGCTTTACAGAAAGGCAAAGGCAACTGTCCCTGAACAAATTCTTGTAAAAAAAAAATCGTGGTAAGTCTTGGGGTCACTATGGCTGGATCTATACTGTCCTATATCCCAGGATCTGATCCCAGATTATCTGCTTTGAACTGGATTATATGAGTCTACACTGCCAGATAATCTGAGAAAAGCAGATAATCTGGGATCAGATATTGAGATATAGGGCAGTGTAGCTCCAGCTTATACAATAACCAGAACAGATTTGTTCCCTGGAGAGAGTTTTTGTAGTTATTACTGGCCATTTCATGTAAATGTATGACTTATGGCTGCAAAAGAAGAAGAGAGTTCTTTCTGCAGAATTTCAAAACAATAAATAAATCTGGAGGAGCTCATTACATTCATGATGACTTGTCTCATTGTTTAGGTGCTATACATACTTTAGAACCTGCCACTTCTCAATATTATTTCCATACTCACGCTATTTTCAAACTTAAAGATCTCAGATATGGCACTACACGTGCTATGCAAATCCAATACCTCTGCAATGAATATTTAAGGTTACCATGAAGAAAACAAGCTATTAGGGTTTATAATTAGGAAGCAGATTGTAGAAACTGAATATATGTTCTTGTTGTAGAACACTGCTTACTAAAAATCAAGGTATGTATTTTTAATGAACCACCTGCTGAGAGCACCTCTAGGGAAGGAATTATGCTTACTGCTGTTTTAAAAGTAATGAGAAAAAAATACGTAGAATGCAGTCTTCCAGAATATTAAATACATAAAGAGGGGGGAAAGGGTGTGGGGACCGAGATATAGCAATGTAGAGGAAAATAATTTCCCTTGATGTGGGTGTATCTTTCAATAGTAACCCAAAAGCAAAGGTGCTACAGCTAAAGTACGATGAATAATTAGAAAATTATTCCAAATATTTGGGTTTATATAAATATTAATCAAGGTTGGACTGAGTTTCACTCTTGTTTTAAAGCACAGACCGTAACCAAAACATAGCAGATATTATTTTTCTATACTGCTCCCAGTTTTGCAATACTCCACTTTGGTATTATTTAACAATAAAATTAAAAGAAAATTTTCTGCATTATTTATCATGTTGTGCTGGTCTTTAAAAGTTTTGCATTGAAGAATGCATTTGTTTTTATTTGATATTCTGAAAAATCATGGATTGGTTAGTATAACACTGAAGACCATCTGAATATAGATTTGGCTTTCTAGCATTCAGACAATAGTTTGCTTTTCATTCAAAGAAAAGGTGGCTGCTGGAGCATGAATCTATGGGGGAATTGTGACCGAGACCGGTCAGCCTGAAACCTGGTACTCTCTGTAGTTGTTGACCTATAGAAGAGTGACTTGGGTTGGACCGACACTGCCCTATAATCCAGTTTCTGAATTCAGATTATTTGCTTTGAACAGGATTATGTGAGTCTACACTGCCATACAATTTAGTTCAAACCAGATAATCTGGATGCAGAAACTGGATTATATGGCAGTATAGATGGGACCTCGAAGAGCTGGTCTGGGTTTTTCCATTTAATCTATAATAGTATAAGGATATCAGCACTGACTTTACTTTAAAATGCAAAATTTGCTTTGACCTACTGGGTCAAAAGCAGAAAGCTAATTAAAGCAAGATTATGTTAGCAAGAAGAATAATTTAGAATCTATAATATTGTGAAAATATTGTCTGCACTATAAAACATTTTTAAAAACTGTAACAGTTTAGCTGCCCAAACTACAAAGTACATTTCTGAGGTTACACATAAAAAGGACAAATACCTCACTGTTTGAGCTTTCCACAAATGATCCTCCAAACATTGCAGACATCCATTCACAGCTGCAGATCAGCAGTGGTTTATGGGCATTGATGTTTCCATCTTCCAACTTAAATGTCACATCTAACCATGGGATCAAAGAAACCAAGTTATAATTTAAGGTGCCAATTGCTTGCAGTCAAATGCACAAACTAGAATGGGACATCATAGAGAGATAACCTTTTCAGGATGTCCTTCATTAAGGATCTCTGAAAGGACACATAGTTATGTTTCAAATGCGAAGCAGAAAGCAATTTAAACCCTAGATTCCACAGAAATAATTTTAGCAGCCTTTGCTTAACAAAGTCCAGCCATGAAGGGCTTCCTTTATGTCAAGGGTAGGCAACGTGGGCTGGGCATGGGGCCTCTATCCATCTGTGTGGCTTCTTGAGGTTACTTAGGAACTCATGTTTCCAAATTGGAGAATGGGGCAAAGTCGGTAAAGAAAACTGCTGCTCTGGAAAACCTCAAGGAGTAGCAGTACATCTGTAAAATAAGGCATATATGTATATACGTACACACTGCCTCACTTCATCTCAGAACTGCATTTTTGCAAAGCTAGAAGTCGACTGGTGTTTAATTTCTTGAAACACACAACACAGGCTGGATCGACACTGCCCTATATCCTGGGATCTGATCCTAGATCTTCTTATCCCAGATTATGTCCACTGTAGAATCATATAATCCAGTTCAAAGCAGGGTTGTTGTGTGTTTTTCGAGCTGTATGGCCATATTCCAGAAGTATTCTCTCCTGACGTGTAGCCCACATCTATGGCAGGCACCCTCACAACCTCTGAGGATGCCTGCCATAGATGTGGGTGAAAGGCCAGGAGAGAATACTTCTGGAACATGGCCATACAGTCCGAAAAACATACAATAACCTTGTGATTCCAGCCATGAAAGCCTTCGACAACACAGTTCAAAGCAGATAATCTGGAATCAGATCCTAGGATATAGGGCAGTGTAGATCCAACCAGTCTCTCCTGTGGCTAAGGGCCCTTCCAGACAGCCCTTTATCCCAGAATATCAAGGCAGAAAATCCCACAATATCTGCTTTGAACTGGATTATCTGAGACCACACTCAGATAATGTGGGATTTCCTGCCTTGATATTCTGGGATATAGAGCTGTCTGGAAGGGCCCTAAAAGTGTCCCTTGGATCACACATCATACTCTCCTTTACACACAGAGGTAAGTGATTTCAGCTAGTCAACATTTTTAAGCTAGTCAGCAGGCAGCACAGAGCATCTGACACAAAGCATTTTCATGCAATTCATCACAATCAGTTCATGTCTAATAATTGCACAGGAGGGATTGGCGACAGATCCTGTCTTTTTAAAGCAGATAGCAGGCTCAGTCCCAAACACCAGCACGAGCAATGGAGTCGAACCAGAGGAAGAGATTCTACCGAAATATTAGGAAGAAGTTCCTGAAGGTAAGAGCTGTTCAACAGTGGACCTCACTGCCTCAGAGTATGGTAGAATCTCTTTCTCTGGAGATTTTTCAACAGAAGCTGGATGACCATATGTCAGAGGTGCTTTGATTGTGTATTACTGCATGGCAGGGGGTTGGATCGGAAAGTCCTTGGGAGTCTCTTCCAACTAGACTCATAGAACAGAATTACAGAATCATACAGTGGAAGAAATCGCAAAGGTTATCCAGTCCAAACTCCTGCCATGCAGGAATACACCATCAGAGTACTCCAGACAGATGGCCATTCAGCCTCTTTATAAAAATCTTCAGAGAAGACTCCACCACATTCCTGGATAGGTTATTCCACTGTCAAGAAGCTCTTACCATCAGGAAGTTCTTCAAAATGTTAAGGTGGAATCTTTTACTGTAGTTTGAATCTGTTGCTCTTGCTGTTTGGGACTGAGTCTGCTATCTGCTTTAAAAAGACATGTCCTGTCACACTGATCTCTTTTATGGAATTATTAGATATGAACTGATTGGGTTGAATTGTGTAAAAATGTTTTGTGTCTTTAGATGCTATGTGCAGCTCTATGATCCACTGTACTGTGATTCTAATACACAAAGCAGTCCTTCACATGGAGTAGAGCTCAAGGCCCCATCCTCATAGAGGAAAGCTGTGCACGAGCCAATAGAATTTGGTGCCACTGGCAATAAGGTGTGTGAATGTATGTTTTTCAGCTTCCTTGCCTACATGAATCCCTGCAGTATGAGTCAAGATGAACACCAGTTCCTTTTTACATCCCCCATGGAGCTGCACTACAGAGCTGCTTTACCTGAAAGGTTTTCCCTGAAACTCCTTTGGACTCTTATGTAAGGATCATAAATTGTTTTACAAATGGAACTATTACACAATGCAACAAAAATTGAAAGAAACTGTTCCAAGTTTGAAAGTGTTATTTCCTGTTTAACTGGGTGGTACTTTCTTTGAAAGTACAGTAGAGCCCTGGTTAACTGAGTTTCGCTTAACCGAGATCTGCTTTATCCGAGGGTCCGCTGGGGGTGCCCCTCCTTCTCCCTCTCTTGAGTGAAGGGAGCTCGAGAAAAGGAGAGGGAAAGAGAGGAGGAAGCACCACGGAAGCGCCCCGCCTCTCCCTCTCCACTCATGCGAAGGGAGCGCGAGAGAAGGAGAGGGAGGAGGAAGCACCCAGAAGCGCCCGCGATCGCTGCTGCAGCAGCGCTCATGGGCTGCCTCCCAAGGGACGAGGGCTTGCTTAGACATTACAGAGACATTCAGGTGTCCCTCCGAGAAACGAGGAGTGTGCTGTGGGTTTTCCTCGGCCAGGCCATTGCTGGAGGAAACCCCCCACTCCAGCAAGGGCCTGGCCGAGGAAGATCCGGGGAGACGTTCCTCGGCGAACCCTCACCCTATCCAAGCCATTTGGTTATTCGAGATGGGGCCCGCCCCTTTATCTCGGATAACCACGGCTCTACTGTAGTATTCTCCAGAAACTTCTGTTTTTGTGGCTGCCATACAAAACTCTATGAGGCTCCTATACTGCCATATAAAAGCCAGATTATCTGCTTTGATAATTTGGATTATATGGCAGTGTAGAAAGGGTCTAGGATATTCATTGAAATATTATAGCAAAATGTGCTGCAGAATATCCTTTTTAATAAACTTTTCCTGTATTTTTATGATAGAACCAATTACGAACTGACATTTATAACCCAAGAACAATAATCATGTTACATAGTGTTATCTGAAGGATTGTTTTGAGTAGGTGATATCCCAGCATACTTACCAGAGAATGTTTCTTTACAGAGACATTCTTTTATCCTATTAGCCTTTCTGACGTGGAAAGCCTTTGTAATTTCCTGGTTCATGAAGGCTTCCTTATTTGTGATGTTTTCCACCATCATTCGCAAGTCAAATACTTCCAGGATCTCAGCAATCTGAGCGACTCTGGTGAGATCTTTTTCATTTTCATCTAGTTGCCCTGTGTATAAAAACTGCAAAACAGTTTTAAAAGGTCCAGACTGAACAGACGGATCTATCTTGACAACTGTCACAGCACACGTCCTCTTTGAAACAGGATTGACTTGCATCTCTTTATGCATGCTAACAAAGCCTTTGCCCCAAAACGTTGGAGCTTGCTTCAGGCAGCTGGCTTCCCCCTCTTCAAGCTCCAACCTTGTTAAGGGGCTGCTACCATCTGTTGATGATACCAGTTTGGTGCTGGGAGATTTTAAGGTTACCACCTCACTACTATCATCCGTTTCAAAGCTGCATGCTCTGTCCATCAGGCTTCTACCAGCCTTTTCTTTATGACATTGTGCTTCAGGTACGTCTGGGGTTTCTTCGCATTCTATTAGAAAAAGGTCATAAAACTTTGAAGAGGAGGTAGCTAGGTAGATCTTGTGAGCAAAAATGTAAGTCTGTTCCTGAAGGATAAACATGACATCGGCGCACAATGGATTGTCCAATAAGTATCCGGCTTCATTGATACTGGTGACAGGACACTCTGGGATTTTGATAACCGGAGGAGGTGCCTTTGGAGGTAGAAATGGAGCCTGAAGTAAAGGTTTCTGAACTTTCTTCAGATGGGATTTCCAGAATTGTAGGTGCCGCCTGGAGATCAAGGCAGCTCTGATTGCATTATCAAACACATCCTTGATGCCAAACTGATCAAATACGCTAGTTTCATAATATGGTATTCCAAGTTCCTTTGCAACCTCTCTTCCTCTTTCTGGGGGCAAAATATCTCCTCTCTTGATAGGCCTGTGAATGAAACAAACAAAGCAGCATAAATGAACTAGATGCAGCTTCCAAGCCTCAACTAATTACTTCTATGTATCCTTAGTATCCCATCAAAGCAATTATTGGCACTTTTTGACTTAATCCCATCTTGCGCTTCTTTTTTTTCTTCACCAGATATGCAAAGGCTCACTGGATGTAGATATAATTTGCTTACAGCCTCAATTATTTCCTACCTCACCCATGGTTTCAGATCCTTTTATGTAAGGAGATGCCTTTAGAAATTGCTTGATGTTGTTTTGAAGTTACCGTTTCACAATAATAGCCCTAGAGTAAGATTAATATTTTTATCCTTTTAATTATTCATTATCTACCCAGATCTCTTCATTTATACTGAGCCATAACAAACTGTAGATGGATTAAGGAAACTTCAGGCATATTTTTCACAAAAGCTGAAGAATAGTACAATCTTTCTACCTCCCAATATGGAATTATATGTAATATTATTTTGGGTTTTAGCTTATTTAAATTCTCTCCCTGTTGCTCATCTGTAAGAGTGACCAATTCTGCAAAGCCATTCCAAATTGCTAATACTGTATTTATGTTACAGTGGCTTCCATGAAATTCAACCTAAAGTCCAGATTATCTTGGAATTTGATTACAAAACACACTTTGACACAACATACAGTAAACTATATGGATTTTATGACCACAGAATATGATGATAGCCACCAGTTTTAAAGGTGTTTAAGGAACTATATAAATTCACAGAGATAAATTCTCACATTGTAACAGTCAGAGGAAATAATCTGAAAATACCACCTAGCAGGAATGTAGGAAGGACAACGGATCCTTTATTCAGGCTCTAGTTGCAGAGGTCTAAAAACAATCTGAGTAGCTACTATCACAACTAAGTCTCCTGTTCTTCAGTCTAATCAAGAGCTCTCAAGGTACAACTTGGTTTTGAACACTAGTCCACACAATAGGAACTTTGTGTTATTTGATGGAAAACAAAGTTTCCTTTGAGAAACAGGAAGCAGGTCTGCTTAAAATGTTGAGAAATAGACCTTTGAGATCAGATTGGACAACCTGTCTTGAACTGTTGCTGCCAATTTTAAAAGATGCAAAAAGTGAAGGAGGATCCAAAACAGAACAGAAGATCTTTGCATTCAACAGATTCAATCCTCAATATTTCCAGTTACTGGATTTCAGGGAGCTACAAGACTGGCTGAGACCCTTTCTACATTGCCATATAACTCAGATTATCAAAGCAGATAATCCACATTATCTGCTTTGAATTGGATTATATGAGTCTGCACTACTAGATAACCCAGTCCAAAGCAGATATCTGGATTTTATAAGGCAGTGTAGAAGTGGTTTGAGACTTCTCCCCATAGGTCTTGAAGATCGACTCACAGAACAGAGTATTGTACCAGATATTGATACATACAACAACCCTATTGACAAATAATTTCACTCAATCTATGTCTAATACATTCACAGGGCAGAGTTTATAAAAGTTATTCTAATGGAGCATAATTTTCAGAGTTGTAAGACAAACTTTGTTTTCCTGCACATTCTGTGGAAGACTATATAGTCTACAGAAGTTGAGATATGTACAAATAGGGGAATTTTATTCATTCTATTTGCCAACTTTACCTTGCTAATGGCCTTCTGGCTCGGTTTACAGCTTCCAGATCAGCATACCGAAGATCCAACTGGCAACCAACCAGAATAACAGGTGTACGAGGACAAAAGTGCTTGATTTCTTGATACCACATAGTTTTCACATGATTCAGGGAGTTAGGATTAGCAATGGAAAAGCACAGGACAACCACATCAGACCTGAAATAAATATGTTTATTTTAAATTATATGTCAATCTTTCAAAAATAAGGGAGGGAGGTGTTTGTTACATTCTAAGTATTTCTGAGAGATGCATAAAGACCAGGCTATTCAGAGTACATATCATGCACATGAAAAGTTCCTTTTAAAAGTCTGCTTTCATCAGCAAAAGCCCTAATTATCCTAAAGTTGACAGAAATATCATGTTTGAAGAGGACCTGAGCAATGGCCAAATGGGACAGAAGCCACTGCAGCTGGGAATTGGCTGCTTTCTGTTCTCACCACCACATGCCAAACCCTCATTTGCATGAAAAAGTTATGTAGCTGCCCAACCATTTAATAGAACATAGTCAGGAAATACTGAGATGAGCCAACAACTATCTCTGAGGAAATGTTTCGTACAGTATGTGGCAGAAAAGCCAAATCTGCCACCAAATACACACTCAAGATAGTTATTGCCAATTCCGGCTCAGTTGAATGTAGCTGGATAGTGCATGCTTTCCAATGTGCTTGTCTCATTTACACATTGCATCTTCATTACTTATAAATTGGGCACTTTGCTTTCCTAAATTGGAAAGAGATGAAAGGAAATAACTTGGTTTCTTCTGTTCCAGCCTAACAATACATATTTCTTTAATTGTTTAATTTTTATTATTTCTTTATTTACAGTACCATTCCCATATCCGTAGGGCAGTGGTTCTCAACCTGTGGATCCCCAGGTCCTTTGGCCTACAACTCCCAGAAATCCCAGCCAGTTTACCAGCTGTTAGGATTTCTGGGAGTTGAAGGCCAAAACATCTGGGGGCCCACAGGTTGAGAACCATTGCCATAGGGGTTACCTTCCAGGACTTCACGTGACTATGTGAATCCGCAAGTTGTAGCAGTGGAACCTCTACTTAAGAGCATCCCCACTTAAGAATGATTTCATTTAAGAGCTGTTGCTTGGCCCAGGTTTCACTTTGACACAAGAGCAGCATTTTGAGTTAAGTGCTAATGCCAGAGGGAGCACTAGTGCAAGAGTACAGGGCTTCAAGGGAGAAGCCTCTGGGCCTCGTGCTCTTGTCTGATTTGGGAGATTGCTATCTGCTTTGCTCTTGTTCGCTTTAAGGAACTTTGGGGTTAGTTGATTTCATGTGGTTTTTATTCCTGGTATATTTGGCTTTGTGAAGAGAGAGATAGACAGCAAGAGACGGAGGGAGGCTGGAATGAGTACATTAAGAAGAAAATGATGCTTCTGTTTCTTCACTTTGTGCTTCCTTGCCACAGTTTTGTGCTTCTATCATTAAAAGGTTGTTTTTTCTTTTTTTATTGTTCCATGTGAATGTGCATTTATACATTATTTGTTATTTATGAAGTACACTTTCTTATTTAAAAAACAAATAACAAAAGACTGGGGGGTGTTTCGGGGGCTGGAACAGATTAAGAGCATTTTGAGTTAAGAGCTCAGTCATGGAATGGATTAATAGTTTAATATAATAATAATAATAATAATAATAATAATAATAATAATAATAATAATAGTTTATTCTTGTACCCCGCCCCATCTCCCCGAAGGGACTCGGGGCGGCTCACATGGGGCCTTGCCCAACATCACAATATAAAATCAAAACAAAAACACAAATTTACAACAATAAATCAGCAATATCGGTAAAACAATCTAAAAGGACAATCTTACAAGATAAAAAGTTAAAACAGGTATATCAAACACAAGTCTGGGCTGAAAGGTGAATGTGTCAAATCGGGAGGAGATAGTTACATAATTGACATAGTCAATGAAGTACTATAAATGACAATAGTGACAATAAAAGGGCAGATCAGTGGGTCTATTATTACATAGGCAGGCATCTTAAACCAACAAAAGTCACTCATCAAAGGCTTTCCGGAAAAGCCAGGTTTTCAGATTCTTCCGGAAGGAGAGAAGGGTGGGGGCCAGCCTAATCTCCCTAGGGAGCAGGTTCCAAAGCTGGGGGGCCACGACAGAGAAGGCCCTCTCTCTCGTCCCCACCAACCGCGCCTGCGAGGGTGGTGGGAGCGAGAGGAGGGCCTCCCCCGACGAGCGAAGAGATCGTGCGGGTTCATAGGGGGAAATGTGGTCTCTAAGGTAGGCGGGTCCCAAACCGTTTAGGGCTTTGTAGGTAAGAACCTGCACCTTGAATTGGGTTCGGAAAGTAAGCGGCAGCCAGTGGAGCTCCTTAAACAGAGGCGTTGAACGTGCCCTGTAATTTGCTCCAGTTAGAAACCTGGCTGCCGTGCGTTGAACTAATTGCAGTTTCCGGACCGTCTTCAAAGGCAGCCCCACGTAGAGCGCATTGCAATAATCCAGTCTAGAGGTAACTAAGGCGTGGACCACCATGGTCAGATCAGACTTCTCGAGGTATGGTCGCAGCTGGCGCACAAGTTTTAATTGTGCAAAGGCCCTCCCGGCCTTTGAATTAAACTCTTAAGGCATCACTGTATTTTCAAACATTACTCCCCTTCTTGGGATGACTCACAGAGGGGAGAATAGTGAAAGGGAAGACTCACATATTGGGGCACAACTTGTTCCCCTCAAGCGCCAAGGCCAGCTGAGTGTGAAGAGTAACCAAAGCAAATGGCCAGGGCTCTAGGGCAATGGCTACCACCACCCATGTAGGGACCCGACTCCAGGCTGCTGTCTCTTACAGAGTCACTGTGTTAAAATCAAAGGCAGTGGAGGTCCAGGTTGCCCATATCTTTCTTGGCTGAGCAAGAGGTCTCCATCCCTTTATCTCACCTCATCTGGAGGAACAGAGAGACAGGCACCGCTTTCTGAGCCAAGAAAGGTACAGGCAACCCAGCAGCAATTGTGCCAGTGTGGAAAGACTTTGGCCACTGCCAGCAGCCATGGATTAAGAATAAATCTAGGTACTGGTCCCGTGGACATAGTGGTCATACACTATATTGCTGTTGCTCCAACAAGATGTATCAATTCCTCAGCAAGAGTGGAATAAACATGGACAGAAAGAAAGAAAGAAAGAAAGAAAGAAAGAAAGAAAGAAAGAAAGAAAGAAAGAAAGAGATTAAATTAAATAAACATCATGTTTAAAATCCTGAACATACCAGTTATTAAATATAAATTAAATAACTATTATAAAATTACAGAGAAGAATTGCTAAACTATTAATGAACATTTAACATGTTAATTGTTCATTTTCCTAGGGTTGTTGGGTTTTGCTTTGCCTTTTTAAAAATCAGAACATTAGCTAGGCCTTAAAATAACAGAAATTAAGCAACTGGATCATCATTCTCAGACACCAATGTCACAATAAACATGAGTAGCAAATGCAAATCTCTCACCGGAAAAGTAAATTATGAAGTATAAAAGTAAAGGAAAAAGAATTGGCTATTTAAAAATAATAAACAAACTCAGTTATGGTCCAAGCTAAAATAAACCCTTCTGACCTAACCCATTTCGGATAAACTTTTATTTGTGCCTCCATGGCTTGACAGTTAATAGATGAAGACCTGTGAATTTCCACATTGGCCTGCTAAATTATTTAGGATCTACCTGTACTATACTGCAGCTCTCCTTGTTTCATTGAGGACACCACTCTATCTAGCATGTCTTAGCAAAATCTAAAAATAACCCTCAGAACAATGCAATGCAGTATTGTGCAGCGCAGGCTATGTTGTGAATTTATATTTAAAAGAAGACAAGTGTTTTTGTTTTGTATGTGTCTGCTATAGGAAATCTTTAACATAAGAGGCTAGTGGCAAAAGAACATTCATATTCCTCATACTTTGAGGAGGCCTTCCTCCAAATCCAGGAAATCTCAATATTTCTTCTTTATTCCCTCTGGAACTTCACTAGATCACCCATTTACAGCAACACAGCGATGTGTGAAGAGGGTGTGCTGACAGTGCGGGGAAAAAGAAACACATATAGTGACGTGCCAGAGGCAGATTATGCTAGTGTTTCATACCAATGTGTGCATCTCAAGCTTTCCATATCTCCACAGGAGTAAAATGGAGCACTACTGGACATTTACAAAAGTATATTGGTTGTGACTGAGCTGCCCATCCTGCAAAGAACTATCTATTTGTTTTGCTTTTATTGTCAAAGTCACCTGAACAGGTCTTCTCTTCACTTCTTAAAACTGACAGAGATTCACCTGTCTTTGCTTTAGGGTTTAGGACTCTGATTTTTCTTCTTATACTACAAATGTCACATATTTCTAAACAGGAGTCTGGAGCTGTAGAAAGATTATGGAAACCCAATATACTTTGCAATCTTTTTTCCCCCTTCCCGCATGTGCCTCTTCTTCAAGAAGCTGGGTATCTCATTTTGGAAAACCTAAATCTAAAAGGTGAGGATCATTGTCAAATCTAAGATTTGCCAGGAAACAACTTCCTAAGACTGAAATATCAAAAGCTAATTCAGGATGTCAATTCAGCGGGTACTAAGGCTCTTGCCTTTGTAGAGTAATGTGACAGTCAATTTCATTTATTGGAAAGATAATTGAACTGCATAATACAGTAGAGTCTCACTTATCCAACACTCACTTATCCAATGTTCTGGATTATCCAACGCATTTTTGTAGTCAATGTTTTCAATACATCGTGATATTTTGGTGCTAAATTCGTAAATACAGTAATTACTACATAGCATTACTGCGTATTGAACTACTTTTTCTGTCAAATTTGTTGTATAACATGATGTTTTGGTACTTAATTTGTAAAATCATAACCTAATTTGATGTTTAATAGGCTTTTTCTTAATCCCTCCTTATTATCCAACGTATTCGCTTATCCAACATTCTGCCGGCCCGTTTATGTTGGCTGAGACTCTACTGTACTTGAATGTTGCCAGCTAGACCAGACAGAACCTTATGATGTGGGAACACTGACTCAGCTGATGACAGCCTTTTAATGTTATTTTATACTAGATATAGTATCACATGACCTGTGCTGTTTGTATTTCTGGTAAGGCAAAGTATTTTGAAAGAAATTAATTTCTTCCAAACCCCAGTGGATTTCAAACCCAAAATTTGTAACAAGAACAATCATATTTGTAACCAGAAACTGCAAACTATGTAATAAATGGCACTCTGCAACCAGGAGAGCAAACTGCTTACTTTTTTGACTCTACAGATGAGTATATCATAGAATACATTTTTGGTGTAGGGTGGGAGAAATTTCTGGTCCAGTTTTCTCTAGCCTAGTGTCCTCCAGATGTGCTTGATAATAACTCCCATCATTCTCATCTAGCATGAGGTTACTCCAAAGGGTTCTGGGTTAAGTATTATATTGCATTACTATGGTTTTAATGTGTTTTATTTTATTTTATCTGCTTGAAAATGTTGTTTTTATATGTATTCAGTTTTGTTTATTATTTGTTCCTTGGGCTTGGCCCTGTGTTAGCCACCCCGAGTCCCTGCGGGGAGATGGTGATGGGATAGAAAAATAATATTATTATTATTATTATTATTATTATTATTATTATTATTATTATTATATTATGCAGTTTTACTCAGCATCTTCTTTTGAGTAGAGATGTACATTACCACTACCATGGAAGAAGCCACAATCTCACTGATACAGCTCTCTCATGTGTGGCCACTAAAAAAAAGAGGCACGGCACCCATTACATTAGGTAACAAAATTTGAAAACTTTCTTGTTATTTCCTGTTTAATTGTGCAGTATTGACTTTGAAAGTATTTGTTTAACTACAGAAACTTTGTTTTTGTGGAACCACAATCTATGTGGAATTGGTTGAGACTTGAGATTCAATGAGATATTCAATGAGATATTCATTGAAAAACTATAGTAAAATGTGCTGCAGGATGTTCCGCAAAAACAAAATTGTTGCAGTTTAATAAACCTTTTCCATGTTTTTATGATAGAACTAATCAGAAAATGACACTTATAACCCAGAAACAAAAAAAACACGTTACATAGTTTATGCATAATTATTTTCAATTTCCGACTTTCTATGTAGTTCAAGGGTGTCAAACCCATTTTTACCGGGGCCACATGAGCCCTATGGTTACCTTCAAAGGGGCATTTGTAATTTTAAGACCATATAAATGCAACTATTTTTCCCTGGCACTGAACTCCTCGTGGTTTACATTGACTTGACCTAGGGTTTGACACATGTGACGTAGGGTCTGTTAGGATAACCAAATACTATGAAAACAAAAGCAGAGCTGCAATTTCTCTGATTCAGAAGGAAATCACACAGCACACTTGTATTTGACTGGCATGTGCCAATATATGCAACCGAAAAATACATGGGATTATATTAGCAGCAATGTTTGAGGGTGCAAATATCATCTTCTAATTTTCATTCTTTATTGCAGCAGTCAAATACCACAGGAGGACCAGAGCTTGAAAAAAAAATACTTTTGGAAGCTATGACTCTGCAACTTACCCAGCCAGCAGGGCCACTGGCCATTGTGGACAGAGGACTTATAGAACTGCAGTGTGAAAAAAACTACTTTCCTAAACTTTCCTGAATTCACCGGGTCCAATATGAAATTAAATTATCCTTCTTTGCTACATTATATGTATGGCATTAACAGTCTGAACTATGAGTTACTAAACAGAATGTAGTCTCTCCTTTACTTCTCTTCAATGAATCAGCCTTATATTTTTTCAAATGAGTCCAGCGTTGTCTGTTCAGTTCCAGAAGATCACTAAAAAGGCTCTTTTCTAGGCGTGGGGCCAATTTCCTTTTGGTACCACTCCCCTGTGGTCACTCCTTCCAGACATATAGGCCCCTTCTAAACTGCTATATAATCCAGATTATCAAAGCAGAAAATCCTCATTATCTGCTTTGAACTGGATTTTATGAGTTTACACTACCATATAATTCTGTTCAAAGCAGATAATCTGGATTTTATATGGCAGTGTAGAATGAGCCTCAGTTACAGATCAATTTTCAGTTGTTTAGAAGCCTTGTGGTGTGTTGTTGACTCAGGGCTAGTCCTATAGCATTTTCTGTTTCCCATTTCCAGGTGAGGGAGTAGGAAAAACAAAAATACTGGAGCCCATTAAATCACGTCCTATCATCCAGTTACAGATGGCACTAGGGAGCCACCGTTGTGTAGCATGACTATTGACTATGGGCCTGGAAACCAAGCTTTGAAGCCCTGCTTAGCCACAGAAACCCACTGGGTGACCTTGGCAAGTAATATTCTTTCAGAAGGAGGCGAAGGAGAAACTCCCCCTGAATAAATCTTGACAAGAAAACACCATTAAAAGTTGGCTAAGGGTTGCCATAAATCAAAAATGACTTGAAGGCACATAACAACAGCAGTAGGAGTCATCTGTTTGTTGCCCCTGGACCCTACAACTGTTCCTCTCTGTCACACAATTTTTCTCAGCCCCCCAGATTACTTTTTGATGCCTCCAGTCTACCAGAGAATACTCTCATTTTGTCAGAGCTGAAGTAAGGTTGAACTTCCAGTTCAATGACATCTTCAAATAGAATGGTGAAAGGTTGCCATCTTGTCTTTCAAAAATAGTTCAGGGCTAGTTATGTCTTATCAACTACAATTCCTGAGGATGCATTGGGCAAGCCATGATAATTACGCTGGAATAAAACTGATGCAGGTTTCCATTTGGACATACCCAATTGGACTATTTTTTTTTTACCATTCCCTCCCAATTATATTGGTCATAGCAGAGAAAACCATCTTCTACAAGTGTATTTACTCAGGCTCTGCTATCCTGGCTAAATGCACACAGCATTCATGCACATATTTCAGGGCCAGGAAAGAAAACAACAACAACAAACATTTGCACATATAGCTTGTAAGGAAGGCAATGTCTTCACGATATTCAGGTTTTAGTAAAATGTAGCAGCCACCACATGAAGATGAAGGAGGCCTTAAGTTACCAGCAGGCATAATCAAATGATCTGTAAATGAATGGCAATGGCTGCTTTCAGACGTCATCATAAACCGTGGTTTATTGTGACAAAAACAAGCTACAGAAAGCACGCCTTAGCTTATTGTTTTATACAAATCCCACAAAAACTATAATTAATTTTTAAATATGATATCTTGGAAACAAACCAGTTCCAAACCATGGCTTTAGGGTGCTAGAGGTTCATGACACCATAGTTAGGATTAACCATGGTTTAGCATTCAGATGGAACATTAAGCTATAGTTAATGAGAAATGTGATGGAAAGCTTCCAATTTCCTATTCTTTGTGAGAAGGAGGGAAGGGGTGCACATAACCTAAGATTCAATACATCTCATTCTTGCCACAACACTAGAGTTATTTCAGTGTCCAAATGCAGCCCATGTATGCATGCTCACAACAGACAAGACTGCAATGAAAGGAGTGGCCTAGCATATAAAGGGCTAGAACACTATTCAATGAAGGCAGGGCAAACCATGCACCAGCCTGGGTGGGAACAGAACAGAAAATTCAACTCTATACTTTACCAAGAGTGGTGAGGCTTCTTAAGTACAGGTATAATGTGTGAAACAGTCAAAACATCCTGGAATATATATACAGATATGTACTTAGAATCTGATATGAGGAGCATGCAGAATATTTTTAAAAGAACCTGTAAAATGTGAAATCTTAATAGGATCCAAAATTAAACACAGCAGCAGCTATCTCTTGGAAGGAAAAAGTCAATTTCAGCTTACACTGCCAGATGAGGACTGTATACCATTTTTTATTAAACAGGGATTGCTTCACAACTTATGTTTCCCCCTACAGAGAGGAGCCGAATGCATATTGAAAAGTATACTGCCTTCTGTTTTGAACTGTGGCAAAGTCTTAAAGTCGCTAAAGTGTCACTATTGTCATATACAAAACGTGGCCTCCATACTACATTTCAAGTGGCACAGAATATTATTTTGATGATAATTATCTCCATGCAGAAAAATGTAATGTGTGAAGCAGTGTTGACTAAAAAATATTTATTAGACAATATGCTGCATTTAAAGCCTTTCCAATCATTATTAAATTACAGCCTCAAAGGATAAACAAGTTTACATCTTCAGAAATCATTTGGAAATAATGATTTCACCTCCTGCTGCTCCATTTTAAATTGAAATTGGGGAACGCCCTTCCTAGTAACATTCAGCAGGCCCCGACCCTCTTGAGCTTTAGGAAAAATGTAAAGACATGGCTCTGTGTGCAAGTATTTAACAAATAAGTATTATGATCTGACATGGCCCGAACTAAGGTTTATGAACGAGGCATTTGGATGAATTGACTGAATTATCTATGTGTTTTAAATGTTGTATAATGTTTTTATTAAGTATTTAATTGATGCAATTGTGCTGTTTGATTTTATCGAACCCTGTAAGCCACCTTGAGTCCCTGCGGGTGAGAAAGGCAGGGTAAAAATGTTGTAAATAATAAATAAATACAGATGACCAAATTGTTCATATCCATTCTACAATGAGTTTTGTTTGTAATATGCTTCAATTCTGACCCCAAGCCAAATTCTGTGTTGATTGTCATTCTATTACTGATGAGATGGCCACTGAAAACAAGATGGTTTTACAATGACCGAGGACCCTTCCACACAGCTCTATATATCCCAGAATATCAAGGCAGAAAATCCCACAATATCTGCTTTGAACTGGATAATCTGAGTCCACACTCAGATAATGTGGGATTTTCTGCCTTGATATTCTTGGATATAGGACTGTGTGGAAGGGACCTGAGTTACTAGAAAACATTGCTTGGCTTTTAAAGTAAACCTGAGCCACAGAACCTTTTACTATTATCCTTCCTTGCTTTTCAAGAGATTTATAAAAGCCTTTTTTATATAATAGCCATGTTGGTCCTGCTGTAAATGCTAAAAAATCAAAAGGTGAGGTTCAAAAATATGCAAAACAATAAGATAACAATTCTATATAGAGCTGAGAAAAAATAATCTGGTAGAGGTCATGACTCTGAATAATACTATTTTAAAAAGCCCACAATATTAATCTTTGAACGATTTAGTAAAAAAGGATACTACAGTAAAAAAAGAGAAAATCTTACAAAGTATTAACATTGTTTGGTTGATTCCCTGCAAACAGAAACAGGAAAGCAACACCTGTCAGATATTTCTACTCCTAAAATGAACCGAATTCCATTTGTTTTTTTACTTTTTTGAATCTCTCCAACAGGTATGACTACTGTTTTATATTTAATCTTCCAGTAAACCTGTAAAGGTGTTTTGGGCTAAATATAATGGTGTCGAGGGCATCCAAATTGTTTTACGAACTGTATGCTATAGCCATATGGCGAGGGAGAGCAACTACAGCTCATGAGATACAAGTAACTTCCAAAAGGCACCCCTCTTAATTTTTTTAATGAAGTTAATTTCTATTTTACCTTCTGGTAGAAAAGGGGCCCAAAATGGTGTTGTCCTCAATTATAGGAAAACACCAAGACCTTATCAAGCAACAAACTGACAGGACAGAATCCTTTCTCCAGCCTCCCAACTACCTTCAGATGACATTGACCAATCATTGGTTTGGAACACAGTTATTTTTTTCAAAGAGTTATTTTTCCCTGACAGTTCAGCTTAACAACCTTGTTTAAAAGTGATGACATACAGAGAGAGTATCCCAACTAATCCATCACTGTAGAAGCCTCGTAAATCCTTAAAAACAAATACCATAGGGTGCCACATTGGAGGGAGGGGATCAAATCACTATGAACTGAATCCAGACTTAAACTGAGAAAAAACCAATTGAAACGAATGGGGAATCTGCTGCTTTCAATGGGTTTAAATACGATTAAGTGTGGATTTGAAAACGAAACAAAGCCAAGAGATAAAACAGATGCACATCCATTTCTAAGAGATAAGACAGAGATACCATCGTTCCTAGAGCATAGGAATCCTCTGTCAGCCTGTCCCTTATGAAATAAAAGACTTACCAGTAACTGAAACACCTTGAGCATTTTAATGAAGAAATATGGACATTTTGGGAACTTTGTTTCTCTCCATTGACTTTGTTAAGTGTAGAGCTGTTCTATTATTTATATTAATGTTCAATTCTCTTTTTATTACTGCTTCACATGTTTTCTGTTGCTGCCTGCTTGAAACTTTTATGACTTGGTGATGTAAAATGACAGCAGTGACGCAACCGACAACATGGAGCTGATCTAGTGAGTATCTGCTGTACCATGGAAGACATGAATTAATGTATGCCCGGAGCCAGCAGCAGATTGTAGACAGAAAGCAGATGAAATGAACTTGCATATGAAAGCAGCAACATTCGTTTAATCACAAGCATTTGACTACTGCATTTTCTCTTGTGCTGTGATGGGTCCCTGTACATATTCCTTGGAGTGGGCAAAGCCAGCTGCTCAGCTGAGTTTGAACAGACAGCATTCAGCATTTAGCTCATATTTAACTTGTTAACTGAATTATCATGCCTGAAATGTTCTCCGAGACCCATACATCCATTTTTGTAAAAGTAAATATAAGGCTGGAAATTGAATTAATACCTAGCAGCTGTATATATTATGTCTAACACGTCTCAGTGCACTTCTTACCTGCAGTCAGTTAATTGAACCTTGGCCAAATATATTCCATTATCTTTAGTCTTTAAAAGAACAAATCCCCTTTCCATTTCTTTTCAGAGCTGTAAACCTAGGAATACAAGATCTTGGCACTTTTCACCAAATCCATAATTTCCATAAAAAAACATTTGATGTGAGAAACATTGGAGATATATCCAGACAAATTTTTACCAGGAATCAAATTTCTGTGTGCTTTTCTGCAAAGTCCAATAAATGGTTGGTTGCTGTATTGATCACTTAATAAGATACTCTTTTTGCCAATACTTAGGCCCCTTCTACCCTGCCATATAAAATCCAGATATCTGTTTGGATTATATAGCAGTGTAGACTCATATAATCCAGTTCAAAGCAGATAATGTGGATTATCTGCTTTGATAATCTGGGTTAAATGGCTGTGTAGAAGGGGCATAAGAGAGGAGTTGAAGAAAAATTAATCTTGTATGACAGTCTGGCCCCTTCTACACTGTCATATAATACACATTATCAAAGAAGCTAATCTACATTATCTGCTTTGAACTGGTTATTTGAGTCTACACTGCCTTATAATCCAGTTCAAAGCTGATAATCTTGATTTTATATGGCAGTGTAGAAGGGGCCTTAGCTGTAATGCGGTGCTTTTCTGTGTTTTTGTTTAACTATTTTGGTTCAATCTAAACCACCACCAACCCCAATTACATTTTCAAACTAATCAAAACCCCAGGAACTACATGCTACATATTTTACATGTACAGTTTGACCCAAATGGCTCAGGCCATTTGAACTACATCTTCAGAATATTGATGGATAACATAAAAAGATGCCCAGTTTCCAAGAAGAAGAACTCAAAGGTTACCTTTTGTGTTGGGGTGATGTGAGGTTCCTTTAGGGTTGCAATAATGGCAAAACATGAAACTTGATTTTTGTATTCCTGTGGCTGTAAGAGGCAGCATTTCATGAAGAAACACAACTCTGTTTGCCTATAATAGTTCTTTGAGTCTAGGAAACATTCAATTTCTGGTTCAGCCAGTGGCTGGGAGCTGCTAGATCTACCTGTCTCCAACCATGTTTTGTGTATAATGAACTTCATAAGAACACTGTATTATTTGTATAAAGAAACTTAAACTTTGATCTCTTCCTGCCTCACTGCCTTCACTTCATAGTTCTTTCTTTTCTTTCATTCAAGAATTTAAAGAGCTGTTCCTAATCAGCAAAAATGATAGGCTACTAAGACTTTATGGGGTGGGCATCACAGAAAACTCTCTCCGTACTGCTATAAACTAGTTTAATATTTTTTGTTTTTTTATATACTTGAAGCACTTAAATATTAACTTCTTACAATGTTTTATAACCAAAATTATAACCATCTGTGCATTTACAGAGGGAATTTAGCTTTGCTAAAGTACATTAACTTGATTGGTGGATTAAGTGACATTCCATTGCATTCAATTTAAAAGGGCTGTTTTGATGCCCTTTATGGGTTTGGCGGCATACTTGCACCGTTTTGTTAATGGAGCATAAAAAGTGTCTTTGATGTGCTCTTTGTAGTGAGGCAAAAGGCAGAAGGAAATTGTCTTGCCGCTCTGTTCAGCATCCTGCTTGTTTTGAACAATCATTATGAGATTGTTTTATCAATATTTTTGAACAGTGTAAACCTAGTGACATGTTGAACATCGCTGAGTCACAAGCAGGAACACCAAGAAATATAAGTTAACTTATAGTATGTATATACTTTTTATATTTCTTCCTAACCAAGAAATAAGAGCGCAAGAAACTGCATTTAAAAAATCACAAGCAGAAAACTCAAATGCATCCAAAGGATTACTAACAGAGAGCTCACCTTTTAATCTGGTGAAAGAAGTTCAATGTGAAGTCAAGGAGAGATTCACCCACTTTAAGAATCAACCCAAAATCAAAATGACTGAGAGAATCGGAAAGTAGAGAGAAGTGTTAAATGCTTTTCTAATGACTTTGAAGTCTCTATAAGGTCACAAAAAGCCTTCATACTTCTCCAGAGCCAAAGATGAGAGTGGTCTTATTTCATTTTACTTTGCAATTTCATGACATTCAGAAAAGGAACAAGAATTCTCTGTTTTCTGAATACTTCCAAAGTTCATCATGATTAAAAAAATGGAGGGTAGGAATGGGACAGAAATCCAAAGCTATCCAATCCAAAGTTTCTAAAGTGAAATGGCTATACTGCAATGCAACAACAACAACAATTTATTGATTAGCCAGTTAGCCTTATCAAGAACAGACAATACAAACATAACATACAACATACAACATCTATCTGGTTCACTTAAAATAAAATACAGATATATAGGTATTTGCCTGCTTGGTGCCAATGTAGCTTAACTATAGATCTATGCATCAACTATCCTCATCTCCCATACACTGCACCCCAATCTGATCTATGTACTAAGATCTCCTTTTAGCAGCTTTAAACAGATACAGGGCCACTTTTGTTGTCAGAGTGGGGTTATAAGCGGCAAACAAAAATGAAGTTTTGGCCTCACTAACCCAGCTTGTTTTATTACAAATAAAATTGTCTGTGCTTGATAAGGCCAACTGGCTAATCAATAAATTGTTGTTGTTGTACAAACAAAAGGCCATAAGTATTGTTTCCTTTCTTTTTCATATAGATTACAATTATGCAAAATGTGGTTCAAATTTTCAACTTCAGGGGCACCACAAATACATAATCTTTCTTCATATGGGATGTAGTTGAATCTGCCGTATCTCTCCATGGACTCCATTTGTTCAAATTTTGCCCTGGTCAAAGTGATTTTTAAGTGTCTTGGCATATCTGTTTTTAGGTACAGCGCCCACTGGAAATTACGTTTAAAGCGTCCTAACCGCTTCAGAGATCCTGTAATTGACAGGGTGGCCATGTCTTTTTGGGCTTCAATGTCTAGGATCCTTTGGATTACTGTCCTTTTTTCGGCATCCCTATTCTGGTCTAAGGAAGTAATTTGTAATCTGCAGGTGGAAAGAAACCTTGTTAGTTGTTCTGCCCAGGAATCTTGGTTTAAACCATTAGATTGTTCCAAAAAGCACAATTTTGGCAGTCTGTTATTTTCGAGATTTTTTATTTTAGACCAGTAATTAAAGGCCCTGATTTTGGCAAGACCTTCAATAGAATATATTTCTAACTCTGCTCTAACTGCAGCAGCAGTGGTCTTAGTGTCAACGCCAAATATCTGTCTTAAAATTTTTGATTGTGTTTGTTCTAGTATTGGTAGTTTGCTTAGGCCCCAGATTTCTGCTCCATATAATATCATGGGGAGGATTTTTGCTTTATAAACTTTGATTATTGGGGTTAAAGAGCCAGGATATCTGTGGGTTAGCAGTCTTGCCAATGTGTTGGAGCATGCCCTAGTTTTGATCGTGCAAGATTGGGAGTGTGCCAGCCAAGAGCCAGTCTCTGAGTATACTAAGCCTAGATATGTAATAGAGCTAACCTGTTCTATATGCTCTGCATCTAGAACCCATTTGTGTCTAGATGGGCATTTTCCGAACACCATAATTTTTGACTTGGTTTTGTTTATTGTCAGAGCTATACTGCAATACTGTCAGCAACGTTTTCACTGAAATTCTGACTGACCCCCCCCCCCCAAATCCATCAATTACAGTAGACACAGAAATGCATATATTGCCAAAAGCAATGTATAAAAATGCATTATATTAGGGGAATGCTTGCAAAAAAGTCGTATTATTCAACATAAAATGTGTAGGAATAGAAAAAGGCGCACAAAGGCTGCTGGCAAAGTTTCATGTACAGGTTAAAAAATTACAACCTGATATGAAAATGAGTCAGATGGAAATTAAGAGAAGAAAATCAAATTCATAGATCTGTCTATTCCTAGTGTTACTATCATGAACGCTGAGTGGCTACGATAATGAACTAACATTCCTGGACTTCCATATCACATTTCATCATCTACTACTCAATGCCTCTCACTTGGAGCAGTCCATATACCAGGAATTGAGTTCTCATGTGCTGCATGATTTAAAATCTTGGGAGATTGTGCATACACATAATGACATACAGCATTATGTCTTAGCTCACAAGTTTGTGTGCTTTCCAGTGCCTTTGTCTTACAGAAATACTCTCATATTTGGCAGAAGGTTCAAGCAGATGAGTTTCCCAGCATTTTGTATATGTCTGCCCCTAATGTCAATATCAAATCACTGCAGGAACTTATTCTGTGCCTACAACTAAATAATGCTGATTAACATTTAATAGTCAGCTGACCACATACAGTCCAGTCTATTTTGTAGCAAATTATTCCCCCCCCCCTCTCCGACATACTATACTCTAAACACACCAGATTCCCATTGGAACTTGGAAGCTAAGCTGGGTCAGTTCTGGTTAGGATTTGGAGAGAAGCCTGCTAAGGAATACCAGATGCTGTAGACTATATTCAAAGGAAAACAATGATTTGCCTAAGCAAATCTTATGAAATAAATGGGGAAACTATAAGTTAATGGGTGACTTAAGGTATATGTGTGTATATCTCCCTTCAAGGCTCCATTTACACTGCCATATAATGCAGTTTCATTATGCAGTTTAATTGCCTTTAACTGCATTATATGAGTCTGTCATATAAGGCAGTTAAAGGCAATTAAACTGCATTATGAAATTGCATTATATGACAGTGTAGATGGAGCCTTGAAGGGAGATACACAAATGTTTTTGTAATGATATACCTTTTTTCAGAAGGCCTATCTTAAGAGTTTTATTATATCTACATCTATAGATACCACAAACCTATTTGACTACAAGGCAGAGTAATATTTCCTGAGAAGAGAACCACTGTGCCCTATGAATGCTACAATAAATATTATCTGAAGATATCAGCAACTCAATATATATATTTTCTAACAATACGTATTGGTTGGCAGAATCTTTCTCTCAGACCCCAAACATGAAATCTTGATTGGGCAGCATTGTAATGACTAAAACATGAATTGATAATTAATCTTTAATTACAACATTTTTGCTTGGGTACTGATAGGAGAATATAAAGCAGTCATCAAATCATATAATAACACCAAGCAATCTTATGTTTTAAATTCCCCAAAAGGAAATGTAATTTATATTGATATGTACATGCATAAATGTGTAAGAAGAGCATTTGTATCAGTGTTAGTCAATAAATTTACTCCATAATATTGCAAAACATAATCACAAATGTAGAGTAAAATCCCATTTAACCCAGAACCTTCCCCAAAGGATAGGAAAGCCGCATAACCTATGATAAAGGTGAACATGGCTATTACTGAGTAGCTATTGTTTTACATTTAGTGATCCTAAGAACAAAAAAATGCAGTATGTGGTCACGCAAGATATGTCACATTTTTGTTATCTTCCCATATATAGTGCAGCCACTGAGGCTTCATTTTGAAGCAGAAAATGGGTAATGGTGTGTTTATGGCTTCTAAATCCTATCCTTTATATAGTTTTTCTATCTAATGTATCCCACCCTGGCTTTTGCCTCCAGTGAGGAAAAGTTAGAGACGTGGCTAATTTTCTAAATTCGCATTTGCAACCATGAAAAAACACTTGATAAAAGTCAAATGTGTTGGTAACATTTTTGATCACCAGTTCTGAGGAAAGACATGCTTTGAGAAGTTTATTCTCCAAGCCTCACAACACTATTTGCAACTTTACTTGTGTATTTATTCTCAAACAAACGATGCATCATCTTTGTAAAACAAGTACCAAAGTATGTTGTTATCCCACCCTTTTATCTCTGCAAATTCTGGAACATGCCTGATTTTGCCTGTCTAATCTCCACTAATCTGCTCAGTGACAGGGTGTTATGTTGACATATATTATAAGGACACATCAAGGAGGGAGGCAAAGAGTCAACACAGACACAGCCAGCTCTGCTAAATCAGGAACCAATGGATTTTAGACTTGCTAACCCTTGATTAGATTAGGATCTAGCGCCAACTTGAGAAATGTCTTGAACATTTTGCAGCCTTTGCATGAGGAATTCAGGTGCACCAGGGCAAAGAAAATATTTAATTATACCTCTACGTGTGCATTTTCATAGATGAAGTGTCAAGAAGATGGCTACTAAACAAGTCACTTATCAGAAAGCTTTGACTGTCAGGATGATGACTGCAGAGGGATGTTACATGTGGCCATTCCCTGAGATCCCAGATCTCACCATGGTGACACCTACCTGACTTATACCCTGTTTGGATTTCTGTAACACGCTGTAACATGTGATGCTGCCTCTGAAGAGTGTTTGGAAACTACAGCTGAAGAGTGTTTGATATAAAAAGCCGAAGCCAGATTGCTACACAAAAGCACACAACTCCCTTGTTGCAACAGCACCATTCACAATGAAGGGTATGACTTTTAAAGCTCTATATGGCTCAAGTCCAGGTTATGTGAAAGATCAGATTCTTACCAACCTGCCCGTGTTTTGAGATCAGCCTTTTTTCTTTCTCATCTCCCTCACAGGTACATCTAGTGCAAACACAGTAGAAGGCCTTTTTGATGGCACTGGAATTCCCTTCATAGAGAAGTAAGCTGGATCTATACTGCAGGATATCCCAGGATCTGATCCCAGATTATCTGCTTTGAATTGGATTATATGGCAGCATAGACTCAGATAATCCAGTTCAAAACAAAAAATGTGGATTATCTGTTTTGATAATCTGAATTATACGGCAATATAGAAGCGCTCTAAACTGTTCTGAGCCCCAAACAAGAAAAAAGGTGGAACATCCATCCATCCACACAGGGATGATCGAACACAGAAAAGCAAGGCAAATGTTTTTTATGTTGTCAAAATGCTACTGCTACCATAGGTCCCCGAGGTTGCGCTTTTCTCTTTAACAGCCTTTTCTACTGCAACTGCTGTTTATATTACTCTCAGACAGAAATACTAAGGACCATCACACATAAGAGCTACAGTGTAGAGTCCATAATATTTGTAAGCTTGCCATGACAAGTATCAGTCTGATTGTGTAATAGGTTTAGAAATATGTGGCATTATACATAGATTCCCATTACAATCAGATCTCTGTACATGGCCAGAAGCTTGCAAACTTTAAGTCCCTTGCTTAGAGTGTGATCATTTGGAATCTATTTTTGCAGAGTCCACATGTGAGACCCCGTATTGACATATAAGATGGCCCTTATTGATCTTCCTTCCTTCTCCAGAGGAAAATGCTGAGTAAGGCTGAGGATGTAGACTATACATTCTCTGTGTAACAGAATCCATATAGGAAGAAGGGAGCGTTTCCCTCCCCTGATGTTTTTCTGTCCTAAAGTGAACTCTGAACATTATTAGTTTAATTGGTAGTCTCAACATTGAGCAGATCCACTGAATCAACTACTAGCAATTGGACTTAGAATATAATGATGTGACTATATTTCTGCTCCAGCAATCCAAGAACCTATTTAAATGTACAGATTAATACTTTTGGTGAACTAAAAATTGACATATAGTTATGAATGTACAGAATACACATCCTGCCTGAACAATCAGTATTACAATGAAAGGTGGTCCGTCATGCAGTGGTGACAGCAACAACACAGGTTCAATTGGCCCCGGAAGTAGCCACACATTCTGTCTCCAACGTGCAGTGGCTGCGGCACAGAACCTATACAGTCCAGCTGGGCCAAGACTGGTTCGGTTCTGCTGGATTGTCATCTTACTTTCCCGTCGCCATCATCAGTGTCAGATGATTGCAGAGCTCCAGAAGAGTTCCTGGCTGTTATGGGGATCGTATACTGACATCAGCAAAGGCACCTGCATGAATGCATGACCAGGGAGGAGGGGGAACAAGCTTCCTGGTCATGTGGGGCCCTCTGCTAATGTCAGGATGGGACACCTATGATGACCAGGAACTCTCACAGAACTCTGCAGCCATCTGGAAGTGGTGATAGCAGGAACGTCTTCTATTCAAGGTAAACAAGAAGCAATTCTTCCCAAAGAAAACTGCCTTGCTCTCGGTCCCACCTGCTTTGAAAGTGCGGTTGGTGGGGACGAGAGACAGGGCCTTCTCAGTGGTGGCTTCTTGGCTCTGGAACTCTCCCCCCAGTGAGATTAGATCAGTGTCCTCCCTCCTGGCCTTCAGAAAGAAAACAAAGACATGGTTGTGGGACCAAGCTTTTGGCCAGTAAAGTAAATAAATATGGAACATGTGCAATTGAGAATTGGAATGGCCCCGATATAGGAATTTGGATCATGTGATTTTAATGTTTATATTAGGTGTTTTTAATTCCATATTTTCATATCTAAATGTTGTTTATATCTTATAATTGTCTTATTGATTTTAATGCATAGTTATATGATTCTTGCTTAGATTTTATGTTTTGATTTTTATATGTATGTTAGGCATTGAATTTTACCATTATTATGTTGTGAACTGCTTTGAGTCCCCCCTGGGGTGAGAAAAGTGGTATATAAATGCAGTAAATAAATAAATGAGAAAATGAGAAATTGTGGTATTCTGCAGAAAATGAGAAATTGCGATATTCAACAGATGAGAAATAACCTTCTGCAGATGAGAAATTACAATCTTCTACAGACAAGAAATTGTGATATTCTACAGATAGGGAAAAGGGGATAACAACAACAACAACAACAACAACAACAACCTTATATCCCGCCACCATCTTCCCGAAGGGACTTGGGGCGGCTCACATGGAGCCAAGCCCAGCGATAAACACAGGATTACAATAATGGTCCATGTTTACTGTGGACCATTTTGCATTGGACCCAGTTGTGCTGCTCACACTATGTACACTATGTACCAACTGTGGGGTTGCTCTGGGGCATCTCCTAACTTTCCTTAATGCACAGCTAAACTGAATTAACCAGGTTTGCCCTGTGATAAGTCCCTGGACGTCATGGAGACAGCCAGCAGCAATTTAAGATTAGTGTAAACAGTCAATGTAAACAGGCCCTTAGATAAAGATGACTATGCAACTCATTCTGCATTGCCAAAGGAGGCTTCTCATGTAGTACCTTGCCCCCACTCCACATTAACAGACTACCTTCAATACCAAACTCTTACGGGTAAGGCTAAAGTTGCCCTTTGGAATCCAGCCAAAGATCTGTCAGATTAAAGTTAAGATATTTGATATTCACATAATGCAACCTAATCCCTTTAGTTACAATTAAATTAAGAAAATAGTGAGGAAGTCTCCTATTGACTTTAACATACTTCAATCAGGTTGCAATCCTACATGAATCTTAAGCAAGTTGTTACTCTGACCCTGTCAGGAATGTGCTGAGTACAACAGATTTTGGACTGGGGACACAAAGTGTTTCTTCCATCTGCAGCAGTTAATAAGAGAAAAAAGCAGCTTTAGGAAAATGATGGATCACTCCTGAAACTAAATATAAGGTGAGCCAAATTTCTCCTTGTGTGGCAATGGGAGCTTGAACAGATTTCTCCCCCTTATAGAATCAAAGTAACTGTGTTCTTCAAAATGCACCTGGCACAGCAGCTATTTCAGGAGGAAGTGAATTGATTACCCTTCCTCAAGGCTGGAGTCAAGCAATTAACAGCATCCTAGTTACTTCTTACAAAATTTCTGTAAGTGCTCTTCAAAATACATGGCACTGCAAGTCTTTTGTCAAAACATTTAGTCCACTGATAAACTCACATTAAGAGTTTAAAAATATTTTATTTCAAGCATATAAATATTTAGAACTGTTGGGACAGGCATCATTCCTTGAAAGGGATAGGGATCAATGTATGTCTTTCATGTGACACTGTAAGCTATCATTCCTTCTCTACCACATTTTATTGTAAAACTAGTTTCTTTTCTAGATTTTGTGATACTTGTCAATGAAAAACTAATTTTTACTTACCTTCCATAGGCAAAGCGTCTGTCTTTGTGGTGATCTCCAAATGTGTCCCAGAGCCTGAGAGAAACACTCACTTCATCAACAACATCACGAGAACGTTCAAGAACCTGAAAGACAAACATTCCTGCTCATTTAAAGCTTATAGCAAGCACCTCTAAAGAAAAGTATGAAGATAACAATAAAGTTCAAGAGCTAAATTTCCAATTTAGTGTACAGAGGTACTATTGGATTATACAATCCCATCATCTTTGGGCAGTCTGATAAATAGCCAGGGATGGTAGGATTTGCATGCCTTAACAGCTGGAGGCTCCAGGTATAGGAAGACTCAATTCAGACTTGTCTGGTTAGAGAGCTTACCTATTTATTTATTTACAGTATTTATATTCCACCCTTCTCACCCCGAAGGGGACTCAGGGCAGATCACATCACACATATAAGGCAAACATTCAATGCCTTAACTTAGAACAAAGACAGAGACAAACGCAACTCCGAGCTGGCCTCGAACTCACGACCTCTTGGTCAGAGTGATTTGTTGCAGCTGACTGCTTTATCAGCCTGCGCCACAGCCCTACAATTTGATATGATTGTTGAATTGACAAATTATGATTTGCGATTGGCTGCAAACTAATTTAATTGATCTAAAGTCATATCAAAATCAGTAAGATAAATTGGGTCCCCTCTTGGAAAAGCAACAAAATGAATATCTGCCTATTTGGAGTGAAATGGTTCACAATCCATTCTGTAATTTCTAATAGGAGGCCTATTTTGGAATTACTCTTCCACCAGGTTTAGAAAACACCAGGTTGAAAGCTAGATACTGGAAGAAGAGGCAGTTGTAATATTTTGAGTATTTTGAACAGAGTTCAAATCCTCACTCAGTCACAGAAACCCACTGTGTGATCTTGGGCAAGTCACACACACTCAGCCTTAGAGGAATGCCATGGCAAACCCCCTCTGAATAAATCTGGTCACAAATATTCCATGATAGGGTCATGTTAGGGTTGTCCTAAGTCAGAAATAACTTGACGGCATACAACTACAACAATTGGGAACTGATCAGTGCAAATGAAAACCTGTCATCAACATCTTAAAGTTAACAATACATACCTCTTGGCACACCCGATACTGATCAATTGCCCAAACAGTAGGTACATGAGTTGCCAGAAGCTGGTATTGGGTCAAGGTGGTGTTACATGCTCTTGCACAGATTAAGCGTGTCTTCCCCACTGCATTATCACCCACCACCACACACTTGATGGTTTCAACGTTAGGTCGTTCGTAGTCCATGTCAGCATCCATCTACCAGAGACTGCAACAAGACAATAACACTGTTTTCTTAGACTGGAGCAAATCCTACAGCAGGATTCTGCTTATTTGACTTTCTCAAGGGCAAAGTCTGAAGTGGAGACAAAACTGTGCTATTGCCAAAGCTGATTTATATACCTCATACAGTTCAAGAAACCCAAGTGGTTGTTTTGACCACTGTTTTTCTTCCTGCTAGTGTGTTATTTTCTGCATGGTTTTCTATAAACACGAATTTGCTTAGTGAACCAGCTCCAGCCAATGGTGCCTTCAGGTTTGCTATTTCTACACAACTGTGTTTACATCACTATTACCACTTGGCAAACACACAAGGTGAAGCATTCCTAAACCTTTAAAAAAGTTTTGTATGAAACTACAGAAGTAAAACAGGTACAAATCACAAGAAAACAAAAACAATTCTTAAAATTCCAGTTATAAACATATTAATAGAAATTATTAAAAATGAAAAATATACTAAATTTGAGTCTAGTAAGGATTGTGTTTGGCTCACTTTAATTTGAATACTGCTTTTGATATCAAATTTTGTCTAATAGGTATGGACTGGACAAGTGTTGAAGGACTAGTACCTAACTAGCCAGATTTCAAAAATATGCATTTACAGGTGTTCAAGAACATGTCTTGCAATTGTGCATCAGTTGTTCCGATGACACAATGCACACAGCGTCTTCTACTCATAGAAACTCTGCTTTCATTCTTGCACAAATTTAATATTTTGATTCCCCATGTACAAGCTGTTGTACAATTCACAAATTTGTTTGCTAGGTTTTGCTTGCACTAGTTCTTGTGCAACTACTAGTAGATCGATACCACATAATGTACTTTCTCTCCACTACATTAATGTTGAATGAAATCCTTTGTGTTAGCTGTGAAGAATACTAGGGTGCTCAAGACATCTGGACAGTATAGAATCTTGCCCCACAAATATTTGGATAATCCTGTAAACCTGCATTTGAAAAATCCACCTATCCATTCAGCAATACGATATCTGGCTGAAAAACAAAACGCTAACTACAAAAAGAGGAATGTGTGGTTTTTGATGAAGAATGAGGAAAACCCAGTCTTCACTTTATCTCCTGTGATCTTTCGATGGCTGCATGTTAATTATATTGTGTGTGGTAGATTCAATTCTCTCTTTTTCATTTTAAAATAACCCCCAAAACAAGGCTAGCAATTTAAAGGAAAAGGTTCAAGAGCACTTCAGTATGTTCACACCTCAGATTCATGCCTACATTAACAAGTAAATTGCCTGCAAGAAGTTGTACATGTTCTCGTTACCAAGTGGTACTGATAAAATATTGGGGTTCTTTTCCCAACTTACCGAAGGAAGTACTACACATGGGTTTTGAAATTTTCTTGAAATTCCATGGAAAAAGGAAAATGTTATTTAGTTTGAAGAAATATATTATTAGATACATTTGCATCCTGCCTTTGCATCAAGGCAACATGGCCTTGCTCTTGCTTCTCTCTACCTTCTCACAAGTCTTGAGCACAAGGTTCAGATGAGGGGAAATACTAAGTCACTGAGTTAATTTCATGGTATTTTTTATTAGAGAACTGAGAGGTGATGTGATAGCCATATTTAAATATCTCAAGGGATATCATTAGAAGAATGAACAGCTTTATTTTCTGCCCCTCGAGAGACTAGAACCTGAACTAAGGTTCAAATTACAAGAAAAGAGATTCGACCTAGAACTTCTTATCTGTAAGAGCTATTCAACAGTATGGCAAGAGATTGCCTTGGTGTGTTGTGGACTCTCCTATTATGGAAGCCTTTAAGCAATCTCTTTTGGGAGTGTTTTATTTATATGTTCCTGCATTGGGGGAGGGATGTCAGACAGGTTGGCCCTTTGGGTTCTATGATTCTACCAAACCTTTACACAAGTGAAATGGAGCAAAGTCCAAATATAGATGAGCAGAAGCATGATTTCTCTTACCTTCTTAGCTCTTTGATGCCAATCAGTGGTATTAAAAAAACCGACACAAAACCAAACCTCCACTATTAAAGT